>NC_140175.1:56257901-56461301 GCF_963971535.1 Notolepis coatsorum | reverse complement strand
GCTTCAAAATTATTTAGTTTATCCTTTGTTTCATTACCATGTCCAAACTAATATTTTCTATTTGCGTTGGTCTGTTAAAGCTTCCTAGTTAGCAATACGTACATGCTTTTCATAGGCTAAGAATAACAGTGCTATTCTAGGTAGGGATGTCCGATATTATCGGCCTACCGATAATATCGGCCGATATCAGCATTAAAATGTGATATCGGAAAATATCGGTATCGGTTTTCAATAACCTTTATTTACCCAGGCAAGCAAGTAAGAACAAATTCTGATTTTATTTATTGTCAAAAGTATGCATAATGTTGTGTTAATTCCACAACAAGAGATATGTAATGTTAATTACCTGAAATTATTCCATTTTTTGGGGGGGGGAAACCCTGCATATATCGGTATAGGTTGATATCGGTATCGGAAATTAAGAGTTGGACAATATCGGTATATCGGTATCGGTAGAAAAGCCAATATCGAGCATCCCTAATTCTAGGCTAAGAATGACACAAATAGTGAGCATACAACGCAGGCCCTCTGTCACTGATAGCTCACTTTAGACTGGACTTCACAGTGAAATTCATCATTTAATACTAGAAGCTCCAGGCTTTCAACACTTGTCCTGCAATCAGGGTGCACCAGAGATGTTGTGAGTGCCCACTATTTCCTTTACATATCTGCCTCAACTGCACTGAAACACATACACTAAACCTAGTAACTATGAACAGCGGCGGTACCAGATAATTGTGATTGGGGGAGCTATGGGGATTGATTGATTGAAAACTTTATTAACAGATTGCAGAATGGGTACAATACAGTACAGCTCAATACACACAATTGTTAAGGGGATGCAGAAAATTAGAAAATAGGAATAAAATAACGATAAAAAATAAGGAAGTGTAGTTAGAGGTGTAAAGCTCTATCCTTTCTAAGTCTCTTCATTGATAGTCAGGGTATCGATGTGTTGCAGAAATGGTTGCCAGGTCACTTGGAATGTTTCAAGGGAGCCCTTTAGGGAGAATCTGATTCGCTCAAGCTTAACGCAATGTAGTATCTCATGTATCCATCTGTTGTGAGTGGGTGGGGAAGGGTGTATCCACTTAAAGAGAATAAGTCTCCTAGCGAGGAGGGTAGTAAACGCCACAACTCGTTTTGCAGCCCTAGATATTATCGTAGGGGTATTCGGGATTCCGAAAAAGGCAGTGAGTGGATCTGGGTCTATAAATGCATTTTTTATTCCAATCCCGATTTGTATTTGAGATTCCCAAATCCCATCAGACTTGACTTCTTCGTGTCCCTCAATGAGTGTAATACCAGCTTTCAACTGTATGCGCCACAGCGGTTTCTATCATCATCATCATCATCATCATCATCATCATCATCATCATCATCATCATCATCATCATCATCATCATCATCATCATCATCATCATCACCCACGATATGCATAGGCACGCAGAGGAGGCCATGCAAACTGCAATGGCATATGGGGCATCTCTCTCTCTTTACCTAATATTTTGATTCTATCCTGACATTTTTCAGTTGGAAGGGCAGTCTATATGTGTAACGGTAAACATATTTTTTTCTTTTTTCTTTTTCAAAAAGGGCACTTTTTTGACGAGGCTCAAAAAAGCAGGTGCTCAAGCACCCCTTGGCCTCTATGTGTGCACGTGCCTGCCCTTGAGAGTGGTTTTGAAAGTGGGTAGTGATTCACATTCCTTTACAGCTTTGGGTAGGGCATTCCACATTGATGTGGCATAATTGCGAAACGTGTTTAGTCCCTTGTTTGAGCCGAATCTGGGTTTAACATAATTTGTGGAGCTCCCTCTGGTGTTGTGATCATGGTATTCACTGACCTTTGGGAAGTATTTTGACATGTTGTCATGTACGAAGGTCTAATAATAACAACTGGAGGGCGGCACATGAGCAAAAGCAGCCTCTCTCAGTAAATACGTTCAAATCAAGGTCCCAGGTGTAGGTAAAAGAAGACACAACACAAGACGTTTTCCAAATAGTAAATTATATATTTATGGTGGTAGGGATTTAAACCTCCACCATAAGGCAAAAAGGGGAAAAGGTAGGGGAGGACAAACAATACATACAGGTACACAAACAAACACTTAGTAGTCAAAATACAACCACGTGCCCATCATAGGACACCACAGCTATGGGGTTTAATCCACACTCCATGTGATAAATGCACCCAGCCACACAGTGTTGCTTTAGGCAACAGATAGGCGAGACGGCAGCCTCCTCACTCCACCCTGAAACGTGGCAGTGACTTCCAGCAATGAGGGCCCCATGTGTGTGTCATCTTCCAGCTTATATTCACTCATCCAACTAACTGCCCACAGGTGTAATCAAGCAGGTGCAATCAGCTCAATCAGGGGGATGAGTGGTCTCTGGGAAGAAGAGAAGAAGCAGCATTAAAAGATGACACATCACACCACCAAGAACAACATAACCCAACTCATGATACTAATCTGATGTTCACATGGTCTCCTAATACAGTAACAATGATAATGACCAACCCACGTACGTCACACCTCCCCCATAAGAGCGAACCCGCAGGGTTAGCAAAACATCATCACTTATTATCAACCAACATCCGATTAGCACCACAGAACAAAAAGAATAAAAATAGAAATGTCCACAGACAAAACAGCAGCCTACACCATAAAACCAAACTAGTCCCACCCCCAGATCTACCCCAGACCTACCCCCTGGACAAGGCATCAGCCACAATATTGTCTACGCCCTTCCTGTGACGAATGACAATATTATAGCCCTGTACCAGCAGGGCCCAACGCATCAACCGTTGGTTGTGGTTGTACATCTGAGCTAGAAACACAAGGGGATTGTGGTCCGTGTATATCAGCACTGGAAGAGAGCTAGACCCCACATACACCTCAAAGTGCTGGAGGGCGAGGAGCATCGCCAGCGTCTCCTTCTCAATGGTTGAATAATTCAACTGATGCTGCTTGAATTTCACCGAGAAGTAACACACCAGGTGACGCACACCGCCCTCCCCCTCCTGCAACAGCACAGCCCCAGCCCCAGCAGCACTCGCGTCGACCTCCAACTGAAAAGGAGAAGCAAAGTCAGGGGCCGCCAGAACAGGAGCACTGCACAAGAGGGACTTAGCAGCCTCGAAGGCGCACTGACATTCCGCGGACCACACGAAAGGCACAATGGGACTGCATAAAGAGGTGAGAGGGGCAACCACCACCGAAAAATTACTACAAAAACAACGGTAATAACCCGCCATCCCCAGGAAGCGACGTAACTCGTGCCGCGTGGAAGGGGCCGGATATGCGAGGATCGCCGAGACCTTAGCGTCCACCGGACGGACCTGCCCATGCCCCACCTGCTTGCCCAAGTAGGTCACAATAGCCTTACCGAACTCACACTTAGCGAGGTTCAAGGTCAGAGATGCCTCAGCTAAACGTGCAAACACAACCCCCAAATTAGCAATGTGTTCCTCCCACGTGTCAGAGTACACCACCACGTCATCCAAATACACATTGCATTTAGGCACCCCTCCCATCACCATGTGCATTAGACGCTGAAACGTGGCCGGAGCATTCCTCATCCCGAAGGCCATGACGGTGTACTGCAGAAAATGATCAGGAGTAACAAACGCCGAAATATCTGAGGCCCGCTCCGTCAGGGGAACCTGCCAGTACCCCTTCAAGAGATCGAGCTTTGTGATAAATACAGCGGGCCCAATACTATCTATGCAGTCATCCATCCTGGGCAACGGGAATGAGTCAGGCACCGTCACAGCGTTTACCTTCCGGTAGTCTGTACAAAAACGGGGAGAGCCATCAGCCTTCGGAGCCAAAAGGCAAGGGGAGCTCCATGGACTACGGCTAGATTTCGCCATCCCAATGTCAAGAAGATACAGAGCTTCCTTCCTCATCACCTCCCTCTTCGTCACTGGACAATGATACGTATGCTGCTTGATGGGAGTCGCACTCCCAACGTCAATGTCGTGCTCCAGGACGGAAGTCCTAGATGGTACATCAGAAAATAACACTGGATACGTCAACAACAGTTTCCTCACATCATCTCCCTGTGCCTCGGGCAGGTACAACAGACGAGCCGTGACGTCACTCATGAATTCTGAGTTAGTCAACCGCCCCGTCTGCTGACCCTCGGACAATACCTTTAAATCATCGTCCGGCAGGGGGTGCACACATGACAAGACAACAGCCGGAACAGCTCCCGGGCTCCCAGACTGCACCTCCTGCGTACCCCCACCTGTTCGGGTGAGATATTTCTTTAACATGTTGATATGACACAACCGCGTCTTTCTGCGCCTCTCGGGCGTACATATCACATAATTGGTGTCTGATATTTTCTTCTCCACTCTATAGGGCCCCGAAAACCGGGCAGAGAGCGCTGACCCAGGCATGGGCAGCAAAACCAGCACCTCATCGCCAGCCTCGAAGCGCCGCGCCACCGCCTTCTTGTCAAACCTCACCTTCATCTCCCCCTGGGCAGAGGCGAGGGCTACCCTAGCCAATGAGGACGCACCGTGGAGACGCTCCTTACAGCGGGAGACAAAATCACACACATTCGACGTAGGAATGGAACCAGACAACATTTTCTCCTTGAGCATCTTCAATGGCCCACGTACACTGCGACCAAACACCAGCTCTGCAGGGCTAAACCCAAGCGACTCCTGTTTAGCATCCCTAATGGCAAACAGTACAAAAGGCACGCCCTCGTCCCAGCCACAACCTGTGTCAATACAGTACTTTTTTGCATCGCCTTCAGCGTCTGGTGCCAGCGCTCTAGCGCCCCCTGCGATTCAGGATGGTATGCACTTGAAACCGTGTGACTGATACCCAAAGCCTGTAATGACTGATTAAATGTTTTAGCCATGAAATTCGTGCCTTGATCGCTTTGTACAGTTTTTGGTAGCCCGAAAGTAGCAAAAAAACCTGTTTAATGCTTTGGTAATTGCAGGGGCTGTAATCGTCCTCAAAGGTATGGCCTCAGGGAAACGGGTGGCAAGACACATAATAGTCAACATATATTGGTTACCCGCCTTTGTTCTAGGTAAAGGGCCCACACAGTCTATGATTACATGCTCAAAAGGTTCCCCAATTGCTGGAACGGGGTGTAGAGTAGCTGGAGGAACCCCCTGATTTGGTTTCCCCACTATTTGACATGTACTGCATGTACTACAAAAGTCTACCACGTCGGCCTTCAAGCCGGGCCAAAAAAAATTCTGCAGTATCCTGTCATAAGTTTTAGATATACCCAAATGCCCCGACCAGATATGCTCATGTGCCAGCATCAAAACATGACGCCTACACTCTACTGGCAACACCACTTGGTGCACCATATTCCAGTCTTCTCCAGACTGCAAGCCCGTCACACCTGGCCTAGCTACCCATGTGCGCATCAACACTCCCTTTTCCATCAAAAAGGTGTGTTTCTTACTATCAGCAGTACTGGCTACTGCCGCGAAACAGCTTGTTAGTGAAGAATCATTCCGCTGGGCATCAATCAATGCCTGACGTGCCAGTGGCAAGGGCACGTCAGGGAATTTTGACTCCACCCGCGTCCTCTGAACACCACTCACACTCTCCCCCATCGCACCACTAGATGGCCACCTGTCCCCAGCCAGAGCCTCGCCACAGATAGAATCACCCAGCGACGCTGCTTGATGTCGCTCCCTCTCCTTAGCTCTAGTGACAGCACAAACAGGAAAAACATTTGGGTAACTTTTAATCAATGCATCGCACAGACCCTTAGCCACTGGGGCGTTCACCACCTTCAGAACAGGAATTACCTTTCCCCCCGCTATATCATTCCCCATGATAAAATCAATCCCCGCTACGGGAAAAGACGAACGAACCGCCACGGAAAAACAACCTGTGACTAAATCTGATTGCACATATATCCTATGTAAGGGTGCGGGTGTAAAACTCATTTCGATACCCCGCACAACAGTACTTGACTTGCAAGATGACTCCTCACTCAATGGCAACACATCCGCCAGGATAAAAGACTGCGAAGCACCCGTATCACGAAGGATTTTCACCTCCCGTTGGTCACAGACTTCACCCGACACTGACACAAAACCAGAAAAAATAAAAGGTTCAAAACAACCATCTGGTTTCTCCTGCTCCTCTGGCCGTGATATAGGGCCAATCAAGCCCACCCCCTTCGGTCCCTGAGCTGGTCCCCTAGCATCTTGCTGATTTTTCAATGCGTAACAGTCCACCACCAAATGACCCATCTTTTTACAATAACTACACACAATGGCCCTCCTAGACGGCGGTGAGCGAGGTCGAAATGGTCGCCCGTCACCTCCTACATACACATAATTTCGTACAGAAACATTTTTGTGGATCATTGCTAACTCGTCACACAAAACTGCAGCTTCCTGGAGGGTAGAAACCTTTCGCTCCTCTAAATGTACTATCATGTGTTCGGGCACAAACTTTTGAAATTGTTCAATGAGGATCAACTCGCTCAAAGCCTCGACCCCATCCACCTTACATGCTTCACACCAACGAGTGAACATCGTCCGTTGTTCATGGGAAAATGCCACATGTGTTTGCGAGGGAGCTTTACTTAGTGCCCTAAACTGTTGCCTACACGCTTCCGGCACCAGTTCATATACGCGCAAGACAGCACCCTTCACTTTCTCATATACCATGCTGTCCTCCTTTGACAATAACTGGCATGCGTCCTGAGCCCCACCCGTGAGCCTATATTGCAATAACAGTGCCCACTGGTCCTTCAGCCAACGCGAAGCCCACGCTATCTGCTCAAAATTAGAAAAATATGTTTCCACCTCAGACTCTCGAAAAACAGGAACCATAGAAATATGCTGCCCAATATTAAAAATGCCCTGGTAACCTTCAGATGAGGGAGAAGAAGAGCCACCCCTCTCCAACTCCATCCTCCTTATTGTAATCTGGAGCTCTCTATCCTTCTCCTCTTTCTCCCCCTGGAGCACTCTCTCCTGCCTTCTCTCTTCTCTGTCTCTCTCCTCTTTTCTCTCCTCTTTTCTCTCCTGTCTGTCTCTCTCCTCTTTTCTCTCCTGTCTGTCTCTCTCCTCCCTTCTCTCTTCCTTGTCACGCATAGCAGCTCTTTCCTCTGAAACAGAGGCACGTCCTGAGTGTACAGAATTATCACTGTCAATCTCCTCAGCCTTGGCACCGCTACCCCTCCGTTCCTGTATAGCACCACCTGTTCCCTCACTGGACTCACCAGACGCCTCGTCATGCGTGACGTCCTCCGAGTCATTTCCCCCGGCTACGGGCGAACTTAATATCTCCATATCAACCAACCCAGCGAGCACAATTGCTTTCACCTCCTCTTTACTTCTTGAACTTTGGACCGCAATGCCATAATGCTTGGCGACCCCACACAATTCAGCTTTCGTGCAGTCATCAATCTGATCCCTCGTAGGATCCGCCACAAACAAATCCAAAGTAAAAGCCGACCCAGCCATAGTCCCTACAGAATATGACTACACCACAAATAACCTACGCAAAATAACACAATAATAATAAACGAATCACAGGTGACAAGAAAATACCCCCTCACCAACTCCACAATATCCGTGCGTAACACATTTAATCATTACATTCCGTAGTATACAGCTCAACCACTCTGATCTACTGCCCACATCTACCATCTATGAAAACAATAAATAAATGCAGGTCTAACCACCTCAACTAGGAGTCACCTGTGTCACTCTAGCCTATCCCAGCTAAACTACTCCACTAACTGGATGAAGGCTACACATATCTTCAGTCGCTTACCGATTTCATTGCGCGCTCCACCGGAATCACGACTCGTGCCCCCCACCCTCTAGCCAAGCAGGTGACCCCCCCCCTGTTACCTATGTGGCAGAAAAAACAGATTAGTTTAAGAGTATCACATACAACAATGGTTTACATCAATCAAACTGTGTAGCACGGACAATGGAACCACACTAACTTACCAATTAGAAAACGCTATCTTATCTCACCTGACATGCTTCAATCGACAAGTCACCCCGTTATTTTACCAACAAGGAACCATACAATTGCGCAAACTAACGAGCCCCCATGTCATGTACGAAGGTCTAATAATAACAACTGGAGGGCGGCACTTGAGCAAAATCAGCCTCTCTCAGTAAATACGTTCAAATCAAGGTCCCAGGTGTAGGTAAAAGAAGACACAACACAAGACGTTTTCCAAATAGTAAATTATATATTTATGGTGGTAGTGATTTAAACCTCCACCATAAGGCAAAAAGGGGAAAAGGTAGGGGAGGACAAACAATACATACAGGTACACAAACAAACACTTAGTAGTCAAAATACAACCACGTGCCCATCATAGGACACCACAGCTATGGGGTTTAATCAACACTCCATGTGATAAATGCACCCAGCCACACAGTGTTGCTTTAGGCAACAGATAGGCGAGACGGCAGCCTCCTCACTCCACCCTGAAACGTGGCAGTGACTTCCAGCAATGAGGGCCCCGTGTGTGTGTCATCTTCCAGCTTATATTCACTCATCCAACTAACTGCCCACAGGTGTAATCAAGCAGGTGCAATCAATTCAATCAGGAGGATGAGTGGTCTCTGGGAAGAAGAGAAGAAGCAGCATTAAAAGATGACACATCACACCACCAAGAACAACATAACCCAACTCATGATACTAATCTGATGTTCACATGGTCTCCTAATACAGTAACAATGATAATGACCAACCCACGTACGTCACACATGTACATGGGTACCTTGGTCGTGTAGTGTATCTTGTAGACCAGGCCCATTGCAAGTTGCTGTACTCTGTCGTCTACTCTAAGCCATCCTAGGTTGTCAAAGTGGGCAGGGGTGAGGTGGGTTCTAGGAGTAAGGTCAAGCAGTAGTCTGACCAGTTTGTTTTGAGATGTTTGTAATTTTGTTTTTAGCGCCTTTGAGGTGCTTTGGTACCATGAGGTGTACGCATAGTCGTAGTACCCTTGAATGAGTGCTCCTGCCAGAGTCTTCAGGGTATTCTTGTTTACCAGAGAGGAGATCCGGTACAAGAATCTAGTTTGTTGGTTGACTTTTTTTATTACATTGGATGCCATTTTGTCACAGGAGAGATTAGCCTCTAGGATGGCTGTATTGCTGTATTAGCCTCTAGGGGGCTGTATTGTTTATAGCAGGTGCTAATGAATTCAACAAACAATAACAAATAACAGAAAAACAAGATTCAAGAGTTTCAAGAGAGTCTGGGCTAATTGAAAATGCACCTTACTAAATGTTTAGCGTTATACACCAATGCAAGCACAATTCATTCCGTGAATTTAGAATGAACTAAGTCAAGTCAAGTCAAGTCAAGTCAAGAGTTTTAATTGTCACGGCATACAGGTATACAATGAAATGCGGCTGGTCTTGCCCGCGCCGATGTGCAATACAGTGGTACAACATATAATAGAATCCAATAAAATACAGTGGTACAACATATTAATAGAATCCAATAAAACAGTGCAATAAACAGGTACATGGTGTGCCATCTCTGTATCTGTACATTAGTATTTACAGAGCATATAGGACATGCTAGGTAGCTTTAGTAGTGCAATACACTGTTCCTGATGCTATACTATTTTAAGTGGCCTTTCCTCTGGCCATAAGTGTGCATGTGTGCGGCATGAGTGTTAAAGTGGCTGCTAGTGTGTGAGCGTGCTCAGCGTGCGTGTCGTGTATGTGCTTGTGTGTGGATAGTTCAGTTTCTGTGTCTCTCAATGTTCATTGTTCAAGGCTCTGATGGCCTGGGGGAAGAAGCTTAGCCTAAGCCTCTCCGTCCTAGTAGCTGGAGTTCGCAGGTGTCTGCCTGACCTCAGCAGCTGGAACAGGCTGTTATTGGGGTGGTGGGGGTCTTTCATTATCCTGCAGGCTCTGGATTTGCACCTCTTGTTGTATAGAGCCTGCAGGGGAGGTAGCGCAATACCCGTGGTACGCTCGGCTGAGCGCACCACTCTCTGTAGGGCCTTCTTGTCCTGTGCCGTGCTGTTCCCATACCAGGCAGTGATGTTTCCGGTCAAGATGCTCTCTACAGCTCCTGAGTAGAAGGACTGGAGTATCTTCCCCGATACTCTGAACTTCCTTAACTGTCTCAGGTGGTAGAGGCGCTGCTTCGCTTTCTTTACTACTGTGTCTATGTGTGTTGACCATGTCAGGTCCTCTGAGATGTGGACCCCCAGGTACTTGAAGCTGCTCACCCAGTCCACGGTAGCCCCGTTAATCGTCAGTGGTGTGTGTGTGTCTCCTGCTGTCCTCTCCTATAATCCACGATCAGCTCCTTGGTTTTACCAATGTTCAGGAGCAGGCTGTTGTCCTGGCACCAACGTTCCAGTACCTCAACCTCCTCTCGGTAGGCCTTCTCGTCGTTGTCCGAGATCAGCCCCACCACCACGTGTCGTCGGCGAACTTCACAATGGAGTTGGAGCTGAACTTGGCCGCACAGTCGTGTGTGTAGAGTGAGTACAGCAGGGGGCTTAGAACACAGCCCTGGGGGGACCCGATGCTCAGGGTGATGGTGTTGGAGGTCTGACCCCCCACCCTGACCGCCTGGGGTCTTTCACTCAGAAAGTCCAGTACCCAGGCGCTCAGGGCGGAGCTCAGGCCTAGCTCGATCAGCTTGTCCACCAGTCTGGTGGGGACTATGGTGTTGAACGCTGAGCTGTAGTCAATGAACAACAGTCTCACATAGCCCCCCTTCTGACGGTCAAGGTGGGAGAGAGTGCTGTGCAGTACCTGGGAGACCGCGTCATCAGTGGACCTGTTTGTCCTGTATGCAAATTGCATAGGGTCCATATCACTGGTGAGAGAGGCACAAATGTGGTCCTTGACCAGCCTCTCGAAACATTTCATGACCACAGAGGTGAGTGCCACCGGTCTGTAATCATTTGGACATGTTGGGGAGGGTTTCTTCGGTACAGGGATGATGGTAGACATCTTGAAGCAGGCAGGGACTACTGACTCCGCCAGGGATTGATTAAATATGGCGGTGAACACCGGGGCAAGCTGGTTTGCACAGGACTTAAGTATGCGTCCTGTTATACCATCTGGGCCTGCAGCCTTCCTGGTGTTCACCTGCATAAATGCTCTTCTCACACTGTGTTCCGACAACGAGAGAGCGCCCCCGCCCCCCCGCGGTTGCCCCCCCCCTCCACAACAGCCGGTGCGCCAGTGACGTCACTAGCCAGAGGGCTAGCGGCGACACTGTCTACACCGAACCGAGCGTAGAAGGAGTTGAGTTTGTCCGCTAGAGAGGCGTCGTCGCTCCCCATTGAGGGGGCGCTGACTTTGTAGTCAGTTATTGTCTTCAGTCCCCTCCACAAGCCATTTGTGTCTCCAGTTTCTCAGCTTATGTCCTCTTAGCAAGTTTAACAGCCTTGCGCAGAGTGTAGACTGAAGCCTTGTACTCTTCCATATTTCCTGACTCTCTGCCCAGGTTATAAGCCGTGGTGCGTGAGTTTAGGGCTGTTCTTATAGTGCTGTCCACCCAAGGTTTCTGGTTTGGGAAAACCCACGCCTTCTTTGTGAGGACAATGCCGTCTACCACTGTTGCTATGTAACAAACAACGGTATCAGCGTACTCGCTGACGTCACTGGCGCTTCCTTTAAACATGTCCCAGTCTGTATCCGGAAACGCGTCACGGAGCTCGGTCTCTGATTCGTCAGACCACTTTTTTGTCTCACGTGACACGACGACGTCACGCGATCTTTGTTTGTATGCTGGGATTAAAAAAATGGAGTCGTGATCGCTCGCGCTTGTAGAGCCCATCAGTGGCGGAGCCGCTACAGCCTTGTAGGCAGCTCTGAACGGGGTGTAGCAGTGGTCGAGTGTGTTCCCCCCTCTTGTGGAGCAGGCGATGTGCTGAAAAAAGGTCGGCATCACTTTTTTCAGGTTTGCCTGATTGAAGTCACCAGTCACTATCGTCGCGGCTTCCGGGTGCTTGATCTGCTGTTTGTTGATGTAGTCGTGTAATTCCCCCAGCGCTTTGCCAGTATTTGCCTGTGGGTGAATATACACGACGGATAAAATGACCGCGGTAAACTCACGGGGTAGGTGATACGGGCGACACAGGATCTGGAGATGTTCCATATCTGGGGAGCATGAACTTGAGAGGACATGTACTTCCTTGGGATTAACCCAGAGATTGTTTGTGAGGATGCAGACCCCACCTCCGATGCTCTTCCCAGAAGCTGCCGTGCGATCTGCTCTCAGGACGGTGAAATTGTCCGATGGAGAGACGCTGTTGTCCGGCGTCGCTGGCTTGAGCCATGTCTCAGTGAAACACATGACGTTAACATCTCTCATCTCCCGTTGGAATCGGACCCTCGCTCTCAAGTCGTCCATCCTTCCCTCCAACGAACGTGCATTCGCCAGAAAGATGGATGGAATTGCTGGACGGTAAGCAGATCTTTTTAATCTAAGTCTGATACCGCCTCGTCTACCTCTATGCTTCTTTCTGCCGTTTCCTTTGTTGTCGTTCTCCCGCTTGATTTCTGTTAGCCATTCTGGGCATAAAGTGACTCCCAACTCCTCTTTGAGTCCGGAGTTTAGGTCCATAAGTGTCTGGCGGTCGTATGACATACCCGCCAGTGATGTTTTAATAAAAAAAGTCGAAAAAACAAACATAATAGCTAAAAATGTGCACAATCGTCGCGGAGCTAAACCAAAGGCGACTGACCGGGGTCGCGCCATAGTAATCAAATGCATACAAAAAGTTTACGACAACAAGCATGAACAAACAATCACAATCCAAATCATAGTCACCACAGAAAGTATCCTTGGATTTACAAAATACTGTAGCTGTGAGCATAGGCGCCGATTTATGTTTCTGCCGGTGGGTGCTCAAAACAGTTGAATGTCCCACTCCCACGATAAACCTTGTGCAATATTGTCCAAGTGCATAATCCAACACCACCATAAAGAACGCTGCATACCATTAACAAGCCAAACAAGTTCTAATATCGTTACCCACGGAAATAAATGACTGTAGCACTGGCTAGAGTTGAATATGGTAATGTTGAGCAATCTTACGTTACTGTGGAAACAGGAATACACAACTCCTGCTAGCAAGCAGCTGCCTGCCAGCTGTAGCTAGCCCGAGGCACACAGCACATGACAGAAGTAGACGATTTTCAGCTTGCGATGCTAACTTACAATATTAATGCAGCTCGTTCAGACATTGACAAGCTTCAGAAAGAAAACATTCACTCACAAAACAAATCGTAGCTGTTACAGAAGATATTTCCTGTTTAGCTGACAGAGTTGGCAACAGGCTGCATTGTGGAGTCGCTGGACATAACAATGTCAAAGTCTTCTTGGGTCATTAAACCCATGGCATGGGTAGGTGTAATTAGCACTACCGTTTTCAAATCATAATATCATAACACAGAGGCTGAGAGACTCACTTTGTTTTGCTGCCGGTAGACCATCGCCGTACAAATTGGAAGCGTCATCGTGTGTCATTCTAACCATACATACATACATAGCATACATGTTCCCTTGGTTGCGCACAGAACAGATGATTATTATGCATACATGTTTTAAATGTAATTGTAGTTACAATTTCTTTAATTGAATTAACTTAAACTAGAAAAGTAAATACAAACTAAATTAACAATGTAACTTAGAGTTAGTTTACACAAGGACAGTTTCCTTCAGCGACTCCCCGCCGGAGCTGGGCGGCTGCTCCGAGGACTCATTGACGCTGGTGGAGAGGCGGTAGTGGAGGAGAGGAGTCCGTTGTTATGCTATCGCCTATCGGTATCCTATTATTATGCAAAGTCTAGGTGATAAGTGCCGGCCGGCGCTACGAGTCCAGTGACAAGCATTTTTGTGTGCGCGCATGCACATCCGCGCGCACTTCTGCCTCAGTGACCTATACCTAAACGCCGTTTAACCGTGTTTGTGCACGACTGCATGCCTGATTCTAACCATTTCAGAAGTTTTGTGGTCCGGGCTTAACTTTGCATAAATGTGTCTCAATAAATCCATTTAGTTAGATCCAGGATTACAGAATATGTGGAGTATATATTCAAGATTCAAGATTGTTTATTGTCATGTGCACAGTTAAACAGACAGTTTGCCATACAATGAAAATCTTACTTTGCTAGTCCGCCCTTGACACAAAAGGAGGAGCTGGCATTCACAAGTCTGATGGCCTGTGGGTAGAAACTGTTTGTCAGTCTCGTAGTTCTGGCTTTCAGACTCCTGTATCGCCTGGCAGGCGGTTGAAGAGTCTGCTGGGGGTGTTACTGTCCTTAATTATGTTATGCGCTCTCCTGGTGACCCTGGTAGAGTAAATGTCCTGAGGGTAAAAGGATATTCAGTGGATCTTCCACTTATAATGTAAATTAGCCCTGGGTTCTTTTAATTGACTGTCGGCGAGTCAGATGTGGCAGTCTCCAGTTTACTGAACTCTCACAGGACAATAGATCACAATCTGGACTCCAGGCATGTACCTCCACGCAGGGAGAGCACAGTTGCACAGAAGCCCCGGTAATACAGAAGTCAGCTCATTTATACATTTGTCGTTGGACACACCTCTTTCTTTTTCTCTCTTTTGATGATTGATAGCTGCCTGTCATCGTCATCGCTGAGGACAAAAAGAATATGAGCGGGAATAGAAGATACGAGGGAGGGGGATTCCAGGGGATTTTCAGTACATGCTTCCTCGTAGAGGTGGGGGCTTGAGCTAAATGAGCCATCTGCAGTCCCCCGGTCGTGGGGGCCTGCATGTCTGTGTGTATATGAGTGTGCTCATTGTCCTACCCTAGTCATTACTCTTTAAGTCCGTGCTCATCATGACACTTGAGGCAGTTCATTGAGAGTTCGAAGCAATTATGCTTGTATGTAAGTGCGCGCAAGCTATGTGTGTGTGTGTGTATGTGAGTGCAGGCACGTGCACACATAGAGGCCAAGGGGTGCTTGAGCACCTGCCTTTTTGAGCCTCATCAAAAAAGTGCCCTTTTTGAAAAATAAAATAAAATAAAAAAAGATTTTATTTTTTATTTTTTTTATTTTTTTTTACCGTTAAGCATATAGACTGCCCTTCCAACTGAAAAATGTCAGAATAGAATCAAAATATTAGGTAAAGAGAGAGAGATGCCCCATATTCCATTGCAGTTTGCACAGCCTCCTCAGCGTGCCTCTCCACGGACCTATATATTTTATGCATAGCGTGGGTGGTGATGATGATGATGATGATAGAAACCGCTGTGGCGCATACAGTTGAATGCTGGTATTACACTCATTGAGGGACACAAAGAAGTCAAGTCCGATGGGATTTGGGAATCTCAAATACAAATCGGGATTGGAATAAAAAATGCATTTATATTAAACAATACAGAATATACAGCACTTCTTGGGGTCTGTAGGGTAAGCACTTATTCCCTCCCCCCTGAACATTTATGGAGATGTATGGGCCTTTTAAGTCAGTGATAAAAGTGTCTTTCAAGGATAAGTGAGCTCCTGCACTGATTATTATAGTTCAATATTCAATATTTGATCACCAAAACCCCCCAAAAAGCATAAAAAGGGGGCCCCCCGCCCGAAAAGGGCCCTTAAAAATCGTGCTTGCGCGCTACGTGCACTCGGTTAATATATACACACAAGTGTAGTGCCCTTTTCACCTTTTGAGTACCTGCCCCTCTAAAGTCCTGTGCACGTCCCTGCGTGAGTGTGTGTGCGTGTCGGAAGAGGAGGCTAGTAATGACTTAGTGGAGGAGATGTGTGTGGTGTGTGTGAGGGAGGCCTAGGGCCATGTGTGTCTGAGACTATCTGTGTGTATGTGTTTGTAAGTGTGTATGAGTGTGCGTTGTGTGTAAGGGAGACATGTGTATGTGTGTGTGTGTGTGAGGCTATCCGTGTGTATGTGTTTGCAAGTGTGTGCAAACTATGTGTGTGTGTGTACGTGAGTTTGTGTGTGTGTGAGGGAGGCCTAGAGCCATGTGTGTGTGCGAGACGGACCGTGCCCGTGTGTGAGAGGGACGCCTGCACCAAGGGTCAGCAGGTCACATGCAGGGAAGAGGAGGACACACAGACACACAGACGCCAGGCCCTATTAGGCATATTATACATTATGGCCTTTAGATATAAGACATTACAAGACATTATGAACTGAAAAACCTATCATCAAATCTATCACCCTACAAAAGGGTATGACAGTAGTTTTGATGGTTTATCCCTTTCAGTCCCCCTTTGTCATTATCAATAATTATGACATAAATATCAACCATCAAACACACATCAAAACATGCACTAAGTATGGACCTGTCAAAAAGGCCAAAACTCAACCAAAATCGAAGGTCAGGAACAAATACAGTACATTTCTGGACATATATCTACGTATGGGATGACCACCAATACTATCATCAATACAGTGCAGGTGTGGGAGTCCAGTAGAACGAAGCAGAGTCCTAGCACAACCTCCTCGCGTGTTGGAGATCTCAGTCTGCTACATGTGGCAAATAGATGGTCCAGACCAGTCCTTGATCCCCTGCACAGTCAGTGGGGGAAAGACGTCCTTCGAGACGACTGCCTCCATCTCGCCAGTAGAGTCTAGTGTCTTTAGACAGGAGGGACCGTAGATGGGCAGGGGATGGAACGGACCAGAAGGGGAGAGAGTGGAGGGCCGTACCGGGTGAACCGTCTTCTTTTTTCTTTTTCACTTCAATCGTCCATCTTTTAACACACATCATCAACTCTGCCACCATGCGATTACCGGGCTCTGCTCCTCCGGGCTAATTGCCAGAGGTCACACATCAGATCAACACTGTGAAATGCTAATAACACTTATACAATATAGACCCAGGAAACAAGGTTTGAGGGCAACAATTCCAACAGTCATCAAAATTCATCGCCATAACTTTATAGAGGAATAAACAAAAAAAATAAATTGACATCAAATTGACATTAACCTCATTTCACCAGGATTTTTTTTAAATGTGGAAGAAATGCTTGACACTCTCGATTTTAAAATATGGAAAAGATGCTTTTTATTCCAACTAGATTATACTCTGAAACAGTTCCGTCACATTTTATTTATTTCAATCAGATTATACTTTAAAACAGTTCAGTCACATTTAATTTATTTCAATCAGATTATACTTTAAAACAGTTCAGTCATATTTTGCACAATTTCAATCAATTTAGGCCCTCTCATTTTATTTATTCTATTATTCTAATATTTCAATTCATTATTATTTCAATTGTTGATTCCACTCACACACCCACCAACAGTCTCAACTCCAATCTTCAGCAGTCTTCAGCAGGCCATCAGGTAGAGAGCGCCGAACGACACACTCTCAAACGAGTCGTTCATCTCAGTCGTTCAGTCATCCCCTATTACCAACACAATTTAGCCCCACCAATACTTCAACCCCCAGAGGACACTGTATCATACTAGTTTCCAGTCCGATGTTCTCAGACTCCTGTTGTCGGCCCCTCCTCCTCAATTTGGTACCAATCAGCCCTACATTTTCAGGCACCATCGAGCCTCAGCTCGTGGCATATCTTCCAGGCTCGCGCGAACGTAACCGTGGCTATCTGAACTCACCTCAAGGCATTTTCTACCTCAAGATCAGTCCGTCATCACCGCCAGTTCCTGGTTCCCAATTCGTCCTCTTTTTGAGGTACGCACAGGAGAAGGGCCTCGGTATGGCCTTCAGCATGACTACAGCGTCCCCCAGGAGTCTGGCTACCATAACTAGTACCCCATTTTGATAATATTCACCCCATATTCGTAAGGAAATAGACGACAGCTGAACGTTCTAATGTACATACTCATCGTCTACTCGCTCAGCTTGCCGTGGTCGCTCAGTCACCCCCACCCGACAGCCTGTTGAAGAAACAAATCACAACAGAACACCTCAGCTTACTCAACAACCACAAGCAGATTTCAATTTATCTAGACACTTCCCAGATAGCAAAAAAAATGTGAATCAACATTGAAATAGGGTTAGGCAGAAATATTGAATCTATGTTGAAGCCTGACATCGAAATTATACAAATCGTTGTCTATGACTTACATGTTGAATCAACGTTAGGTGTCAACCATAACTGATACTATATCAATGTTGATTCAACCATCATCTAAATGGTAATCTACATGCACATTTTAGTTGATTTTATATTGAATCAATGTTAGGCATCAATGTTTATTCAACCATAATCTAAATGGTAATCTACTTGTACATTTGTAACTTGTACATCTACTTGTAACTTGTAAAGTTAAGGAATCAATACTGATTAATGTACATTTTACATAAAAATATTGCAGCTGATATGTATACATCATAACATTACATGTTTTTTTCCTGCTGTTAAACACACTATTGTTGTTCAAAATTCTTATATGACCATATTTCCAAAAATGTGTGAACAAAAATGACAACATGACTTTAATATAAAAATTTATGTTTTTCTTTCAAGAAGGTCTCATCATACTTCCACAGTGACCAGTTAACCTTTTACACAAACATTAACTAACAGACCTTATAACAGACCTTTCATTAACAATACTATATATAGCCACTGCCAGAATAGTGACACACTATTGTGGTGGGCACATGCATTCATGCACAACTAAGACAAGATTGTGTTGTCTCAATCATTTTAACTATACATTTATGAGCTCAAAGTATGAGCTCACTGACTGAAATGTCCAACAAAAAGCATCAATTGTCAAATAATATTGATCACATTAACTAGACTAGATGTTTTTGAGGGAATTAGAAAAGGAACAACAACTTAACCCTTGTGTCTGATCAGATTCTTATTTGTTTGATAACTTTGCAGTGATTATGTTTGTAGCCAATATAATATGTGGCATAATCTTTTAATTATCTTGTATTTTTTTTACTCTCTTTCATAAATTGTTTATTCAATTTCAGCCCGATCATAACCACCACATATTGTTTTTTTTGTCATATTTAACAACTCTTTTCAGAAAAGTGGGAGTATTTCATTACAAAAAATATATAAAAAATGTTTACCGGGAGGAGGTTGAGGTACTGGAACGCTGGTGCCAGGACAACAGCCTGCTCCTGAACATTGGTAAAACCAAGGAGCTGATCGTGGATTATAGGAGAGGACAGCAGGAGACACACACACCACTGATGATTAACGGGGCTACCGTGGACAGGGTGAGCAGCTTTAAGTACCTGGGGGTCCACATCTCAGAGGATCTGACATAATCAACACACATAGACAAAGTAGTAAAGAAGGCGAAGCAGCGCCTCTACCATCTGAGACAGTTAAGGAAGTTCAGAGTATCGGGGAAGATACTCCAGTCCTTTTACTCAGGAGCTGTAGAGAGCATCTTGACCGGAAACATCACTGCCTGGTATGGAAACAGCACGGCACAGGACAAGAAGGCCCTACAGAGAGTGGTGCGCTCAGCCGAGCGTACCACGGGTATTGCACTACCTCCCCTGCAGGTTCTATACAACAAGAGGTGCAAATCCAGAGCCTGCAGAATAATGAAAGACCCCCACCCAGGGGCGGATTTAGGATTGTAGGAGATCCGGGGCTTAGCCCAGATGGGCCCCCTTTTTATTTAAATTTTTTTTTGGGAAGGCAAGGGGTGGTTTGTAGGGGGTCAGGCACGACCCCCTCCACGACAGATTTTTTTTTAATTTAATGAACCTGTACGTGCAATTTCCTGCAATATAGAGCCTTCAATCTTGACCAATAAAGCTGCTCTTTTCACTATAAAACTCAGTTAACCATAACATAGTTATGGTTAGATTTATATATTGGGGGGGGATATATCATATTTTTCATATAATCAAAAAGTGGTGGAGCAAGATCATACCTTTGCTCCCCCAAGTTCAATAGTGGGAGAGCAGAGATGCTCCGAATGCTCTTATGGCCAGGCGTCTATGATTCACTGATACAAAGTAAAATAGTGCAGTGCAATAAAATAGTTAGTAAAATAGAATAAAATAATGCAATAGTGCATTGCAATAAAATAGTTATCATCGTATTTTTTCGGGAGGCCGGTAAGGAGTGCATTACAGTAGTCGAGTTGGCTTGAGATAAAGGCATGGATCTGGTTTTCAGCGTCCTTTTGATTTATAAATGGCCGTACTTTAGCTATGTTTCTAAGGTGGAAGAATTAAGTTTTTGTCAACTTGTTGATTGTGATTTAAAGCTTAGGTCTGAGTCTACCATAACACCAAGACTTAACTCACTCAAATACAGTTAGCAGCTGGATAGACCACAGATGGAAATTAGCTTCTGCTAAATCTGGTGCAAACATATTTTCATGTACAGTGGCTCAGGAGGTAGAGCAGTCGTCTGGCAATCCGGAGGTTCCCGGTTCGATTCCTGCTCCTCCCAGGCAGCGTGTCGATGTGTCCTTGAGCAAGACACTTAACCCCTAATTGCTCCCGATGAGCAGGTTGGCACCTTGCATGGTTGCCACCGCCATCGGTGTGTGAATGGGTAAAATGTGAGTAACAAATTGTAAAGCGCTTTGGATAAAAGCGCTATATAAAAAAAGCAGCCATTTACCATTTACCATGTAACAATGATGAATTGTAAAAAAAAAAAAAAAAAAAAAAAAAATTCGGGGCTTTTCAGAATACATCCGGGGCTTGAGCCCAGGTAGCCACCCCCTAGCTCCGCCCCTGCCCTCACCACCCCAATAACAGCCTGTTCCAGCTGCTGAGGTCAGGCAGACGCCTGCGAACCCCAGCTACTAGGACAGAGAGGCTTAGGCTCAGCTTCTTCCCCCAGGCCATCAGAGCCTTGAACAATGAACATTGAGTGCCACAGAACACTGAACTATCCACACACAAGCACACATGAGCACACACACGACACGCACGCTGTGCACGCTCACACACTAGCAGCCACTTTAACACTTTAACATGAGCGGGCACACACTCATGCCGCACACACCCACTTATGGCCAAAAGGAAAGGCCACTTTAAATTAGTATAACAACAGTAACAGTGTATTGCACTACCAAAGCTACCTAGCATGTCCTATATGTGACCCCGCCCAGCGTGCACGACTACAACTCGCCGCCCCAGGTTCCTCACAAGAGGGGAAAGTATTATTATTTTCTTTTTTTTTTCATTTCCGTTTTTTTTTTTTATATATATACTTACAGTTCGAGGGTTGAAGAACATATTTAGTATAACAGCGAACATATATAATAACTCTAATTGTGTTTAAATTGTGTAGGAGTCTAACCTCAAGAGCTCCTCCTCCTGAGAATTTCCCCATTTTTTTTGTTACATAATATAAAATTACAGATTCATACCTTCAAAGTAAGCCATCAATTGTAAAATTTGAGCCGATAGTTTTCAATCAATGTCCTATCAAACATTCTGGTACAATCATTACCAATTTGCAGCAGGAGCCTCTGAAGAGAATTCAGTGAATTCAGCTAATGATAAGGGAACTTCACTCCTTCCCAGAATGCAATGTGATGTCAATGTCACTAGACCAATTCACACCATGAAACAAAGGCCCAGCAGGGAACAATTACAGCTGAATGGGGGTATAGTGTGACTGATCAATACAGGCAGGCCTACAGCAACACACACTTTGATGCCATGCATACACACACACTAGATAGACAGAGGTTTAGATATTTAGATAGATATATAATAGTATAGTAATATAATAGAAAAAGAGAGAGAGATAGAAAGAAAGAAAGAAAGAAAGAAAGAAAGAAAGAAAGAAAGAAAGAAAGAAAGAAAGAAAGAAAGAAAGAAAGAAAGAAAGAAAGAAAGAAAGAAAGAAAGAAAGAAAGAAAGAAAGAAAGAAAGAAAGAAAGAATGCCGTGGGTAGATGGTCCACTGGTGCAGTGGGTAGATTGTCCACTGGTGCCGTGGGTAGACGGTCCACTGGTGCCGTGGGTAGGTTGTCCACTGGCACCTGTACAACTGTGACGCCACACAGCTCAGCTACGTCTGCTGGAAGACCAGGTGGGTCATCGGCTCTGGTATTTCACTATAAGTGATAGATTTGCAATTGAAAATTCAATATGATGAGAGAGAGAGAGAGAGAGAGAGAGAGAGAGAGAGAGAGAGAGAGAGAGAGATAGAGGCGACGTCATCCTTCCTTCACAAAGCACATCGATGCGCTGTCAACTAAAGCACCGTGTTTAGACAGCGCGGGTGACCAAAACACCAAACTCGTCACACAGCAGCCAGTGGCTGATACTGTAGTTCACGTAGTCCACTCCACTGTCCGCTTGAATGAACTGCGAGAGATAATTCATAACTCATATACACACACGCACTCTGCCATACAGTAGTTAATGTTTTAGCGCGACGTGGGTATACAGGACTGTCGAGGATGCTGCAGAGTTTCTGTTGCACATAGAAGCAGACTCGACACAAGTTTCGTCTCGACGCTGCGTCTCAGCGCACACACACACATACACACACACCACATTATTCTGCGAAGCAGCTCAGTGTCCCATGGATATTATTGCAAGAGATAATTCATACATATTATGAAAATCCGATGCCGATCTGTTGTTTAGAATTTGGATGGGGGGTAGCGAGTCTCTGATACCTCTCACCTCTGCGCGGGGGTCTAACACCTATTCACAGCGCACACACTTCTCTTGTGTGTGTGCGCGCGTGCGTGTATGTGCGTTTCGAGACGCGCTGTAGTTCTCTGGCAAACGCAGATAATTACAAGCATACCATCTAGCAAGAATTAAACGTATTTATAAGTTGTATTATGTTTAGCAAGTAAGGAGACATATATAGTACATCTCAAAGCACTCAAAATTGTCATTTTTCTATTTTTACAGATTTCTGAAAAGCGCGACTTCCAGAGCATTTATGAGTCATTCTAAATCCCTTTGTTCTCCGCCCACAGGTCCAAAAAGCCCCGCGACCTGAAAGGGTTAAAGTCAATTCTAAATGTTACAGGAAGCCAGTGTAAAGCAGCTAAGACTGGACTAATGTGCTCTCTCCTTTTGGTTCTAGTTAGCAGTCGGGCTGTAGAGTTTTGGATTAGCTGAAGCCTCTCTGTGGTTTTCTTAGGGAGACCTGTGAAAAGTGCATTACAGTAGTCTAACCGGCTAGATATGAATGCATGAATTAGCTTCTCAGCATCGTTCTGATTAATAAATGGTCGTACTTTTGCTATATTTCTGAGATGGAAGAACAATGTTTTCGTCACTTTGCTAATATGAGAATTGAAGTTCAGTTCTGAATCTATGATAACCCCAAGTGTAACTGAGGGGTACAATTCCCTGACTGTATTGATAAGTATGGTATCATTAAACCACTACCGCTTGATGTACTTTAACTTCTGGCCATACAGTACACGATATCTAAGTATGATGAACACTTTCCCACATATGAAATCAGGTCCACACAAATATAACAGTCAAAGGTTTAATATAGCAAAAGGTATATACAACATTCACTTAATTACATTTATGATTTGAATGCACTTGTAAGGCAAATGAGTATTCGTAGGCAAATCAACACTGAATGTCCAATCTCTGGTTACGCAGGAAGCAAGTATACAACCTGGTTCTTTAGGGAACTATAGCGATGGTACTTAAGGATTATAGCGGGATACTAAAGGGGTCCTGCTGGTTGTAAGTCAGTAGGGGGGGGGGGGGGGGGTTTGGAGAGCCGTCAGCTGCATCCCATCTGGCCAACGATTCCTGGGGAGAATTCAGGTACAGAACACAGTGCCCGCAGGATCTTGATCCACAGATGAATACACTTGGGCCCTCTTGTAGACGGTAGCTGTAGGCTGTAGGTCCACAACGAAGGAGAAGCGAGGCGGCCTCGGTCTGGGTTGAGCGCCGTCTCACCTGGGCTCCTCTCGGGGGTAATTCCAACACTCACCGGCGTTGGCTGTTATCCGCTCCACAAATCAAAGCACCCAAAGCAAATAGATATTCCATGCCGTATAGGCTCAGCAGTCGTCCGGGTAGGTAATCCAATGTGCAGGTCCCCCTCGGTCCTCGTCTAGAACTCCTCGGATGCAAGCACCACACGTGGTCTGCCCAGCCTGGTTAACCTTCTAGATGACACGAGGAGGCGATGGGGGTGCTACTCACTTTAGAACTCGATACCGCACGATGCACCATACATAATAGACTATTATTAACTTAATAGAAATACGTCCCACTCGACGGTACAGTGCCAAACTATGACAATTCAGCTATGAATTTACACGAGGTCTCAATGCCTATTCTGGGGCCAAATAGGCCATACTGCACCACACGTGGGTCGTGGGTGAGGCTTCACATCTGTTACTAGGTTGGAGGGTAAAGGACTAATGGACTAAAAGAAAGTTCTACTTTACTTGCGCCATATTTATATGCACGGTGAACAAATAGTACCATTCGTATTTCGGTAGCCGTATTCCTACGCGGAACCGGGGCTAGTTGGGACATGTTCGTCGGCACTGTTGAACTTGACTCAAGGGGCCTGTCTGCTGGCGCCAGGTTCTTGTCCAATGAGAGAATGAACTATTATGGGCTGTAGTAGACTAAAGGGATATTCAGTGTATATGTACAAAGAATATACAAGGGATATCAAACGATATACAAATACTATTAAATATATATCCATAAATAAATATATATATTCGGTTTAATCTGATCCTTCACAACAGCCGCCCCGTAATTAGTCCCACCTAATTAGCTAAGCAGAGACAGATTAACCGCACTGTCTACCACTCAAGGTCCGCTGTAAGGGTCAGTCAACTCACAAAGTCGTGGGGTCATGGTCGTCATCGATAGTGTCTGGGAGTCTTGGCAGTTCTATTAGCCTCGCCACGGGTCGTGTGTAAGTCCGCCCTTGGACGAGCACTTCAGCTGCTCGGACCTTACCATCGGCACCGGTGATCACTTTGCTTACGCGGCCAGCCGGCCACATAGCTCTGGGTAGTGACTGGTCGATAATCATGACGACTGTTCCTTCTGTCAAATTGTCTCTCTCTTTTACCCACTTCTGGCGGGTCTGTAGAGACGGTAGATAGTGGAGTAGGAAGCTATTCCAAAACTTGTCAGCCAGTACTTGACTGTACCTCCACATTCTTCGGGCGTTCGCTTCTTCAGGCCTGTACATTGTCTGGGGTAGCGCGGGGTCCAGCCGCCCCATCAAGAGTGTGTTGGGGGTGACTGGGTCGACATCTGCTACATCACTTGAGACGTAACCGAGGGGCTTGGAGTTCAATACTCCCTCGATCTCCGTGAGGACTGTCATTAGGACTTCTTCCGCCACAGTCTGGGCCCCAAGCACGGCGTACAGGGCTGTCTTTATAGAACGTACTTCTCGTTCCCAGGTTCCACCGAAGTGGGGTGCGTTCGGGGGATTAAACTGGAAGTCAATCTGGGATGGAGCGAGGTGGGTCTTAAGTTCTGGGCCCATAGCTTGGAAGCTCTCTCTCAGCTCTCTTTCTCCGCCTTTGAAGTTTGTCCCGTGATCAGACAACAATGTAGACGGTTTTCCTTTCCGCGATGTGAATCTTCGGAAGGCCATAAGGAATGAGTCTGTGCTCATGGTTGGAAGGAGTTCGATATGTATCGCTCTGGTGGTCATGCATTTGAATACAATACCCCACCGCTTCTCGGTTCCTCTTCCTTTCTTTATATACAACGGGCCAAAACAGTCCATGCCTGTGGAGTGAAAGGGCTTGTCGCCGAGTCGGAGGCGACAGGGAGGTAGGTCAGCCATACGGGGTATGCTGGGCTGCGCGTGCCACTTTCGGCAGTCTAGACAGGTTCGCTGGTTCGCTGCTTCTCTCCCTTGAAGTATCCAATAGCGACGTCTGATCTCCGCGAAGACTCTCTCTGCTTCTGCGTGGTGCACATCCTCGTCGTATTTCTTTATGATCAGCTCTGTGACCTTGTGTCGGCTGTTCAAGACTATCGGGTACTTAACGTCATCCGGTAGGTCGGGGGCTCTCCGCAGACGACCACCCACTCTGATGAGATTATGGGCGTCACTCTCGGGTGCCAGGTGGAGCAGTCTGCTGTCTGATGGGACGGGCTTTCCTCACTGTAGACAGTCTAGCTCATCGGGGAACGAGTCTCTCTGGGCTCGTTGTAGTAGAAGAAGTTCTGCTTCTTCGTAGTCAGCTGCTGAAATGTCAGTGGTGGGCTGAATCTCTGGGTGGTGCCACAGGAATGTCTTTAGCTGCGCACTCTGTAGGGTGAGGCAGTCATCTATGTTGGGGTCTGTGGAGGCGACTGTGCTCAATCCACAGAACATAGGTTTCTTGTTTTCAGCCTCCTCTTTACTCGCCTCCCGTGGGGTGGACGTAGGCCACTCTTCTTCCGGGAGCTTGAGGAACTCTGGTCCGTCACTGTAGATGTTGTGACGGGTGAGGTCATCTAGGGACATTCCCCGGGTGATGACGTCAGCTGGGTTGTGTTTGGTGTCCACATACCGCCAGCTTGCTGCTTCTGTTAACTCTTGAATCTCTGTGACTCTGACTCCCACGAAGACCTTGTATCTGCATGAATCAGACTTGATCCATGTGAGTACTGTCGTAGAGTCTGACCACAAGATTGTTCTTTGCACCGGGATGGTGAGTTCACGTTGGATTAACGTGGCTAGATGCGCTCCTGCTAGGGCTGCGCAGAGCTCTAGACGCGGGATAGATTGTTGCTTTCGTGGGGCTCTTCTTGAGCGAGCCAGGATGAAAGCGGTGTGTATCTCTCCTCCCTTCTCTTGGGCACGCAAGTAGGCCACAGATCCATAGGCTACTTCGGAGGCGTCGCTGAAGACGTGTAGATCCATCTTGCATGTCTCTGGCCTCACTGTGGGTGGGAAGTAGCTGCGGCGTATGTTGACGCCTGGGAGTGAGCGGAGTTCCGTCTCCCACTCTCTCCATGTGGAGGCAAGGTGTGCGGGTATTGGGTCGTCCCAGCCCTGGTCCTTGTCCCATAGTGCTCGTACAATCATCTTTGCCCTGGTGGTGTAAGGTAGAATACATCCCAACGGGTCATATTGTCTGGCGAGTGTTCTGTACACACTCCGTCTGGTGGTCGGTATCGCCGTCGACCTTCCCTGCTCCGTGGTCAGGGGTTTGTGTCTATAGTGGAGCGAGTCTGTTTTGAAGCGCCAGACTAGTCCTAGTGTCATTTCTTGGGCTTCTCCTGGGATGGTCGCCATCCAGGTCTCGCTACTGGCTGCCTTGTCCGCGGGGGAGAGGCTGCGCAATACTTGCGGGTCGCTGCTGGCCCACTGCCTGAGATCAAAGCCGCCTTTGATCAGGGACGCCGCAGCTTGCGTAGGAGAGCCTCGGCTTCTTCTTGGGTCGAAACGCTTTGTAAACAGTTGTCCACGTAGAAACTGTTCTTCACACTGTGTCGGACCTCTTCATCTGCTGCTGGGTCCTCTGCGACGTGTTTCTGCAGTGCAAATGTAGCACAGCACGGGCTGCATGTGGTTCCGAAGGGGAGGACTTCCCATTGGTAGATGGCTGGGTGCTCATCTCCGATCCTCTCTCTCCATAGGAACCGCAGTAGGGGCTTATCCTCCTCCACTAGTCTCACCTGCAGGAACATCCCTTTGATATCCCCGCTGATAGCCACCTTGTCCTGGCGGAAGCGTAGTAGCACGCCTAGTAGAGAGGGGCCGAGTGTGGGGCCGGGCAATAGCTCTTTATTCAGATTCTGGGATCCGATCTGGTAGCTGCAGTTAAACACAATGCGATCCTTGCCGTTGTGGTGGACCTTGTGGTGCAGCACGTACCATGATTCGGTCGTCTGATCGGCCTCTTTAATGTCAATCTTCATTACGTGTCTCGCTGTGATTAGCTTCTCAATCTCAGCGCGGTACACACTCTCTTGAGCGGGGTCTTTGGCTAGGCGCCGCTCTGTGTTCAATAGATACCGCTCCGTAGCATCTTTCGTGGCGTGAAAGGTGGGCATTCCCTCTCGCCTCTGGAGTGGAGTTGCGTATCTCATCACTCCGCTGACTGTGACTCTCTTTGTCCCTTGCCCGAGGAGGTTTATGGCGTAAATGTCTTCTTTAGAACGAATGTCTTTCTTTTCGTTCTTAAAGGGCATTGTCTCTAGTGTCCATAGCCTCTCGACATTCTGCAGGAGAGTGGTGTCTTCTTCTGTCACTCTGGAGTGGAGGCAGCTAGTGGCTGCTGTTCGGTTGAGAGATTTAGCGAGGGGGCCTTGTAGTGTCCATCCTAGGCGGGTCTCGACTGCTGCAGGACAGCCTCTGGGTCCTGTATGGACCCGGTCTATCGGGACTATGAGGTCTGCATGGTCGGAGCCTATCAGCAGGGTCGGGGTGGCGCCGTCTATGAGCGGGATAGGTAGTTGACGCAGGTGCACATATTTATCCATCAGTTTGGCGATGGGGTAGGTGTACTGTGATAGTCCTATTTCTTGGCTGGTGAAAGCATTTGTAATCCTATACCGTCTCTCTGGCTGCCCGCTTGCTGCGATAGTGAAGGAGACATTCTCGCCTTTTATCGTCTTTAAATCTCTTCTTATTGTCCGAATCGTCATCTGGTTCTCGCTCCCCCGCAGTCCCAGCTGGGCCGCAGCGGATGCGAGGAGAAGGGTCTTCTCTGACCCGTCATCAAGGACGGCGTAAGTGTCCATGACTTTATCTTGGTGGCTCAATGTTACACGGACTACCTTTAAGAGCACCTGGGCGCCGCTGCTGCTGGCGGGGTCAATGTACATGACACTTGCCTTTGTGCTGCTCGATGGTGTAGGTGCAGGCTTTCTTCTGTTACTGTCGTGTAGGACATCTAGGTGGGCTCCGTCACACCGACTGCACCTCTTCTTTAGGCGGCACTCGGCTGCCATGTGACTGCGCGCACATCGGTAACAGCGCCTGTTGGACTTTATCCATTGACTCACTTCTTCTGCATTCATCTTCTTGAACAGGTCACATTGTGACATCCAGTGTTCCTTCTCGCAGTACGGGGACACCATCTTCCACTTCTCTTTTCTCAAGGGGGTACTGTGGTTCTTACTGCTCGGTACTGATTCTGATTGGTGCATGACAGTCACTGATCTTCTTCCATCGTTTACTCTCCTAGGTCCCTCTCTGGAGCTTGGTGTGCTCCGCACGAATGTATCCAAGCGTAGGCTGCTGACTTCTCTCGTCAGGAAGTCGGCTAAATCGAGGAGGGATGGTTCGGGACCGTTAGGATCACGGTGGTCTCTTTGCCGCCTAAAGCGCTCTTGTCTGGCGGGCGGCAGCTTCTCTAAAATCCTCTCGACGTTAGAGTTGGCGTATAGCTCGTGCATACCCTTTTCTCGTTGCGCTCCCAGCATCCCTACCAGGGACTGCACTTTTATAGACAGGTCGTCTAGTGAGCGATTGTCTGTTGCTGGGGGTAGGCGGTCAATATGCCTTATCTCTTGGATTACGTAATCCCATATACGTCCATATCTCTGGTCCAGCGCTGCTAGAGCCGCGGTGTATGGGGTCGTAGAGGTGGCATAGGCTAGCGCTATATTGTGCGCTCGGGGTACTTTCAGGTGCTTCAGTAATATTGCATACTTGTGGCGTTCGTCAACGACATCCACCATCATTGTCTCTAAGCACATCCGGAGCTCTGTGTACTGTGCTCGATTCTCATGGGTGAAGTCTGGAAACGTCGGTGTGCCAATGTATGACGCCGTGGATGGCTGGCACATCGGTGAGCGTTGGGAGAGAGGCCTCCTAGGCGAGTCTCCTCTTGCGCCTCTCTGTGGGCTGGTACCGGCAGGGTACCATGGCCCGCTGGTCCAGGTGCTGTTCCTCGGGGCTGGTCGTGCGTCATGCTCACCCGTGAATAGAGTCAGGGGTCTGTAGCGCAGCGCCGCGGGGGTATAGCCTGGGCTGTACTGGACCTCCTGGTCCGGTGGAGTACTGTGCTGTCGTCGGGCTTGGTTCTCCTCCTCTCCCTCTTCTTCTTCTGTCAGGTCCTCTAGATCCTGTAGTCGTTTATTTAGCCTCTCCGCAGTGTATGCTGCTCCTTCCTTGTAGCTGGGTCTCGCTTGGACCGGTCGGGGAAGGGGGTCTGCGGGGGGTATAGGCTCTCTCTGGTGGTCAAGTTCAGGGTCGCTTGGTTGGTTAGGGGATGCTGCCCTTGACTGTTGTCTCGACGAGGCCCTTGAACCCCTGGCGGAGGGAGAGGGTGTTGCCTTGGTGATCAGCTGCTCCATTAGCTGCGCTCGCCCTGTAGTCTGTCGCGCTCGGCTTCGCGCTGGATGAGAGCGATGTCGCGCTCTGCTTCTCTTTGGGCACCGTCAGCGGCGCGCTGGGTGTCGGACCGGTCTCTTGCCATATTCTCTTCCGTCTGAAGGCGTCTCATCTCCAGGCGTATGTGCTCTTCTTCGCTCCGTTGCTGTGTTTGGAGTCGATCGCGTTCACCCTGAAGTCGATCGCGTTCACCCTGGAGTCGATCGCGTTCGGTAGAGGCTGTCAGGCTGACGAGGAACGCCTGTGACAGCATCCTCTCCGCCTCGCTGGGGGAAGACACTTGTAGAGGTGAGCCGCTCCTGGCTGTACTCGTTGGGGAGTCCTGGAGCTCTATCTCCTCGGCGCTCTCCTCATCTTGTTCCGTGCAGGGTTCCACCTCTGGAGGGTTGTCTTCCTCCCGGAGCTGGTCGGGGACTACTTCTTCGGTATTGGCGGGGGGTAAAGGCATGTCTGTTCCCTCCTGGTCCCCACCGTGAGCTTGGTCAGTTACATTAGAACCCACTAGGGCCTCTGTGGTCGGGGTAACCTGGTCGTTAAGGTCAGACATAATTTTACTTTCTACTTTTACCGCGTTTACCGTCTGTAGAAGGCTAGGTAGTTGACTGACAGCGTAATCCTCTAAGTACTGAGGTGTCTGTCGTCTGCGCCGCGGGCGTTCTACGTTAGGAGGACCGTTTCGTGGAGTGTTCATCATAGGCCATTTCAATATTAATAACACTATATTAATATTACACTAGTTACCCTCCGGCTCGAAGGACCAATTGTAACTGAGGGGTACAATTCCCTGACTGTATTGATAAGTATGGTATCATTAAACCACTACCGCTTGATGTACTTTAACTTCTGGCCATACAGTACACGATATCTAAGTATGATGAACACTTTCCCACATATGAAATCAGGTCCACACAAATATAACAGTCGAAGGTTTAATATAGCAAAAGGTATATACAACATTCACTTAATTACATTTATGATTTGAATGCACTTGTAAGGCAAATGAGTATTCGTAGGCAAATCAACACTGAATGTCCAATCTCTGGTTACGCAGGAAGCAAGTATACAACCTGGTTCTTTAGGGAACTATAGCGATGGTACTTAAGGATTATAGCGGGATACTAAAGGGGTCCTGCTGGTTGTAAGTCAGTAGGGGGGGGGGGGGGGTTTGGAGAGCCGTCAGCTGCATCCCATCTGGCCAACGATTCCTGGGGAGAATTCAGGTACAGAACACAGTGCCCGCAGGATCTTGATCCACAGATGAATACACTTGGGCCCTCTTGTAGACGGTAGCTGTAGGCTGTAGGTCCACAACGAAGGAGAAGCGAGGCGGCCTCGGTCTGGGTTGAGCGCCGTCTCACCTGGGCTCCTCTCGAGGGTAATTCCAACACTCACCGGCGTTGGCTGTTATCCGCTCCACAAATCAAAGCACCCAAAGCAAATAGATATTCCATGCCGTATAGGCTCAGCAGTCGTCCGGGTAGGTAATCCAATGTGCAGGTCCCCCTCGGTCCTCGTCTAGAACTCCTCGGATGCAAGCACCACACGTGGTCTGCCCAGCCTGGTTAAGCTTCTAGATGACACGAGGAGGCGATGGGGGTGCTACTCACTTTAGAACTCGATACCGCACGATGCACCATACATAATAGACTATTATTAACTTAATAGAAATACGTCCCACTCGACGGTACAGTGCCAAACTATGACAATTCAGCTATGAATTTACACGAGGTCTCAATGCCTATTCTGGGGCCAAATAGGCCATACTGCACCACACGTGGGTCGTGGGTGAGGCTTCACGTCTGTTACTAGGTTGGAGGGTAAAGGACTAATGGACTAAAAGAAAGTTCTACTTTACTTGCGCCATATTTATATGCACGGTGAACAAATAGTACCATTCGTATTTCGGTAGCCGTATTCCTACGCGGAACCGGGGCTAGTTGGGACATGTTCATCGGCACTGTTGAACTTGACTCAAGGGGCCTGTCTGCTGGCGCCAGGTTCTTGTCCAATGAGAGAATGAACTATTATGGGCTGTAGTAGACTAAAGGGATATTCAGTGTATATGTACAAAGAATATACAAGGGATATCAAACGATATACAAATACTATTAAATATATATCCATAAATAAATATATATATTCGGTTTAATCTGATCCTTCACAACACCAAGACTAGTGACCTCAGATTTGATCCAAGGGGTTAGTCCCCCCAGGTTCTTTATTAATGTTTCTTTTTTAGTTTTGGAGCCGATAATTAGAATTTCAGTTTTGTTCTCGTTTAGTTTCAGGAAGTTCTTACTCATCCATTTATTTATTGCCAGTAAGCAGTCTGTAATGGAGCGAATCGCTGTATCATTTGGTTCAGCAGATATGTACAGTTGTGTATCATCCGCATAGCTATGGAAATCTACATTATGTTCTCTGATGATATCACCCAGCGGTAACATGTAAAGGGAGAAGAGTAAAGGACCTAAGCAACTCCCTTGTGCAACTCCATAGTTGTTGTCGTATATATCAGACATGTGATCTCCTAGTTTAACATAGAATTTCCTCCCTCTGATGTATGTTTTAAACCAGCCCAGCACATGTTCTGAGAAACCGACATGGTTTTCAAGACGATCGATTAGAATATCGTGATCGATTGTATCAAATGCTGCACTGAGATCTAACAGGATAAGGATGGAGATCTTATTCTCGTCAGAGTTTAGTCTGAGGTCACTGATTATTTTGGTGAGGGCAGTTTCAGTGCTATGATATTTTCTGAATCCTGACTGAAATTCTTCTAAGATGTTGTTTTCTTCAAGAAAGGAATTTATTTGAACTGAAACTATCTTTTCAAGTACTTTACTAATGAATGGTAGGTTGGATATTGGACGATAATTTGCCATTTCATTACTATCCAAGTTAGGTTTTTTTAGTAATGGCTTTACAACTGCTGTTTTAAAGGCATCCGGGAAAATACCAGTCCTAAGGGAAGTGTTAATTATTTCTAGCACAGGGTTTGAAACACTATTAAATACCCGTTTGAAGAAAGCTGTAGGTATAGGGTCAATGTCTGAGGTGGAGGAGTTACATTCTGAGACAGTTTTGCAGAGTACATCTAATGTGATGCATGTGAAACTTCTCATGGTTACATTGCGCGGTTTGCCGCAATCAGCTTTATTTCCATCATGAGTAATGCTGGCCCTGATCAAGGTTATTTTGTTGTTAAAGAATAGTGCAAGTTCTTCACACTTAACCGTTGATGACTGAGGAGGTGTAGGGGCAGTGTTGAGTAGTACATTAATAGTGGAAAAGAGGATTCTGGAGTTTCCAGCATTTTCTGTAATGATTTTAGAGAAGTAATCTTTCCTTGCTAAGCGGATGGTTTTATTATAAGCAGTTAAAGCATCTTTGTATATATCACAGCATATGGTGGTTTTTGTTTTTCTCCATTTTCGCTCCGCTGCACGACATTTCCTTTTTTCTTTGTTGACCGTATTATAGTTTAACCAGGGCGAGGCTCTAGTTTTCTTCTTTTTCGTTTTTAATGGGGCGACAGAATTTAATATAGATGACATTGCATCATTGAGATTTTCTACCATTTCATTTAGAGAGCTGTCATGATTGTGTGGTTCATGTAGTCTGATAAGATCAATGAACTTTGATTCAGCTTTGTCGTTTAGGAGCCTCTTTTTAACTATGATTTCTTTTTTTGTTTTAGTAAGGGTTATTTGAGTTTCAAAAAATATACAGTGATGGTCGGAGAGAGGTAATTCAGTTATTGAGATATTTGTTATGCTTAGCCCAGTTGTTGTTATAACTAAGTCTAGTGTATTCCCAAGCCTGTGAGTTGCATTTGTTATATGCTGTATTAGGTCAAAGCTATCCAGTAGATTTTTTAGTTCTATAGTTTTGGAGTCTGTTTTCTTATTAAAATGGATGTTCAAGTCTCCATTTAGGATCACCTTATCATATCCGGTAACACATAGTGAGATCAGTTCAGAGAGCTCCTGTATAAATATTGGTGAGTGTCTAGGCGGGCGGTATATTGTGACAATAATAGTTGATTCTGTTTTTAGTTCAATGGCAAGATATTCCATTGACATGAACTCGCCTAGTTCTGTGATTCTAAACAAGAGTTTTGAGGAGAAGATTGCTGCAACTCCTCCGCCCTTTTTATTTTTTCTGGGTATTTGAAAAAAGTTATAGTCTGGTGGACAAGCTTCTATCATTATTGATGTAGCTGTGTCATTATTTAGCCATGTCTCTACTAGGCAGATGCAATCTAAGTTATTTTCTTTAATCAGATGAGACGATGAGACCGAAGGTGCAGGCGAACTTGTCCCAGATCCAATCGAACCTACCGACGATGGTGAAACAGAAGAAGACAGAGACATTTGCGTTGAAACTGTAGCATTGGGCTTTTCAGCTGAATCGACCATGCGATCAGTTGAAAAGATGTCTGGTTTAACGGTGGAGGGCAAAATCGAAGAGGAACTCCGAAAGATACAGTACACTCTTTCGACTGCAAGTGCCAGGCACGCCGAAAGGAAAATTCAGAACGATCTGCCCTGTCTTGTTAAAAAAAACTGTCGGTTGAGCTAATCTACCAAAACAGATTGGACACCGCGTCGTTGACACCAAGAGAAAGGGACATGTGTCTGTTGTCAATTATTGGAACATGCCAAAATGTTTCAGAGATGACGCAAAGTACAAAGAGAGTCAACGCTGTACGTGTGGCTTCAAGAACAACGTATAGATTTCACGACGTTGTTGTCTGTCGTCCAACGTCAGTAGCGGCTCGTGGATGCTTCGCCACTAGGGCCGCTATACCAAACATTTTGCAAACATGTACAAGGCACGCATTGGCGAATATTATCACCATTGCCATCGATCAATATATGATCAGTCAGTCTCGCTCTCTAGCTCTCTCGCTCTCTCGCTCTCTCTCTCTCTCAGATGATGTCAGATCCATTCAATAATAAACACATTTGTATATCTCGTCATTTTAAACAAGTTACCATTCATTGTCTGAGTGGTTATGCCCCACACGCGGCGAAATTAGAGAGAGAGATAGAGAGAGAGAGAGAGAGCGAGAGAGAGAGCGAGAGAGAGAGAGAGAGCGAGAGAGAGAGAGAGAGAGCGAGAGAGAGAGAGAGAGAGAGAGAGAGAGAGAGAGAGAGACCACGGCAGGTGCAGCATAACAGAAGAGAGAGAGAGAGAGAGAGAGCGAGAGCGAGAGCGAGAGCGAGAGCGAGAGCGAGAGAGAGAGAGAGAGAGAGAGAGAGAGAGAGAGAGAGAGAGAGCGTTAGTTAAGCATTAGCTGAGTGGCTAACAGCAGCTAAAGTTAGCTGAGTTGGCTAAGAGAGAGAGAGAGAGAGAATTAACTCACTTTGTTTAATTGAAACGTGGTCCAGCCGGAGGGCTTAATAAAGTGTATGTCCACTGACTGTCCCCCAGACTGTTGTCGATGTATATCCATTCCACTCACTGCCCACTGTCCAGACTCCAGACTGAATCACAAGTTCACAACACACAGCTTCGAACATGTTGCAAACTGTGGCTAAGGAAAAAACTGGCATCGCCGCGTCGGCCAATCAGAGAGCGTCTCTGCGAAATGCGGCTATGGAAATTCTAGACGGAAATTCTAAACGCTTGACTAGACCGCTTCAAATCGCGCCCGGATTCCAACATAATAGTCATATTTCAACGCACAACACGTTACGCACTGATTGGCTGTGACGGATACAGCGATCGAACAGTGACGCGCACTCAGAGCGCTATCGCGTCTAGCCCGGGCCGAGAAACACAAAAAAACAAAAAAATAAAAAAAAAGTGAGTCACTTCCTGTTCCTGAAAATTTGTATTTTTTTTATTTTATATAGTAACGTTATATTGTGCATTGGAAACACAAACATACTTAAAATTAGTAAATATTATTCATTTTAAACATGTTTATATTATTTATATGGCTATAAAACAAAAAACTAAAAAATAATTGTTCTTGTTCTCATATAACCAGGGCAGGGCCTGAGGGGGGGTGGCGCCCTAGCGCCCCCCAGTGACGGCCGCCACTGTCCAACGTTCTGTTTCATTTATGGGTAAGTGTCTTTATGCTTGTATATTGTATTGGACGTAGATGTATTGTATTGGACGTATATGTATGTTTAGCAATAGGTTTAAATAGGTTTAAATATAGGTTTAAAGTGTAGAGATAGTCGTCGAATCCTATGCTACCCCTGCGATGGCGTCCATTTTGGATATTATGATGGGTAGTGTAGTTTTTGTGCAGCCATTTTGTCATGCACATCGCTAGGATTTGAATTCTTAAAAACTACACCTGAATGTAAACAAGAGTGATTGATTGATTGATTGAAAAGTGTATTAACAGATTGCAGAATGGGTACAGTACAGTACAGCTCAATACATACAATTGTTAAGGGGATGCAGACCAGAGAAAGACTTTCATCTTGTTTACATCAGGGTCCCCCATTTTCAATTCATCATAACATAATATATGACATACATGACATACAGATAGACAGTGTGTACAATGTGTGTATTTCATTCATTAATTCTCTTCCCTATTGTTAACATTTTTGTTTAGGATCAGCGATGCGCTTCTCAAAAGCCTTTTCAAACACTACAAGACAGATGGCCTCACACCGCGTGAGAGGAAGAAACAACCGAGAAATCACAAGCGTTTTTTGTCTCTTTTTGACGTAAAAAGGGTTGTGAAATTTCTGATCAACTATGCTGTCCTACATCCGATTGTGTTGCCCGGCCGTCACGCTGGTCACAAGGATTTCACTGCAAAGTTACTGCCAACCAATCTGACCAAAGCTTCCCTGTGGCGCTGTTACAGCAGTATAGAAGGTATGTTATGACACACAAAACCACCCCTTGCTCTCTCTCTTTCTCTCTCACACACACACATGGCTCCCACTTTTTATTATTCTACCTGTAACTGAGGGGTTACAAAACCCTGACTGTATTAAAGATTGTGATAGATTAAACCACTACTACTTATTATTATTATTACTTGCCAGACAGTACAGTTATTATATGGCAGACACTCAGAATAGACGGCACGGTGACAAGGAAATATCATTTATAGTATTTATTATTATGCAGCAATATACAAATGGGAATTACTTGGTCGCTCTTTTATGGCGAATAATATGAGAAAGGCAGTGAGTAGCAAAGTCAGTGGGAATGAATAATTCCTAAGCTGGGTATACTAGACCAAACGCCGCCTGGCGTGGGATGGCAATATAGGGGGGCAAACGAGGGTACCGCTGGAGACAGGTGATATCCTCCCAGAGTTGTAAGCTCCAGGAGAAGGAAGAAGGTACGGATACTCAGTCTGTTCACTTGAAGAAAAGGGGTTCTCATACGGATCCGGTCCTTATAATCCAAGTGCTCAGTAGCAAGGTAATAGCTGTAATCCAATGCCCGATAGCAATGATGATAGCCAGCCCGCTTCGTCCTCGAAGCTAGCCCGAGGTAAGATCTTCAAGGTAGTTAAATCCAAACGACAGTGGGTATTAACGATGCTCTTCTCCACGGTAGTACGTTCCACAATCACTATAATCCAACCAATAATGGTTCTACAATATCGCCGCGGTAGGTTCCAATATGCACATGTCCAATAGTTCTGCTACTAGGTCCACCTCGTGTGCTGGCACTAATTACTAAGTCCACACACACTTGCTAAGGTTCACACTAGTTACTAAACGAACAAACTGCTTGTTAATGCTGCACACCGAACAAACTGCTGTAATACGATTCACACTAAATGACGACTCTTTACTTCACATTAAGTTAGGTCGAACTTGACGTTACTTAATACAACTGCTACTTAGATGTACACTGCTTGCTTAGACGAACTTCACGTTACTGCATTAGATCTGACACACTACTGTTTGCGCCTTCCACGATATATATATACTTAAGGGGCTTTCTAGTGCCCAGCCTCAGCTCTTGTCTGGAATCAATGCGCCGGCACCAGGCATGTCCCAACTTGTCCAGACTCGCCTTTGAACCTGACTCAGGGGCGCGGTCCTTGGCGCCGCGAACGTCAAGGGCATTATCCAATGAGGAAAGTGAATATTACTATGATTCAAACGGAGGCTTAAAGGGATATAGCTTATATATATAAACAATACACAAGTTATACAAAACAACAAAACGTAGATTCTCAGTGTTAATCTGGCCCTTCACAACAGCCGCCTCCTAATTAGTCCGCACCTAATTAGTAAAGGGAGACAGATTAATGGTCCAGTCAACTTCTCCATACTTGTTGTGAGGAGTAGTGCAATCTACAAAGTCAGTGGGTCTTGGTCGTCATCAGGGGAGTCAGGGATCTCCGGCAACTCTATCAGCTTCGCCACAGGTCGGGTGTAAGTCCGCCCTTGGACTATGACTTCTGCCGCTCTGACCTTCCCATCGGCACCAGTAATCACTCAGTAATCACTCTGCTCCGGCCGCACCATCAAGAGGTAGTTTGGGGTGCTGGGTTCGAGGTCAGCTACGTCGCTTGGAGCGTAGATGAGGGGGGTGGGGTTCGGAACTCCCTCTTCTTGAGCCCACGGTTCTCTCATGGTCATCTTCGTCCACTTCAAGAGTGGGGTTGCGTGTCGGAACACTCCGTCAACCTTGACTCTCATAGTCTTTGGCTCTAGTAGAGCTATGGCGTACTTGTCCTCCTTGGAGCGAACTAGTTTGCATTCGGCCTTGAATGGCATCGAGTCTAATGTCCATAGTTTCTCGACGTGCTGCAAGGGGTAGTGTCTGTGTCGCTCACCTTTGTGTAAAGGCAGCGTGTGGACGTTGGTTGGCTGGCAGGTCCGTAGAGGGGGCCTGGAGCGTCCACCCCAGTCGGGTCTTAACCGCGGCTGGGCATCCTTTGGGTCCGATGTGGGCCGCCGTGGTTGGGACAATGAGGTCCGCGTGGTCGGAGCCTATGAGCAGGGTCGGGGTGGCGCCGTCGATGAGCGGTATAGGCAGTCTGCGTAGGTGCGCGTACTTCTCCATCAGCTGTGGGATGGGGTAGTCATAGCGTGACAGACCTATGTCGTGGCCTGTGAACGCCTTGGTGATGCTGTACCGCTTCTCGGGCTGCTCGACCGCTGCTATAGTGAATGAGACGTTTTCACCCTTTATTGTTTTTACGTCTCGATGAATGGTACGGATTGTCATTGTTTCCTCGGTACCCCGCAGGCCCAACTGGGTTGCGGCGGAAGCGAGGAGGAGAGTCTTTTCTGACCCGTCGTCGAGGACGGCGTAGGTATCGAGGACCTTGTCCTCGTAGCTCAGGAGCACTCTGACCACCTTGATGAGCACTCGGGGGCTCCCACTATACGTGGGGTCGAGGTGGAGCACTCCTGTTGGTGAGTTGCCTTGTAGGGCTAGTCTTCTCTTGTGGGCCTCGCGCAGTGTATCGCAGTAAGCGTGGTCCTGTGTGTTAGTCTTACTCCACTGATCCATTTCGGCGGGGGTCAGTTTCTGGTATGCGTTGCACCGTAACTTGGAGTGTCCACTGCGGCAGTAAGTACACCAGGGGGAGGGCCAATGGATCTTCTGTAGTGGTGGGGGGTAAATATTCCCTTCCTCTGTGGCGGGGGAGTTGTCACTCGTCTGTGATGACACCGCCTCGGCCTGGTACATCACTGTGACGGGCCTACTTTGGTTTCCTGGTGGGCGTTTATTGCTCTCATGCAGGACTTCTAGTTGGGCGCCGTCACACTTGCCGCACCTTCTCTTGAGGCGGCACTCAGCTGCCATGTGGCCGCGCGCGCAGCGGAAGCAGCGGCGGTTATCCCTAAGCCACTGACCTATTTCGGCTGTAGTCAGTCCTTTGAAGGCGTCGCACTGTGACAGCTGGTGTTCACTGTCACAGTACTGACAGGCAGCCTTCCAGTTCTCCTTGGCGTGGGGGTTGTGGCTCGTCTGCCGTGACACAGCCTCGGCCTGGTGCATCACGGTCACGGACCGGCGGTTGTCATTGAACCTTCTCGGTCCATCTTTAGGGTTAGAGCCACCCCACGCGAACGTGTCTAGTCGTAGACTGCTGACCTCCCTGGCTAGGAAGTCAGCAAGGTCTAGGAGGGATGGTTCTGGGCCGTGGGGGTCACGGTGGTCTCTCTGCCGCCGAAAACGCTCCTGACGGGCTGGAGGGAGCTTCTCCAGTATCCGCTCCACGTTGGAATTGGCATATAGTTCATATCTCCCCTTCTCCTTCTGTGACCCGAGCATCCCTACAAGGGATTGCACCTTTATAGAGAGGTCATCTAGTGTTCTATTGTCTTTAGCTGGGGGGAGGCGGTCGATATCCCGTATTTCTTGAATTACGTAATCCCATATGCGTCAAATAGCACGCGTCGAGGGCCACCAGAGCATCAGAATAGGGGGTTCTTGAGTTAGAATATGCCAGCGCTATGTTATGCGCTCTGGGTACTTTAAGGTGCTTGAGGAGGATGGCATATTTATAGGACTCGTCATGTACCTCGGACATAATAGTCTCTAAACACATGCATAGTTCAGTATACTGTGCTCTGTCCTCACGCGTAAAGTCTGGGAATGTGGGTGTCCCAAGGTAAGATGCCATGGATGGCTGGGACACCGATGCGCGTAGGGGGAGAGGCCTCGCTGGGTGGGAACCAGAGGACGGGCCCCCAGGTACTGCTCCTTGGTGCTGACTGTGTATTAAACTCACCCCTGGGTTGGGTCGGGGGTTCGTAACGCAGCGGCTCGGGGCTGAGGTCGGGGCTGTACTGTGCCTCCTGGTCCGAGATGGGTTCGTGCGTGGGGGCTTGATGTCCTCCCTCGTCCTCCGCTAGGTCTTGAAGTCTCTTGGTTAGTTTCTCGGCGACGTAGGCAGGTTCTTCCCGTTGGCTGGGTCCCCTGTTGATTGGTCGGGGAGGGGAAGGTGCCCTCGACCCGTGTCGTGATGATCTCCGGGAGCTCCGGGTGGAGGAGTGGGGAGTCACCCGTTGGAGCGCTAGCTCCATCATTTGCGCCTGCAGACGGTCTCGCTCCGCCTCACGCTGTGCATTGGCGGCGTCGCGCTGTGCATTGGCGCGGTCTCGTTCCGCCTCGCGCTGTGCATTGGCGGCGTCGCGCAGTGCATTGGCGCGTCTCGCTCCATGGTTTCTTCAACCTGGAGGCGCCTCTCTTCCAGTCTGATGGTCATCGCGGCGTTAGCCTGGAGGCGACTCTCTTCCAGTCGGATGCGTTCGTGCTCGCTCTGTTGTTGCGCTTGGAGACGTTCTCTTTCCACTGCAGAATGTTCGCGCTCACTCTGTTGTTGCGCTTGGAGACGGTCGCGCTCACCCTGGAGGCGGTCTCTTTCGGTTGAAGCTGTCAGCGTGGCGATCAGGGCTTGCGCTAGTCTCTGGTCGGCCTCGCTTGGGGATGACGCTGATGAGGGTGATCTGGCGTTGACAGGACTTGGCGTTGACCTGTTCTCTTTACGCGCTCCGAGGTCCATCTCGAGGGTGCTGCTTCTTATCTTCTCCCGCGCTCCGAGGTCCATCTCTGAGACGCGGTACTCTTCTCTTTGGTGCGCGCCGAGATCTATCTCGGGTGCGCGCTCTTTATCCTCTGGCGTTCCGAGGTCCATCTCGGTGGCGCTGTCTTTATCCTTTGGCGCTCCGAGGTCCATCTCGGTGGCGCTGTCTTTATCCTTTGGCGCTCCGAGGTCCATCTCGGTGGCGCTGTGGTCTTTGGGTATAGTCACGTCATGTCCCGCTTGTCCCCCCCCCGTGAGCTAAGTCCGTTTCGTTTGAACCCGCTGGGGTCTCTACTAGTGGGGCCGACAAGTCGATAGGATTGGGCATGCTTAAACTATTAGTTTTATCCGTGCTTAACGTCTTTTTAGATAAGCTAGGAGGTAAAACGAAAGCGTAGTCCTCCAATTGTGGAGGGGGCTGACGTTGGCGCCTAGGGCGCGATAGTTTGGGAGAGCCGTTTGGAGAGTGTCCGCCGCTGGCCATATCACTATTAATATGTTAAGATTACTGATTACCTCCGGCTCGAAGGACCAATTGTAACTGAGGGGTTACAAAACCCTGACTGTATTAAAGATTGTGATAGATTAAACCACTACTACTTATTATTATTATTACTTGCCAGACAGTACAGTTATTATATGGCAGACACTCAGAATAGACGGCACGGTGACAAGGAAATATCATTTATAGTATTTATTATTATGTAGCAATATACAAATGGGAATTACTTGGTCGCTCTTTTATGGCGAATAATATGAGAAAGGCAGTGAGTAGCAAAGTCAGTGGGAATGAATAATTCCTAAGCTGGGTATACTAGACCAAACGCCGCCTGGCGTGGGATGGCAATATAGGGGGGCAAACGAGGGTACCGCTGGAGACAGGTGATATCCTCCCAGAGTTGTAAGCTCCAGGAGAAGGAAGAAGGTACGGATACTCAGTCTGTTCACTTGAAGAAAAGGGGTTCTCATACGGATCCGGTCCTTATAATCCAAGTGCTCAGTAGCAAGGTAATAGCTGTAATCCAATGCCCGATAGCAATGATGATAGCCAGCCCGCTTCGTCCTCGAAGCTAGCCCGAGGTAAGATCTTCAAGGTAGTTAAATCCAAACGACAGTGGGTATTAACGATGCTCTTCTCCACGGTAGTACGTTCCACAATCACTATAATCCAACCAATAATGGTTCTACAATATCGCCGCGGTAGGTTCCAATATGCACATGTCCAATAGTTCTGCTACTAGGTCCACCTCGTGTGCTGGCACTAATTACTAAGTCCACACACACTTGCTAAGGTTCACACTAGTTACTAAACGAACAAACTGCTTGTTAATGCTGCACACCGAACGAACTGCTGTAATACGATTCACACTAAATGACGACTTTTTACTTCACATTAAGTTAGGTCGAACTTGACGTTACTTAATACAACTGCTACTTAGACGTACACTGCTTGCTTAGACGAACTTCACGTTACTGCATTAGATCTGACACACTACTGTTTGCGCCTTCCACGATATATATACTTAAGGGGCTTTCTAGTGCCCAGCCTCAGCTCTTGTCTGGAATCAATGCGCCGGCACCAGGCATGTCCCAACTTGTCCAGACTCGCCTTTGAACCTGACTCAGGGGCGCGGTCCTTAGCGCCGCGAACGTCAAGGGCATTATCCAATGAGGAAAGCGAATATTACTATGATTCAAACGGAGGCTTAAAGGGATATAGCTTATATATATAAACAATACACAAGTTATACAAAACAACAAAACGTAGATTCTCAGTGTTAATCTGGCCCTTCACAACGCTACCAATCTAACAAAAACACTTGTCTTTTCAGGATTTCGTGTTGTTGGTCAGAGATCCTTCCTTCGGTTGTGGAAAGCACTCCTTCCGCAGATAATGATCACAAAACCCAGGACAGATCTGTGTTCTCAATGCTACTCCAACAATCACCAATTAAGGCAAGCCGCGGGAAGGCCAGAGAAGTTGCAGGTGGAGAAACTCCAGGTGTGTACAGTCTACTTTCACTACTACACTACAGACGTTTTTTACCACCATCTATTCCCCTGTACCCCCGTCCATAGTGGCTTGTTTACAGCCTTATGTCTATGTTGATTCAACACACATGACATTAGGATAACCTGCGGATAACTGAGCACTGCCACCTTATTAGCCGTGTGTGTGTGTGTGTATTGAGCCGTACTGTGTTGTACCCATTCTGAAATCTGTTAAATAATGTTTTCATTCATTCATGCTTTCATCCAGGTGCAGTTAAAACATCTGGCCCTTGTTGACACAGAACGCAAGCTGTTGCAGCAGATGACTGCATCCACAAAAGAGACATGCGCGACCATGGATCTGTCTCTAGGCCCTTCCGCACCTGCAAGCCAAGATATCACGATGCACTACAGCTTTGATTACGCACAGCAGGTGAATATCCAATTCAATTATTTTTTATTTCTCCACGTGGTGAATACACAGGTCACAACATGCTTACAGGAATGTTTTGGAGTTGTATTTGGTGACTGTAGGAGCCTGTAGGGAGCCAAATAAAATAGCCTGAACCAAATGAAAAATATAAATGTTGTTGGAAAAAAAGCAAATGTAAACAATTCCACATGTTTCAGTGCAAATGCAGTACAGCATAGCTAGCTATTATCCACTATACTGGGAAATGAATGATTCTGAACCAAATAAAACATATAAATGTTGGATAAAAAGCAAATGTAAACAATTCCACGTGTTTCAGTGCAAATGCAGTACAGCATAGCTAGCTATTATCCACTATACTGGGATATGAATTATTCTGAACCAAATAAAAAATATAAATGTTGGAAAAAAAGCAAATGTAAACAATTCCACATGTTTCAGTGCAAATGCAGTACAGCATAGCTAGCTAGTATCCACTATACATTTACATTTAGTCATTTAGCTGACGCTTTTATCCAAAGCGACTTACAAGTTCTGTACGACAAGCCATCAGGAAGGGCACAACTCTATCAGCTGAGTAACAATGTTCATCAAAGTGTTGAGTGCTACAGTGTAGGTTAGTTTATTAGGACAAGTGCATGACAGTATGGTTAGTTAGGGTTAGATAATTTTTTTCTTTTTTTCTTTTCTTAATTCAGATAATGGTTGAAGAAGTGCGTCTTTAGTCGATGGCGAAAGATTGGACGTGTTTCGGCTGTCCTAACTGGGGTGGGTAGTTCATTCCACCATTGTGGGGCAAGGATTGAGAATAGGCGACTTCTCTTTGATGACCCTCCCGGAGCTTGGATAGGAGTAGGTCTGAGGCGGCCAGAAGATGCAGAGCGTAGGGCTCTTGAGGGTGTGTAGTTAGAGACCATTGACCGGAGGTAGGCGGGAGCAGTTCCCTTTGCCGCACGGTATGCTAGGTCGAGGGCCTTGAAGCGGATTCGTGCAGCAATGGGGAGCCAGTGCAGGTCCCTAAGAAGTGGGGTGACATGGGCCGACTTCGGTAGGTTTGAGATCAGGCGGGCCGCTGCGTTCTGAATGAGTTGAAGAGGCTTAGTGGCATTGGCCGGGAGGCCAGCGAGCAGTGCGTTGCAGTAGTCGAGGCGGGAGATGACTGTTGATTGGACGAGGAGTTGGGTGGCTTCTTTTGTGAGGAAGGGGCGGATCCTTCTGACGTTGCTCAGGAGGAATCGGCAGGTTCTGGTTGTCGCTGCGATGTGAGCAGAGAAGTTCAACTGGTCGTCGAGGACAACACCAAGGTTCTTGGCGGTCGGGGACGTGGTCACAGCTGCATTCTCGACTGTGATGGAAAGGTCGGTCAGGGGGGAGGATTTGGCCGGCAGGTGGAGCAATTCTGTTTAGCTTAGGTTCAGTTTGAGGTGGTTGGTCGTCATCCAGGCAGAGATGTCGGACAGACAGGCCGAGATCCGCTCAGAGACGTGGATATCTGAGGGAGGGAAGGAGAGGAAGAGTTGAGTATCGTCTGCATAACAGTGGTAGGAGAAGCCATGAGACGTGATAATGTTACCCAGTGATTTAGTGTAGAGGGAGAAGAGAAGGGGTCCTAAAACCGAGCCCTGGGGGACACCCGTCCGCAGGGGGCGGGTGGCCGACAGGGTCCCTCTCCATGACACTTGGTAGGAGCGGTCATTGAGGTATGATGACAACCATGTCAGCGCAGAGCCATCCACTCCCATTCCTGCGAGGGCCGCGAGGAGGATCTGGTGGTTGACTGTGTCGAAGGCTGCAGATAGATCTAGGAGAATCAGGACAGAGGAGAGGCCTTTCGCTTTTGCTAAGTGAAGTGCCTCTGTGACCGCAATGAGGGCTGTCTCTGTGGAGTGACCAGTCCTGAAGCCTGACTGATTAGGGTCTAGGAGGTCATTCTGTAAGAGATAAGCAGTAAGTTGGTTGGATACAGCACGTTCAAGTGTTTTAGAAAGGAAGGAGAGAAGAGAGACAGGACGGTAGTTGCCTATGACGGTAGGGTTCAGGGATGGTTTTTTTATGAGGGGCGTGACTCTGGCTTGTTTTAGGGAGGTGGGGACCACCCCCGAGTTGAGTGAGGAGTTGATGGTTGCAGTTAGGAATGGGAGGATGTCTGGTGCTATGGTCTGGAGGAGTGGTGAAGGTAGCCGGTCCAGCTGGCATGTAGTCGGACGGTTCGACATTACCAGTGTCAGGGTCTCGGCTTCTGTAATGGGAGAGAAAGATGACAGAGTGAAGGATGAGGTTCTCGATTCAGCATTTGGAATGGGTGGGGGTTGGGAGAAGGAGCTGCGGATGTTCTCCACTTTTTCCTCAAAGAAGATCGCAAAGTCTTCGGCAGAGAAATATGAGGGAGGGGGGGGGTGGGGGGGGGGAATGAGGAGGGAGGACATGGTAGCATGCAGTTTGCGAAGATTCTTGGCAGAGGCCTCGATCCTATGGTGAAAGAAAGAAGCTTTGGCATTAGTAATGGTTTTGGAGAATGTTAACAAGAGGTTGTGATATGTGTCGATGTCAGCAGTGAGGCGTGACTTTCTATACTTCCTTTCAGCTGCTCTCAGGACCTGTCTTTGTTCTCTCACTGGATCTGTCAGCCATGGACTGGGTGGGGAACGGCGGGCAGGTTTCTCAACGAGGGGACAGAGCTTGTCGAAGGAGGTTGCAAGGGCTGAGAGGAGGGTGGAGGTTGCCATCTCTGTGGAGAAAGCAGAGAAGGTGTCACTCAAAGGTAGAGCGGACAGTATGTCAGAGGAGAGGGTGGAGGGGGATAGGGAGGGCAGGTTGCGTCTGAGTGAGACGGTTTGAGCTGGGGTGAAGACCTTTCGGTTAAGCATGAGAGTTAGTGAGAAGGATATGAAGGAATGGTCAGATACACGTAGGGGAGTTACCGTGGTGTTAATGATGCTGGAGTTACGGGAAAATATGAGATCCAAGGAGTTGCCTGCTTTGTGGGTGGGAGGCATGGCAGTGGGAGTCAGGTCAAATGATTGTAGGAGGGAGACTACTATGACTGACTGAGATGAGTCAGGCAGGTTGAAGTCGCACAATAGAAGGAGAGGGGTACCATCTTCCGGTAAGGAGCTTAGAAGCATGTCCAGCTCATCTGTGAGGTGATCGAGCGGACCTGGAGGGCGGTAGAGTGTAACAATGGTGAGATTGAAAGGATTAGAGACAGATACTGCATGATATTCAAAAGAGGAGAGTGACAGTGCTGGGAGGGGTGTTAAGTTTGTAGTCCATGAAGGAGATGTCATGAGGCCAGTGCCTCCACCCCGTCTGGAAGGTCGAGGTGTGTGAGTGAAGTTATAGTTTGTAGATAATGCTGCAGGTGTTGATGAGTTATTGGGGGTTATCCAGGTCTCAGTTAGAGCCAAGAGCTGCAGATTTTGACTATGGGCGTAGGCAGTAATGAAGTCAGCTTTCTTGACTGCTGATTGACAATTCCATAAGCCTCCCCGTACTGTGACAGGTGTATTAGTGGCTGTAGGAGGGTAGGATAGATTAGCCGGGTTGCTAGCAAACTGCCGTGGGTGGGTTGAATCTGTTCTGGAGGAGCAGATTGTGGATATGAGACACATTGTGGTGTCAAGAGTGGCAGGGAGGAAGTAGAGAAATAGCAGAGTGGGAGGGAAAGGGAGATTTTTCAGAGTGGAGTGAAAAATAGGACTAGGGTGTACTTGGCACTAGGTGGATCGGCGGATCCTTCTGCGGATAACTCCAGGAAAACTCCTCTTTGTCCCTCTTCGTTTCTCGACGCTTCGCTGACGCTAAGCCAGCAAGCCTTTAAATCCCTATCACTAATTAGTGCTGTCTAACACCTGGCCCTTAATGGGTCACTTAAGGAATCAAAATGGCCGCTTTAAACACGCCCCTTAATCAAGTCAGCTGGTCAGGTCAGCAATCAAGTCTTAAAGATATTACTAAATTACTTAAAATGTCTTACCCTGATGCAGTGTAAGTCTCTCAGTGAATGAGCTGTCCTTCCACAACAGAATGTAGTACAGAGTGATTCCAGGAGAGGCTGAGGTTCTGCTTTTAAGCAGTGACAGGGCTCTGAGATCACACTCAGTACACAAGTGCTGTCTTTGAGCAGGAAGCAGCTTTTAATGGGGCACTTAAGGAAACAAAATGGCCGCTTTAAACACGCCCCTTAATCAAGTCAGCTGGTCAGGTCAGCAATCAAGTCTCAGTTTAAAGATATTACTAAATTACTTAAAATGTCTTACCCTGATGCAGTGTAAGTCTCTCAGTGAATGAGCTGTCCTTCCACAACAGAATGTAGTACAGAGTGATTCCAGGAGAGGCTGAGGTTCTGCTTTCAAGCAGTGACAGGGCTCTGAGATAACACTCAGTACACAAGTGCTGTCTTTAAGCAGGAAGCAGCTTTTAATGGGGCACTTAAGGAAACAAAATGGCCGCTTTAAACACGCCCCTTAATCAAGTCAGCTGGTCAGGTCAGCAATCAAGTCTCAGTTTAAAGATATTACTAAATTACTTAAAATGTCTTACCCTGATGCAGTGTAAGTCTCTCAGTGAATGAGCTGTCCTTCCACAACAGAATGTAGTACAGAGTGATTCCAGGAGAGGCTGAGGTTCTGCTTTTAAGCAGTGACAGGGCTCTGAGATCACACTCAGTACACAAGTGCTGTCTTTAAGCAGGAAGCAGCTTTTAATGGGGCACTTAAGGAAACAAAATGGCCGCTTTAAACACGCCCCTTAATCAAGTCAGCTGGTCAGGTCAGCAATCAAGTCTCAGTTTAAAGATATTACTAAATTACTTAAAATGTCTTACCCTGATGCAGTGTAAGTCTCTCAGTGAATGAGCTGTCCTTCCACAACAGAATGTAGTACAGAGTGATTCCAGGAGAGGGTGAGGTTCTGCTTTTAAGCAGTGACAGGGCTCTGAGATCACACTCAGTACACAAGTGCTGTCTTTAAGCAGGAAGCAGCTTTTAATGGGGCACTTAAGGAAACAAAATGGCAGCGTTAAACACACCCCTTAATCAAGTCAGCTGGTCAGGTCAGCAATCAAGTCTCAGTTTAAAGATATTACTAAATTACTTAAAATGTCTTACCCTGATGCAGTGTAAGTCTCTCAGTGAATGAGCTGTCCTTCCACAACAGAATGTAGTACAGAGTGATTCCAGGAGAGGCTGAGGTTCTGCTTTTAAGCAGTGACAGGGCTCTGAGATCACACTCAGTACACAAGTGCTGTCTTTAAGCAGGAAGCAGCTTTTAATGGGGCACTTAAGGAAACAAAATGGCCGCGTTAAACACGCCCCTTAATCAAGTCAGCTGGTCAGGTCAGCAATCAAGTCTCAGTTTAAAGATATTACTAAATTACTTAAAATGTCTTACCCTGATGCAGTGTAAGTCTCTCAGTGAATGAGCTGTCCTTCCACAACAGAATGTAGTACAGAGTGATTCCAGGAGAGGCTGAGGTTCTGCTTTTAAGCAGTGACAGGGCTCTGAGATCACACTCAGTACACAAGTGCTGTCTTTAAGCAGGAAGCAGCTTTTAATGGGGCACTTAAGGAAACAAAATGGCCGCTTTAAACACGCCCCTTAATCAAGTCAGCTGGTCAGGTCAGCAATCAAGTCTCAGTTTAAAGATATTACTAAATTACTTAAAATGTCTTACCCTGATGCAGTGTAAGTCTCTCAGTGAATGAGCTGTCCTTCCACAACAGAATGTAGTACAGAGTGATTCCAGGAGAGGCTGAGGTTCTGCTTTTAAGCAGTGACAGGGCTCTGAGATCACACTCAGTACACAAGTGCTGTCTTTAAGCAGGAAGCAGCTTTTAATGGGGCACTTAAGGAAACAAAATGGCCGCTTTAAACACGCCCCTTAATCAAGTCAGCTGGTCAGGTCAGCAATCAAGTCTCAGTTTAAAGATATTACTAAATTACTTAAAATGTCTTACCCTGATGCAGTGTAAGTCTCTCAGTGAATGAGCTGTCCTTCCACAACAGAATGTAGTACAGAGTGATTCCAGGAGAGGCTGTGGTTCTGCTTTTAAGCAGTGACAGGGCTCTGAGATCACACTCAGTACACAAGTGCTGTCTTTAAGCAGGAAGCAGCTTTTAATGGGGCACTTAAGGAAACAAAATGGCCGCTTTAAACACGCCCCTTAATCAAGTCAGCTGGTCAGGTCAGCAATCAAGTCTCAGTTTAAAGATATTACTAAATTACTTAAAATGTCTTACCCTGATGCAGTGTAAGTCTCTCAGTGAATGAGCTGTCCTTCCACAACAGAATGTAGTACAGAGTGATTCCAGGAGAGGCTGAGGTTCTGCTTTTAAGCAGTGACAGGGCTCTGAGATCACACTCAGTACACAAGTGCTGTCTTTAAGCAGGAAGCAGCTTTTAATGGGGCACTTAAGGAAACAAAATGGCCGCTTTAAACACGCCCCTTAATCAAGTCAGCTGGTCAGGTCAGCAATCAAGTCTCAGTTTAAAGATATTACTAAATTACTTAAAATGTCTTACCCTGATGCAGTGTAAGTCTCTCAGTGAATGAGCTGTCCTTCCACAACATAATGTAGTACTGGGATATGAATGATTCTGAACCAAATAAAAAATATAAATGTTGGAAAAAAAGCAAATGTAAACAATTCCACATGTTTCAGTGCAAATGCAGTACAGCATAGCTAGCTATTATCCACTATACTGGGATATGAATGATTCTGAACAAAATAAAACATATAAATGTTGGAAAAAAAGCAAATGTAAACAATTCCACATGTTTCAGTGCAAATGCAGTACAGCATAGCTAGCTATTATCCACTATACTGGGATATGAATGATTCTGAACCAAATAAAAAATATAAATGTTGGAAAAAAAGCAAATGTAAACAATTCCACATGTTTCAGTGCAAATGCAGTACAGCATAGCTAGCTAGTATCCACTATACTGGGATATGAATGATTCTGAACCAAATAAAAAATATAAATGTTGGAAAAAAAGCAAATGTAAACAATTCCACATGTTTCAGTGCAAATGCAGTACAGCATAGCTAGCTATTATCCACTAGGATATGAATTATTCTGAACCAAATAAAAAATATAAATGTTGGAAAAAAAGCAAATGTAAACAATTCCACATGTTTCAGTGCAAATGCAGTACAGCATAGCTAGCTATTATCCACTATACTGGGATATGAATTATTCTGAACCAAATAAAAAATATAAATGTTGGAAAAAAAGCAAATGTAAACAATTCCACATGTTTCAGTGCAAATGCAGTACAGCATAGCTAGCTATTATCCACTATACTGGGATATGAATGATTCTGAACCAAATAAAAAATATAAATGTTGGAAAAAAAGCAAATGTAAACAATTCCACATGTTTCAGTGCAAATGCAGTACAGCATAGCTAGCTATTGTCCACTATACTGGGATATGAATGATTCTGAACCAAATAAAAAATATAAATGTTGGAAAAAAAGCAAATGTAAACAATTCCACATGTTTCAATGCAAATGCAGTACAGCATAGCTAGCTATTATCCACTATACTGGGATATGAATTATTCTGAACCAAATAAAAAATATAAATGTTGGAAAAAAAGCAAATGTAAACAATTCCACATGTTTCAGTGCAAATGCAGTACAGCATAGCTAGCTATTATCCATAGCTAGCATGACCACCCGCATTTCACTGTATGCCCTGGTATGTATGTGACGAATAAACCTCTTGAATTGATTTGATATTGTCTGCTGATTTTCGTCCAGTTGTCACATGAAAGGTGGTAACAAAGACTGATAATGATAACAATAATAATGATAATAGGCTACCTGTTTTAGGTCCAATTAATATAATAACCAATGTGAGAAGATGCAATCTTTATCTGTGTAGGCTACATTCAAGTTCAAGTTCAAGTTTCTTTAATAGTTGTCATACAGAAGTACAGAATACTTTTGTACAAAATGCTTCTTACTGTTGCGCTCCAGAGACTGTGCATGACAAGATAAGTATGAAATAAAAACATAGTAAAAATTAGAAGTAAAAAAAGAGGTCACAGTGTTCAGTTTAGACATATGTACAATGTTCGTAGACGTAGTTACCATACAATATACAATACTGTGCAGTGTACTAATATACAATACTATATAGTGCAAGGCATAAATGGACGAGGTGCAGTTTAGGTACAATTCACAGTAGGTGTACGAGTTGTAGTGCAAATCCTTTATCAATAAATATAAAGTGTAAGTGTGTTTGTGTGATCTAAAGTGTGGAGAGTGGGTGCTGCAGTGTGTTGTTTGTTTGAGTGAGTGTGTGCGTGTGGGTGTGTGTGCTGTGTGCATTTGATGGTTGTTGCATAGTGATTATTGTTCGTTTAGCGATTATTGTTCGTTTAGCAGCCTGATGGCCTGGGGATAGAAGCTCCTTCTGAGTCTTTCTGTGCTCGCCATAAGACTCCGGTATCGCTTGCCTGACGGCAGCAGTTCAAAGAGGCAGTTGTTCGGGTGGCTCGAGTCCTTAATAATTCTCTTAGCCTTCCCCTTGCACCGCTTGTTGTAAATGTTCTGGAGGGTGGGAAGCCCCCCTCTAATTGTGCGTTCGGCTGAACGTGTCACTCTTTGTAGTCTGCTACGGTCTTGTGCAGTGCTATTCCCAAACCAGGAGGTGATGTTGCCGGTCAGGATGCTCTCTATTGTACATGAGTAGAAGTTCCTAAGGATCTTCTGACTGACTTGGAACTTCCTTAGGCGCCTGAGGAAGTAGAGGCGTTGTCGTGCCTTCTTCACAACACTGTCAATGTGTGTGGTCCATGTCAAGTCCTCGGATATGTGGGCTCCGAGGTACTTGAAACTGTTCACTCTCTCAACTGGTGCCCCGTCGATGCTGAGGGGGCTGTAGTCCTTGACCCCCGACCTCCTGAAGTCCACAATCATCTCTTTTGTTTTGCTGACGTTCAGGGAGAGGCAGTTCTCCTGACACCACTGTGACAGGTTCTCTACCTCTTCCAGGTAGGCCCTTTCGTCGTTGGCAGAGATCAGGCCCACCACTACTGTGTCATCAGCAAATTTGATGATGGTGTTGTTGTTCCGCTGTGCTACGCAGTCATGTGTGTATGTCATGACATAACATTTAATGGGGGTAGAGGTAATGCCACACTAGAAGATATTCCATGTTTATCACCTCGTGCTTCCCTCCTTGGAGACCTGTTTCAGAACCACAACCCAAGATGCTTCTATCCACCCTTTGCTGGGTTCAGTGTAAATAAGCAAAGCCGGCAGAATGAGGGGTCTTCTTTTTTTTTTTATTATTATTATCTTTCTTCCCCTCCTTTTTCCCGATTTTTCTCCCATCCCACCCTTCCTGGTTGTTGCGTACTTTCCCCTACTGTTGATCCGGGAGACCGGAGACTGTCACATGCTTTCCTCCGACGCATGTGCAGCCTGCCGGCAGGCCAACCTGGCCGCACAGGTTCTCACCGGGGAGAGTGTAGCGTGTGGGAGGCCACACTATCTCTCCTTAGTTCCAACCCTTGCTGAGCAGGCGCCCCGACCGAACTGTAGGGGTCGCTGTCCACAACGCCCAGGACCCACCCTTCAGCTTTCCCACCCTCTGATACAGCCAATTGTATCAGTGTGAGAGGCCAGCCAAGCTGATAGCAACGCAAGGAGCTGGATTCAAACAGGCGAATCCAGTGTCTCCCGGTGTTGGTGACGAACGTAATCTCCGTGCGCCACCTGCCCCCCCGAGGGGTCTTCTTTAATGCATTATTATTTATTGCATTTCTGTGTAAAAAAGGCTTGTGTCTATCACTCCGCTGGCCAGTTCTACCAACTATCCTATTTTGGTTGTAATTGTGTAATGATAGATGTATAACCTGAACACTGTACATATCTGTTTTCAGGAAACACTGGGCTATACAAAGAATATGCTGTGATGTCACATGGATGTATAAATATATGGCCATGCATTTAATCTCTCTCTTTTTTATAAAATCATTATAGCCAACATGCAATATATCCCATTGATTGGTACAATGGGACAGACATTTGTTTTATACAGCTATAACCTGCATTCTTTCAAATATATCATTAATCAATAAAACAGATATTGGAATACACTATGTAGCCTATGTGTCTAATGAATAATGCTGCGAAAGATTGGACACAACACAAGCTGTGTAAACAAATAGGTCAATATAATTTAATTTAATAAATAAAGGTTTTCAATTCTATTCAATAACTGAAATATACATTATTCAGACTAGTAGTTATATTACTACTACAATACAAAATGTTTGATTTTGTATCTGATCTGTCATGACAGCATGGCTGTCACAGCACTTAATTATGTTAATACTATTCAGGGGAGAGGTGTGGCTGGGAGGTATTGTTTACGCCCAGCAGAATCCTGGTGAAAGGTGTCAAATCTTTGCTCTGTAAATAACTATGTACAGATACCGAGATGTCACACCATGTTACCTGTTACCTGTTTATTGCACAATGTTGTTTTTATTGTTGTACCACTGTATTGCACATCGTTGCGGGCAAGACCACCTGCATTTCATTGTATACTTGTATGCCGTGTGTAACTGAGGGGTACAATTCCCTGACTGTATTACTAGATATGATACTTACTACCACTACCTTTGTACTTTATATTCGGCCACCCAGTACTCGGCATAAATATATTATGATGAACACTGTCACGTAGATGAAACGGATCCAACACAAATGTACGAATTAGAAATAGGTCTTTATTTCTACACAGCGTTGGTGTGTAGAGCAAGCACTTAATCAAATCAATCACATTTATGAATGGGAATTAGTATGCACTTTTATGGCAAGAGTATTCGTCGGTATATCAATAGAGAATGTCCAATCTCTGAAGGCGCAGGTGGTACATATACGACCTGGAATAGTTAAGGAATAACAGCAATGATACTTTAATGATTATAGGCTGGATACACTAGGGGGGGGTTAATCCGGTCGCTTGTAAGCCGACAGGAGTAGGAAGGGGGGGGGGTAGAATCCGGCTGCCTCATCCGGCCAAGGGTATCCCAGGTGAACCCACTGTAGTGCCGTTCAATGCGCCGGCGATCCTTGGACCACAGATGAAAGCAGGTGGACTCTCTGTGAGCCGGCTCTCTCCGGTCCACGGGGGAGAGACGTGAAGCGACCTCGTCTTGCAGAGCGTCTCCTCACCTTGCGTCCTCTCCAGGGGGGGGGGTTCCAACACACGGCAGTGTCGGGGGTCTTTATCCATGGAATAATCAACGTATACAAAGCATAATCCGTGCCTGGGAAGGCGGGCTGTCGTCGGTAGAATAATCCGGTATACAGGTCCACTCGCTCGTCGGCTCTGGGGCTCCTCGGGTGCAGCTTCACGTGGGGTCAACCACCCTGGATAAGCAGCCAGTTCTCTGCCCGAAACGATGGGGTACTGACTACGGTAGTATTCTCACCGCACGAAGCACTATATATTAACAGACTATTATTAGCTTAATAGACTACGTCCAACTCGACGATATAGTGCCAAATATGACTATTCAAATATTAATATACACGATGTCTCAATACCGATGGTAGGCGAACTTGGCCTTACTCCCACACGTGGCGTCGCGGGGAGGCTTTACGTCCGTGACTCTATTGGAGGGTAAGAAACTGGACTGAAAAGGGAAGTCCTACTTTAGTAGCGCAGTATATATACGCACTATGAACAAATAGTCCCATTAGTGGTGCGGTAGCCAGATTCCTACGCGGAACTAGGACTTGTTCGTACATGTTGAGCGGTACGTTTGAACTGGGTCTGAGGGGTATGGCAGCCTGGCACCAAGGTCTCGACCAATAGTAGAATGGAGACTATTATGGGATGTTCAGTAGGCTAGAATGGATATTCAATGCATATTGTACAAGGAATATACAAGGGATATCAGGGAATATTAGAGAATATACAAATACAATTAAATATATATATATAAATAAATATATATATTCGGTTTAATCTGGCCCTTCACAACAGCCACCCCCTGATTGGTCCCAGACCTAATCAGTTAAACAGAGACAGATTAATCGCGTTGTCTATTTACACATAAGGGTTTGCTGTAGGGTCAGTCAACTTCACAAAGTCATAGGGTTATAGGGTCATGGTCATCATCGATTGTGTCTGGGAGTCGGGGCAGTTCTATGAGCCTCGCCACGGGACGGGTATAAGTGCGACCCTGGACAAGCACTTCAGCTGCTCGGACCTTGCCGTCGGCACCGGTGATCACTTTGCTTACGCGGCCGGCCGGCCACATAGCTCTGGGCAGTGATTGATCAATAATCATGACGACTGTTCCTTCTGTCAAATTGTCTCTCTCCTTTACCCACTTCTGGCGGGTCTGTAGAGACGGTAGGTAGTGCAGTAGGAAACTGCTCCAAAACTTGTCGGCTAATACTTGGCTGTACCTCCACATTCGTCGGCCGTTCGCTTCTTCAGGCCGGTACATTGTCTGGGGTAATGCAGGATCTAGCCGCCCCATCAGGAGTGTGTTGGGGGTAACTGGGGTAACCTGACGATATCCGCCACATCACTGGAGACATATCCGAGGGGCTTCGAGTTAAGTACTCCCTCAATCTCCGTGAGGACTGTCATTAGGACTTCTTCCGCCACAGTCTGGGCCCCAAGTACTGCGTACAGGGCTGTCTTTATGGAGCGCACTTCTCGTTCCCAAGTGCCACCGAAGTGGGGTGCGTTTGGGGGGTTGAATTGGAAATCAACCTGTGCTGGAGCGAGGTGGGTCTTAAGTTCTGGGCCCATAGCTTGGAAGCTCTCTCTCAGCTCTCTTTCGCCGCCTTTGAAGTTTGTCCCATGATCGGACAATAGTGTAGACGGTCTTCCTTTCCGTGATGTGAATCTACGGAAGGCCATAAGGAATGAGTCTGTGCTCATGGTCGGGAGAAGCTCGATGTGTATCACTCTGGTGGTCATGCATTTGAATACAATACCCCACCGCTTCTCGGTTCCTCTTCCTTTCTTTATGTGCAGCGGGCCAAAGCAGTCCATACCCGTTGAGTGGAATGGCTTGTCACCGATTCGGAGGCGACATGGAGGAAGGTCAGCCATCCTTGGTATGCTGGGCTGCGCGCGCCACTTGCGGCAGTCTAGACATGTTCGCTGGAAGCGTCGTACCGCCTCTCTTCCTTGTAGGATCCAGTAACGACGTCTGATTTCCGCGAAGACTCTTTCTGCTCCTGCGTGATGTACATCCTCATCGTATTTCTTTATAATCAGCTCTGTGACCTTGTGTCGGCTGTTCAATACGATCGGGTATTTAATGTCATCCGGTAGATTGGGGGCTCTGCGTAGGCGACCACCCACTCTGATGAGGGTATGAGCGTCGCTCTCGGGGGCCAGATGAATTAATCTGCTGTCGGATGGGACGGGCTTTCCTCCCTGTAGACAGGCCAATTCATCGGGGAACGAGTCTCTCTGGGCTCGCTGCAGTAGAAGCAATTCTGCTTCCTCGTAGTTAGCTGCTGACATATCAGCGGGGGACTTGCACTCCGGGTGGTAACGCAGGAATGTTCTTTGTTGTGCACTCTCTATGGACGTGCAATCGTCTATGTTAGGGTCGGTGGAGGCTACGGTGCTCAATCCACAGAACACAGACTTCTTATTTTCCACCTCCTCTGGACTTGCTTCCCTCGGGATAGGCATGGGCCACTGTCCTTCCGGGAGTCTTAGGAATGCGGGGCCGTCACTGTAAGCATTGTGACGGGTGAGGTCATCCAGGGGCATCCCCCGGGTGATGACGTCAGCTGGGTTCTGTTTTGTATCAACGTAGCGCCACTCTGTTTCTCCGGTTAACTCTTCGGTTAAGTCTTGAATCTCGGTGACTCTGACTCCCACGAAGACTTTGTACTTGCATGAGTCCGATTTGATCCAGGCGAGTACTGTCGTGGAATCTGACCACAGGATTGTTCTAGACACCGGTATGGTGAGCTCACGTTGGATGAGCGTGGCTAGGTGCGCTCCGGCTAGGGCTGCGCAGAGCTCTAGACGTGGGATAGATTGTTGCTTGCGTGGGGCTATTCTCGAGCGGGCGAGGACAAATGCTGTGTAGATCTCTCCCCCCTTTTCTTGGGCCCGCAAGTAGGCTACTGATCCGTATGCGACCTCTGAGGCGTCACTGAAGACGTGTAAGTCCATTTTACATGTCTCTGGCCTCACCGTGGGTGGGAAGTAGCTTCGGCGCATATTAACGCCTGGGAGTGAGTGGAGCTCCATCTCCCACTCTCTCCAGGTGGATGCAAGGTGTGCGGGAATGGGGTCGTCCCAGCCCTGGTCCTTGTCCCACAATGCTCGTACAATAATTTTTGCCCTGGTGGTGTACGGTAGAATACATCCTAGCGGGTCATATTGTCGGGCGAGTGTTGTGTACACACTCCGTCTGGTGGTCGGCGCCGCCGCCGGCCTTCCCTGCTCCGTAGTCAGGGGCTTGTGTCTGTAGTGAAGCGAATCTGTTTTGAATCGCCACACCAATCCCAGGGTCATCTCCTGGGCTTCTCCCGGGATTGTAGCCATCCAGGTCTCGCTGCTGGCTGCCTTGTCCTCGGAGGAGAGGCTGCGCAGTACTTGCGGATCGCTGCTGGCCCACTGCCTGAGATCAAAGCCGCCTTTGATCAATGAGGCGCGGAGTTTAATCAGGAGAGCCTCGGCTTCTTCCTGGGTTGAAAGGCTTTGTAGACAGTTGTCTACGTAGAAGCTGTTCTTTACGCTGTGTCGGACCTCTTCGTCCGCTGCTGGGTCCTCTGCTACATGTTTCTGTAGTGCAAATGTAGCACAGCAGGGGCTGCACGTCGTTCCGGAGGGGAGGACTTCCCATTGGTAGATGGCTGGGTGCTCATCTCCTGGCTTCTCTCTCCATAGGAACCGTAACAGGGGCTTGTCCTCCACTACTAATCTCACCTGCAGGAACATTCCTTTAATGTCCCCGCTGATGGCCACCTTTTCCTGGCGGAAGCGGAGTAGAACGCCGAGTAGGGAGGGGCCGAGTGTGGGACCGGGCAGTAACTCTTTATTCAGATTTTGGGATCCGATCTGGTAGCTGCAGTTAAATACTATGCGGTCTTTACCGTTGTGATGGACCTTGTGGTGAGGCACGTACCACGATTCAGTGGTCTGGTCAGCCTCTTTAATGTCCATCTTTGTGACGTGTCCCGCTGTGATGAGCTTCTCAATCTCAGCGCGGTATACACTCTCTTGGGCGGGGTTCTTGGCTAAGCGCCGCTCCGTGTTCAGCAGGTACCGTTCTGTGGCGTCTGTCTTGGCGTGGAAAGTAGGCATTCCTTCTCGCCGCAGGAGTGGCGTGGCGTATCTCAACACGCCGTTGACCGGGACTCTCTTGGTCCCTGTCTCGAGGAGGTGAATGGCGTAAATGTCATCTTTAGAGCGAATGTCTTTCTTTCCGTTCTTAAAGGGCATTTGTTCCAAGGTCCATAGCCGCTCTACGTGTTGCAGGAGTGCGGTTTCTCCCTCTGTGACTCGGGAGTGGAGACATCTAGTGGCTGTACTTCGGTTGAGAGATTTGGCGAGCGGGCCTTGGAGAGTCCATCCCAAACGGGTCTCGACTGCTGCAGGACAGCCTCGGGGTCCGGTATGGACCCGGTCTATCGGGACAATGAGGTCTGCATGGTCGGAGCCTATCAACAGGGTCGGCATAGCATTGTCTATGAGCGGGATCGGTAACTTGCGCAGATGTGCATATTTCTCCATCAGCTTGGCGACGGGGTATGTGTACCGCGACAGTCCTATTTCTTGGCTGGTGAAAGCGTCTGTAATCTGGTACCGTCGCTCAGGCTGGCCGCTTGCTGCGATAGAGAATGAGACATTCTCGCCCTTTATCGTCTTCAAATCTCGTCTTATTGTCCGAATTGTCATTTGGGTTTCGCTTCCCCGCAGCCCTAGCTGGGCCGCAGCGGAGGCGAGCAGAAGGGTCTTCTCTGACCCGTCATCGAGGACGGCGTAAGTGTCCAGGACTTTATTCTGGTAGCTTAGTGTCACACGCACTACTTTTAGGAGTACTCGGGCTCCACTGCTGCTGGCGGGATCGATGTACATGACGCTCGCTTTGCTGCTGGATGGTGCGGGTGAACGGCGCCGTCTGTTACTGTCGTGAAGTATGTCCAGATGGGCTCCATCGCACTTGGTGCACCTTTTCTTTAAGCGGCATTCGGCTGCCATGTGTGAGCGCGCACAGCGAAAGCAGCGCTTGTTGGACTTTATCCATTGACTTGCTTCCTCCGCGTTCAGCTTGGGGAAGGAGTCACATTGCGCTAGCCAGTGTTCTTTCTCACAGTAGGGGCACACTATCTTCCACTTCTCCGTTCTGGAGGGGGTACTGTGGCTCCTGCTGCTCGGTACTGACTCCGATTGGTGCATCACAGTCACTGATCTTCTTCCATCATTTAGTCGTCTGGTTCCTTCTCTGGAGCCAGGGGTGCTCCGTCCGAATGTATCTAGCCGTAGGCTGCTGACTTCTCTCGCCAGGAAGTCTGCTAGATCGAGGAGGTTCGGTTCGGGGCCATTCGGGTCTCGGTGGTCTCTCTGTCGCCTAAAACGCTCCTGTCGAGCGGGCGGCAGCTTCTCCAAGATCCTTTCCACATTTGAGTTGGCGTAAAGTTCATGCCTCCCCTTCTCTCTCTGCGCTCCCAACATCCCTACCAGGGACTGCACTCTGATGGACAGGTCGTCCAGTGCTCGATTGTCTATTGCTGGGGGTAAGCGGTCGATGTGTCGGATCTCCTGGATCACGTAATCCCATATGCGCCCATACCTCTGGTCCAATGCTACCAGCGCTGCTGTGTATGGGGTGGTGGAAGTCGCGTAGGCGAGCGCTATATTATGTGCGCGGGGTACCTTTAAGTGCTTCAGTAGGATGGCGTATTTATGGCGTTCATCCAATACATCCACCAACATGGTCTCCAGACACATGCGGAGTTCTGTATACTGGGCCCGGTTCTCTTGGGTGAAGTCGGGTACCATAGGCATGCCAATGTATGACGCTGACTGTGGATACATCGGCGAGCGTTGGGGGAGAGGCCTCCTAGGCGAGTCTCCTCCCGCTCCTTGGTATGGGCTGGTACCGGCAGTGTACCATGGCCCGCTTGTCCAGGTGCTGTTCCTCGGTGCGGGTCGTGCGTCGTGCTCACCCGGGTATAGAGTCGGGGGTCTGTAGCGCAGCTCCGCGGGAGTATAGCCTGGGCTGTACCGGACCTCCTGGTCCGGTAGAGTACTGTGCTGTCGTCGGGCGTGGTTCTCCTCCTCTTCCTCTTCGTCTTCAGTTAGGTCATCCAGTGCTTGTAGTCTCTGGGTTAGCCTCTCCACAGGATATGCTGCTCCTTCCCGGTTGCTAGGTCTCGCTTGGACCGGTGGGGGGAGGTGGTCTGTGGGGGGTATAGACCTCGTCTGTTGGTCAAGTTCAGGGTTGTTTACTCGGCTAGGGGATGCCGCCCTGGAGGTGTGTCTAGACGAGTTCCTGGAGCCTCTGGCGGAGGGAGAGGGTGTTGTCCGTCTGATCAGCTGTTCTATTAGTTGCGCTTGCTGTCTGTCGCGCTCTGCGTCCCGTAGAGCACCAGCAGCTGCTCGCTGGCTGTCTGCTCGGTCTCGGGCCACATTCTCTTCCCTCTGAATGCGTCTTATTTCTAGACGTATATGCTCTTCTTCGCTCCGCTGCTGGATCTGCAGTCGGTCGCGTTCAGCAGCGGCGTTCAGGCTGACGAGGAAGGCCTGCTGTAGGGTCCTCTCTGCCTCGCTGGGAGAAGGCGGTTGTATAGGGGAGCCTTCCCTCGGGGTACTCCTTGCGGAGCTTTGGAGCTCTATCTCCACGGTGCTCTCCCCGTCTTCTTCCGTGCCGAGTTCTCTCTCGGTAGCGTTGTATTCCTCCCGGGACTCATCGGGGACTACTTCTTCAGTACTGGCGGGGTGTGAAGTCATGTCTGGTTCCCACTGGTCCCCACCGTGAACTTGGTCAGTTACATTAGAACCCGTAGGGGCCTCTATGGTCGGGGTAGTCTGGGCGTTGGGGTTAGACATACTTTTACTTTCTAGTTTTACCGCGTTTACTGTTAGTAGAAGACTAGGTTGTTGACTGACAGCGTAAGCCTCTAAGTACTGAGGGAGCCGTCGTTCGCGCTGCGGGCGTTGGTTAGGAGGATCGTTTCGTGGAGTGTTCATCATAGGCCATTTCAATATTAATAACACTATATTAATATTACACTGATTACCCTCCGGCTCGAAGGACCAATTGTAACTGAGGGGTACAATTCCCTGACTGTATTACTAGATATGATACTTACTACCACTACCTTTGTACTTTATATTCGGCCACCCAGTACTCGGCATAAATATATTATGATGAACACTGTCACGTAGATGAAACGGATCCAACACAAATGTACGAATTAGAAATAGGTCTTTATTTCTACACAGCGATGGTGTGTAGAGCAAGCACTTAATCAAATCAATCACATTTATGAATGGGAATTAGTATGCACTTTTATGGCAAGAGTATTCGTCGGTATATCAATAGAGAATGTCCAATCTCTGAAGGCGCAGGTGGTACATATACGACCTGGAATAGTTAAGGAATAACAGCAATGATACTTTAATGATTATAGGCTGGATACACTAGGGGGGGGTTAATCCGGTCGCTTGTAAGCCGACAGGAGTAGGAAGGGGGGGGGGGTAGAATCCGGCTGCCTCATCCGGCCAAGGGTATCCCAGGTGAACCCACTGTAGTGCCGTTCAATGCGCCGGCGATCCTTGGACCACAGATGAAAGCAGGTGGACTCTCTGTGAGCCGGCTCTCTCCGGTCCACGGGGGAGAGACGTGAAGCGACCTCGTCTTGCAGAGCGTCTCCTCACCTTGCGTCCTCTCCAGGGGGGGGGGGTTCCAACACACGGCAGTGTCGGGGGTCTTTATCCATGGAATAATCAACGTATACAAAGCATAATCCGTGCCTGGGAAGGCGGGCTGTCGTCGGTAGAATAATCCGGTATACAGGTCCACTCGCTCGTCGGCTCTGGGGCTCCTCGGGTGCAGCTTCACGTGGGGTCAACCACCCTGGATAAGCAGCCAGTTCTCTGCCCGAAACGATGGGGTACTGACTACGGTAGTATTCTCACCGCACGAAGCACTATATATTAACAGACTATTATTAGCTTAATAGACTACATCCAACTCGACGATATAGTGCCAAATATGACTATTCAAATATTAATATACACGATGTCTCAATACCGATGGTAGGCGAACTTGGCCTTACTCCCACACGTGGCGTCGCGGGGAGGCTTTACGTCCGTGACTCTATTGGAGGGTAAGAAAGTGGACTGAAAAGGGAAGTCCTACTTTAGTAGCGCAGTATATATACGCACTATGAACAAATAGTCCCATTAGTGGTGCGGTAGCCAGATTCCTACGCGGAACTAGGACTTGTTCGTACATGTTGAGCGGTACGTTTGAACTGGGTCTGAGGGGTATGGCAGCCTGGCACCAAGGTCTCGACCAATAGTAGAATGGAGACTATTATGGGATGTTCAGTAGGCTAGAATGGATATTCAATGCATATTGTACAAGGAATATACAAGGGATATCAGGGAATATTAGAGAATATACAAATACAATTAAATATATATATATAAATAAATATATATATTCGGTTTAATCTGGCCCTTCACAACACCGTGACAAATAAAACTCTTGACTTGACTTGACTTGTTATGATCAGGGCTGAAGTTGAATAAAATATGTATGGAAAAGAAAGTGGGAAATTATTTCAACATAATCTTTTTATGGAGTTTTTCAATTTAGTCCCCTAATAAGAGTATAATACTTTAGTTTTCTGACACAAGGGTTAAATAACAATGGCAGAGGATTTTAATTTAAACACAGTGGAGCTCAGATGATCTACAGTTGTCCACGACTTATCCTCCAAGGCATCTGCTATATAATAATCTTCAGATATACTTAAGTGTTATTAGTAGGTTACAGCAGTAAGCATTAGTTTGCTCAGTCAATTATGGCCAATTCGTTTTATATTGTTTAATACAGTTAAATAAATAGATAAATGAAAAGCAATTTTTTTTGTATCCCCCCCCCCCCCCCCCCCCCACTGTACCGAAAATAATACTGAACCGTGACTTCAAAACCGAGGTACGTGTGAGGTTCGCCTCCTCCCTGGACCTTTAATTCCTGTTCCCTGGACCTTTGATTCCCTGTCTCCTCACCTCTCCAGCCCCCACCCTCGCATTCGTTTAATCTCGTCTGCTCTTCAGCAGCCCACACCCTTGGACTACCTGTCATTATGTGTTGATTGGTCCGTGCCGAACACACACTTCTAGTCAAATATCAATTATTATCTCACACCTGATGTGTGTTCTAATTAGCGCCCCAGTGGGCTTTAAATAGCTCGATCTCCCCCCCAGTCCTCGTCGGGTCGTTCTGCAAACTCCTACGGGAGATTCTCTATCTGTACGCTCCTACGGGAGATTCCCTATCTGTCTGTATGCTGTTTCATCTCCGGCGTGAGACGAGGTGCAAGCCTTCGCCACCTGTCGCCGTTTGCCTGGAGTGGGACACAGTACTGCGCTCTCTAATTCTCTACGGGAGGTATTCCAGTGTTCCACTCCAGACCCCGCGCCAGATGCGCTCTCCGAACCGGCGCGTTCTCCAAGCAGACGCGCACCACTCCAGACCCCGCGCCAGATGCGCTCTCCGAACCGGCGCGTTCTCCAAGCAGACGCGCACCACTCCAGACCCCGCGCCAGATGCGCTCTCCGAACCGGCGCGTTCTCCAAGCAGACGCACACCACTCCAGACCCCGCGCCAGATGCGCTCTCCGAACCGGCGCGTTCTCCAAGCAGACGCGCACCACTCCAGACCCCGCGCCAGATGCGCTCTCCGAACCGGCGCGTTCTCCAAGCAGACGCGCACCACTCCGGACCCCGCGCCAGATGCGCTCCTACAGCAGACGCGCTCCTTCTGCAGACGCGCTCCACTCCAGACGCGCATCGCTCTCTAATTCTCTACGGGAGGTTGCGTCTCTCCGAGCCGGCGCGCTCTCCTCCAGTCGTCTAGCCTGCGCCCTCCTACTCCATCCCTGTAAGCAGCTCTGGCCCTAGTCTCCCCTGTTGGCTTCTTTGTTAGCTCCCCTGTTAGCTTCCCTGTTAGCTCCCCTGTTAGCCTGTTAGTCTCCCCTGTTAGCTCCCCTGTTAGCCCTTGTTAGTTCCCCTGTTGACTCCCCTGTTTAGCTTCCCTGTTAGCTCCCCTGTTAGCCTGTTAGTCTCCCCTGTTAGCTCCCCTGTTAGCCTTGTTAGTTCCCCTGTTGACTCCCCTGTTAGCCCTTGTTAGTTCCCCTGTTGACTCCCCTGTTTAGCTTCCCTGTTAGCTCCCCTGTTAGCCTGTTAGTCTCCCCTGTTAGCTCCCCTGTTAGCCTTGTTAGTTCCCCTGTTGACTCCCCTGTTAGCTTCCCTGTTAGCTCCCCTGTTAGCCTGTTGACTCCCCTGTAGCTTCCTTGTTAGCCTCGTTAGCTCCCCTGCAGCTTGCTAGGCCTCTACTACCAGCATGGCCCCAGTCTGCTAGCTTAGCCCCGGCTGCTAGCACAGCCTCTATGTTAATGCAGCCCTTGCAGCTAGCATAGGCCCTGTAGCTAGCCATGCCCAGGCAGCTAACCCGGTCCCTCTGCATGGCCTCCACTTTTTGTGTAGTTTTCCCCACTGCTAGGACTGCCCCTTCAGCTAGCAAGGTCAGTTTTCTCCCACTGCTAGGACTGCCCCTGCAGCTAGCAAGGTCAGTTTCCCCACTGCTAGGACTGCCCCTTCAGCTAGCAAGGTCAGTTTTCTCCCACTGCTAGGACTGCCCCTTCAGCTAGCAGGGTCAGTTTTCCCCACTGCTAGGACTGCCCCTTCAGCTAGCAAGGTCAGTTTTCTCCCACTGCTAGGACTGCCCCTTCAGCTAGCAAGGTCAGTTTTCTCCCACTGCTAGGACTGCCCCTTCAGCTAGCAAGGTCAGTTTTCTCCCACAGCTAGGACTGTCCTTCCAGCTAGCTTGTTCTCTCATGCTGGTCCAGCCCTGTCTGCCAGCCTAGCTCCGGCAGCTAGCGCAGCCTCTATGTTAATGTAGCAGTACAGCTAGCATAGGCCCTGTAGCTATCAGTGCCCTGGCAGCTACCCTTTCCCTCTGCTAGCCCCTTCCCTGTTCCCCTCTCCAGTGCCCCTGTTCCAGCCTTGTCTGCTAGCCTAGCTCCGGCAGCTAGCGCAGCCTCTATGTTAATGTAGCAGTACAGCTAGCATAGGCCCTGTAGCTATCAGTGCCCTGGCAGCTACCCTTTCCCTCTGCTAGCCCCTTCCCGGTTCCCCTCTCCTGTGCCCCTGTCCCTCGCCCTGTCCAAGGCCTTAACCCTGTTTTCTCTGTCCCTGTCTCCAACCCGCCCCTGCGGGCCTCTGTCCCCGGTTCCCCTCTCCAGTGCCCCTGTCCCTCGCCCTGTCCAAGGCCTTAACCCTGTTTTCTCTGTCCCTGTCTCCAGCCCGCCCCCGCGGGCCTCTGTTCCTGTTCCCTTCTCCAGTGCCCTTGTCCCTCGCCCTGTCCAAGGCCTTAACCCTGTTTTCTCTGTCCCTGTCTCCAGCCCGCCCCCGTGGGCCTCTGTTCCTGTTCCCCTCTCCAGTGCCCCTGTTCCTGCCCTGTCCCTTGCCCTCGCCCTGTCCTTTAGCCTTTCCCTTAGCCTTCCCCTTAGCCAGCTCGCCTCTTAAAGGCACATTGCCCTTTTTCCCTAGTTCTTGTTTTCCAGTGTTTTGTGTTCCCCCTTAAAGGCACAGTGCCTATTTTCCCAAGTTCTTGTTTTCCAGTATTTTGTGTTCTCCCTTAAAGGGACAGTGCCGCTTTTCTGTTGTATTCAATAAATGCCCAGTTCTTGGCTTACTCTCATACCTGTCTTGTGTTGTGCGATTGGGGTCGGTTACAAACCATAACAGTACGTACCGAACCGTGGATTTTGTGTACCGTTACACCCCTAATGTTTCTATAACTCTATCCCACTCTCTCCCATACCCTTAACACCAACCGCTGAAGTGCCCTTGAGCAAGGCACTAAACCCCCAACTGCTCCAGTGGAGTTGCTCAGTGGCCAACATAAAATAAAAAATAAAAAAATAAAAACACTGCAAGAACAGGCTGAAGCAGCAAGTCATTGCCGTCCATGGAAGAACAGTGTCCATGAGGGTAATTCCTTGTACTGTATGAACCAGGGAAACAGTGTGTGCTGGGGTACCCTAAGTTTGACTCTGGTTCGCTTGACTTAAGTTTGGGTCACTTCGGTTCCAAGAACAGGCTGAAGCAGCAAGTCATTCACGTAGATGCTGTCCATGGAAGAACAGTGTCCATGAGGGTAATTCCTTGTACTGTATGAACCAGGGAAACAGTGTGTGCTGGGGTACCCTAAGCTTGACTCTGGTTCGCTTGACTTAAGTTTGGGTCACTTCGGTTCCAAGAACAGGCTGAAGCAGCAAGTCATTCAAGTAGATGCTGTCCATGGAAGAACAGTGTCCATGAGGGTAATTCCTTGTACTGTATGAACCAGGGAAACAGTGTGTGCTGGGGTACCCTAAGTTTGACTCTGGTTCGCTTGACTTAAGTTTGGGTCACTTCGGTTCCTTGAGATGCCTCCCTCCCGGTCTGGCGCATAACGAAGCCACTTCTTGACGGTTTCGCTGTAGTCCTGGTCGGTCAGCTTGGGGTCAAACTGTTGAGCAGCAGCTGATAGACACAAAAATAAAAAAGTGAGGAAGAGAGGTGAGATGATGTACGATGATAAGAGCACCCCTCACTTCACACGAGTGTGATTTTCTTTAATCACTCAATTACTCACTCTGTAGGTCTACAGTAACAAGCTACAGTCAGCATCCAGTTAAACTGGACAGGAAAGAGAAGCAATCGCCTAGCCCAGTGTTTCTCAAAGTGGGGGGCGCGCCCCCCAGGGGGGGGTGCAGAGGCATGACAGGGGGGGCATTGAAAAAAAGAAAAAGAAAAAAAAAACGTTTTTTTTTGGATTACAGAAAATTATCACTAAAGTGCTATCAGTTGCAGCTGCACTGTTCTCCATGAAAATACCATATTTGGATAAGTTTGACCATTTCTCAAAATCTGAAAATCATTATTTAATAAAACACAGAAAAGGATCACCAAGTTACTCTCGATAAAAAAAGACTTTACAGACAACATTGAAACAAAGCTTCCCGACACATCTCCATCCAAACTCTTGGAAGAACTCATTGAAATCTCATCTGATACCACCTGGAGAGCTAGTTTCAGAGTGTGGTGCTGAGTACCAAGAATCTCATGATGCAGCAGTTAAGGTGTTGATACCATTCAGCACCACATATCTGTGTGAAGCTGGCTTTTCATCCATGACAGCTCTGAAAACAAAATATAGGGCCAAGTTGAGCCTTGAGGATGACATGCGTGTTGCCTTGTCAAAGACTGACAGCAATAAAGACTGTTTGCTTATTTCCTATGTTCGCTTTGTAAATTCCCAGTCACTGAGTGAAGATCTGCTGTTTTGCAAATATGTCAAAAACAGAGCGACAGCTGATGAGCTCTTCAAAATTATTGACAGTTACCTGACAGAACATGGACTGAAATGGGAGAACTGTGTGGGCTTTTGCTCTGACGGTGCGCATGCCATGGCAGGGAAAAGGAGGGGGCTACAGGCGCTCATCAAGGGGGTCTCGCCAAACGCGCAATGGACGCACTGTAAATTCACAGAGAGGCGCCAGCGTCAAGACAGCTTAGCCCTGAGCTGAATGAGGTTTTGACAGAAGTTATAAACGTGCTAAATTTCATCAAAACCAGACCCCTGAAAGCGCGCCTGTTCTCTGCGCTGTGTGAGGAGATGGGAGCTGACCATTCTGCAGTGCTGTTTCACAGCGAGGCAAGGTGACTCTCGCGAGGGAAGGTGTTGTCAATTTGAAAGGTCACAATATTGGTGTTATTTCAATCAATTTAAACATGGCCCATTTCATGACTATTTTGTTGGGGCGAGGGGGGGGGGGGGGGGTCCCAAGATATTTTGGTCCGCCAAAGGGGGGCCTGACAGAAAAAGTTTGAGAAGCACTGGCCTAGCCTGACACCATCTAGGCAATACAATGTGTATCCATGCACCTCTAAAGCTCACCAATTACGTTGTCCATTTCTTATAGGTTGCACTTTCATCACTTTATTCCAACGTAACACTTTAGTTTTTGCAACAGCATAATTATATTCTGAATCACCAGCAGACAGTCATGCCTCACTACCTAAACTTAACCTATGAAGTTGTTTGCAGGGGAGGAAGCTCACCAAACATGCAGGCTTGTAGTGTTGTGTGCTTGAATGGTTTCTTGCTTTCTGAACAACGCTTGTCTTTCTTTCCAGCCCAGTTGAACCCACTGGCCAGGGCGTTGGTCATAGCAGTTTTCAACATCAGTCTGATCAGGTTCACTGAATTGGTGCCTCCTACCAAAGCCAGGCGAGAAATCTAAATCAGAGAGAAGAAAATGAAGGCCCTGCGTTAGAAACAGCATAACATTTATTTTATGAACACAGAGCAACCAACTTGTTTATACACACACTTTATGCATGCACTGATATTCCAGCCCATGCCAGTCGTTAAGTTTAACCACATTAACCCTCCTGTCCATATGTAAACGGTATATTTGAACAATTTCAAAACGTTTCATAAATAGCAGATATACAAGCTCTAACACGTTTTGAACTAGAAAGTGCTAAACACATTTTCCCCCTGAACAAGACCACACTGAAATGATCTACATTTGATAAATGAATGCAGTTCAATAAATTACCATCTTTTGACGGACTGATTGCTCCATCAGTAATGATTCTGCCTCATTGAAGTCTTGTTCACTGGCGATTGGCAGCTGGAAGGGGAGCATAGTGGTTGTGGTGGCCACCCCGTGTCCCCTGGTCCCACCCGATATGTTGCCCTCAGCCAACTCGGTCTTGATGAACTGCACATCTCTGGACAGATCCTTCACCACCACAAGTAATTCAGCAAGCATTGAATTCATCTTCTGGATGGTAAGGTCTTCAGAAGAAGAGTTAAAATCATTAAGTGAGAAGTAAAAATAAGCAGCAAATCACACGAGGAATTACACCATGTCCAATAGACTTGCCTTTCATAAGCTGCCCGTCATCGCCGGCCATCTGTCTACGCTGTGAAACACCAGATGGGGTGTTGTAGTGCCCTGAGCTGTATCCTGACATCCCTGTAGAAACAAAATCATAGTTATATATTTCACTATAGTTTGACTGCATTGGATCAAACTGGTGGTAGTTCCCTCTAAAATGGCATACCATTTTGTGCATGTTGTGAGAGACCAGGGGGACTGTTGTATTGCCCCGAGCTGCATCCCGACATCCCTGTAGAAACAAATCATTATATTTAAAAATAAATACAAAATCTGACTTGTCAGTCAAACTAACATACATGTCATAATCACTAACACTGGTTCCTGACAGGCAGCAAGCGAGCGAACTGGAGACGAAATCGTGCACGACACTGTCCTGATATGACGCAGCGCGTGTCCGTGTGTGTGTTACCTGGAACAGGGGGCAAAGCAGCCTGCGATTCTCGACCAATAAAAAGTGTTTAGGGGCGCGACTCGGCCGCATAATCGCTCAACTAGAGACACAGCGAGCGAATATTTGAGGGGTGAACGACATCGCTGCTCAGTTCACTGTCGCTCGCGGCAGGTCAGGATAGTCTGATTGAAACGAATACATTTTAATTACTTTTTCTCGCTCGCTTGCGTCGCTCTATGTCAGGAAGGGGTGTAAGGAGTTGTATCCCTGTCTCTCAAAACACTGTTACTGAAAGAGTACAGTATCATACCACTACTTGCACTTTGTCGATCTTGCAGCTGCTGGACATGTGAGGCCTGCTGGAGCTGGTGATACTGTGCAAGGGAACTACTCCCGCCTACCTCCGGTCAATGGTCTCTAACTACACACCCTCAAGACCCCTACGCTCTGCATCTTCTGGCCGCCTCAGACCTACTCCTATCCAAGCTCCGGGAGGGTCATCAAAGAGAAGTCGCCTATTCTCAGTCCTTGCCCCACAATGGTGGAATGAACTACCCACCCCAGTTAGGACAGCCGAAACACGTCCAATCTTTCGCCGTCGACTAAAGACTCACTTCTTCAACCATTATCTGAATTAAAAAAAAAAAAAAAAAAAAAATCTAACCCTAACTAACCATACTGTCATGCACTTGTCCTAATAAACTAACCTACACTGTAGCACTCAACACTTTGATGAACATTGTTACTCAGCTGATAGAGTTGTGCTCTTCCTGATGGCTTGTCGTACAGAACTTGTAAGTCGCTTTGGATAAAAGCGTCAGCTAAATGACTAAATGTAAATGTAAATATTCAATCCTGGCATCTCGGCTGAAACACAGTGGGAAATACACAAAGTTATTAGCAAATGACGCTATTGTAATCCCCCATGTGAGAACATTTTTGATTTCCATTCAGCTGATTTCACGTGCACTGCCAAATACTACTTTAATAAAAATATCAAAGACAATGCGAGACAATACAGATATTTTAAACATGCCAGAATATTATGTTATGAGACTGATTGATAACTCACCATTATGTTGAGTTAGCGATTGCCGGTAGTTGCTAGTAACCAGATCTACAAAGGGGAAATGTAATATAAGTTGCGACTCAAACATGGTGGAAATTGTGCTCAATATAAAAGCATTATATACAACTACACATTTTTATTGTGACATTGCTTGCAAGTTGTGAAGGCTTTGAATTTTTGTAGTGGGCTGGCATGCATACATTGTAAACATGTATTCTGTTGCATGCATGATGCCAGCAAGCTCCTGCCAGCAAGCTCCTCACAAGAACACAGATATGGGTTCACTTACTGTTATTTGGATCAGGAGTCTGCAACTAATCTATATAGCTGTAGATCATGCCACCATCCAAAGAATCTAAAAAAGGTAAGCCAGGGTGAGAATTGAAGATGCTACAAATCATGTTTAAACAGTCATCTAGTTGGCATTTTAACATTCATAGCAACATACCATTCATTGTAGGCTCTTGGCCTAGTGGCCACACAACTGGAGGCTTGCCGGATCTTAGCGCCTTACGAGACCGGCTCGATTTTGGAGTCTGTCCTACAACATATTTTAGTTGGCATCATTTCCAAAGTGCCTATATAAAATAAATGCATTGCATCAATACCTGGGAAACCCACATCAGGTGCTTTGGCAAAACATTTTCTTTTGGCGTCGCCACTCGAGTGGTCATCAGAGTCCGAGTGCACATACTGCTGATTTGGCCTAAAAAAATATTATATATATACACACATGTAATAAATGTAGTTATGATACTACGCTTATTAGTCAAGGCTAAAGTCTGAATACATAGGCCCTCAGGCCACTGTGTGTTATCCTTTTAGCACTACTTGCAACTACAACAGCAGTGCAATTATTTACAACACCCTAGGGAGAGTTGTCCCTTTAACAAAGTGAACACTGTATCTGGATCTTCTTTTCTGGCGGAGATCTCCTTCGTCCTCAGATTCAATTTCAGAGGTTGGACACATAGTTGAGGTGTACTTGGTCTCTAGTCTTTTGGCCTCATCATGGGTCTCTGGAAAGAGCAGAGAGAAAATGACAATTAACATATCTGCAGTCCAGTGTTTAACGAAAAAATATATATAACACCTCTATGTCATCATGCATCGTCACAATTTGCGTCCTCACTTTTTGTGTGTGTTGCACGAATTACTCACCACACGTAGTAAGCTCACGTACATCCTTATAGGTGATCCATTTATCATCTGGTTGCAGTCCATCTCGAAGGGCTTTTGTGAGCTTTATGTGTTTAGGGGGCCATAACACAGTCTGGTCTTTAGCATTAAACCAGCTCTCTAGAACTACTGCTGTCCCACCATTTGTGAACTGTACAACTGACCACAGCACCACCTCACCATTCATCTTCAAAGGGCTGAAATGAGAATTTACGGTACTCATAATGATCTCTCCTTACAAGCCATTCCCATACCGTCCTACAAAGCCAAAGTGCACTACACACATTGCATTTTTGAAGCATTTAAAGGAAAACTCCAACATTTTGTGAAATTAGCTTATTTGACATCTTCCCTGGAGTTATAAGAAGATACATACCTTTTTTGTCTCTCTGCATGCATTGGGCTTAGGGAACGCCTGGACCGTTAGCCTAGCTTAACTTCATCACTGGAAGTGGGGCAGACATCTAACCTAGTTCACTACAGTCAGGAAATATACTCCAATTACAATCAAAATACAACTCCCAAATGTTCCAGTGTATTTACCACGTCTCCCAGTCACACAAGTCACACAAGTCTCCCAGTCACACAAGTCACACAAGTCACACAAGTCTCCAAGTCACACAAGTCTCCAAGTCACACAAGTCACACAAGTCACACAAGTCCAAGTCACACAAGTCACAAAAGTCACACAAGTCTCCAAGTCACATGAGTCACACAAGTCTCCAAGTCACACAAGTCTCCAAGTCACATGAGTCACACAAGTCTCCAAGTCACATGAGTCACACAAGTCTCCAAGTCACACAAGTCTCCAAGTCACACAAGTCACACAAGTCACACAAGTCCAAGTCACACAAGTCACACGAGTCACACAAGTCTCCAAGTCACATGAGTCACACAAGTCTCCAAGTCACACAAGTCTCCCAGTCACACAAGTCTCCCAGTCACACAAGTCACACAAGTCTCCAAGTCACACAAGTCACACAAGTCCAAGTCACACGAGTCACACGAGTCACACAAGTCTCCAAGTCACATGAGTCACACAAGTCTCCAAGTCACACAAGTCACACAAGTCTCCAAGTCACACAAGTCTCCAAGTCACACAAGTCACACAAGTCACACAAGTCCAAGTCACACGAGTCACACAAGTCTCCAAGTCACATGAGTCACATAAGTCTCCAAGTCACACAAGTCACACAAGTCTCCCAGTCACACAAGTCTCCCAGTCACACATGTCTCCAAGTCACACGAGTCACACAAGTCTCCAAGTCACACAAGTCACACGAGTCTCCAAGTCACACAAGTCTCCCAGTCACACGAGACTCATGTGACTGGGAGACTCGTGTGACTTGTGTGACTGGGAGACGTGGTAAACACACAGGTCACAACATGTTTACAGGAATGTTTGGGAGTTGTATTTGGAGTATATTTCCTGACTGTAGTGAACTAGGCTAGATGTCTGCCCCACTTCCAGTGATGAAGTTAAGCTAGGCTAACGGTCCAGGCGTTCCCTAAGCCCAATGCATGCAGAGAGACGAAAAAGGTATGTATCTTCTTGTCCAACTCCAGGGACAAAATGTTGGAGTTTTCCTTTAAGCGTTTTAATTGGCCAGCCAAACATGTTATCTGTGTACATGTGATATTGTACTAATTGTGTATTTATTAATGAGGTAAGTTATGCCCCGAAATCCGACGTTAGAGTCAGTGTGTCAATATAGTTACTGCACTTTAGCTTTGTAGGGCAGTATGGTTATGCTGTTAAATGAAGTAGTGGTATTGCAATGGCACCATCTCCGAAGCATTTTTGAGTTGCGTAAATAAATGTAAATAAATAAAAGAAGTTTTGTGAGCAGAAGCGCGTGCACGCACACGCACGGATGTGCACGCGCGTGCACACATGCCCTGCACTCGACTGATGCGCCAACTCGCAGTACATACCTGGCTACTTTGCATATCAATAGCGCCGGTCGTTAGTAGGGATGGGAATCGAAAACCGATTCCCGTTGGGAACCGGTTCCTAATTGGCCGATGCCTGGAACCGTGTGCCTCCCGTGACTTTCGATTCCCTTATCGCTGCCAGGTTTTCAAAACAACGTTAGCGTTAGCATGTAGCCATGGCAGACTTATTTGATTCCTTAAGGGCTCGAAATTGCCTGGATTTTGGTAATATGCTCCCGAAATGCTCCCGCTGTTTGGCTACTTCTATGTGCAGTGAAAACTACTTGAATGCTTTAGAACCTAGTCATTGATTTAGGTCAGGGTGGGCTAAAATTAGCCGCGGAGCTAACGCTATCTAGTGTGAGCTAACGCTATTTAATCAAGCTCACAAAGAGAGATAAACAGCTGACAGCGGAGAGTACAGGTACAAATACAATAAAACAGCTTCCGGTTTAGCTGTAGAATGGAGTAGGTCGCATGTGACACAGCTGCTCACCCGTTATTTTTTTTTTCGTTTTAAAATCATAATTATATATCATTAATGCGTTTAAAACTTGACGCATATATCAACTGAGACTATCAACTAACTATATTGACCAAAAGAATCGAGATGCCATCAAGGAAAGACCCAAGGAAAGACCAAAAACCAGTCGAAGAGGTCCCGCTGCGGGACCCAGGATACGTACAGCGGACAGCAGAAAGTATTGACTCGACAGAGGCCGCTTCAAGTTCAACCCCATCAAAGACCTCCGCAGATACCGATCATATCATCCGGAAAATGGAGGAAATGGGGAAGACAATGGAGAAGAGAATGGAGGTAATGATCACAGAGAAGAGAATGGAGGAAATGATCACAGAATCACAGAAGATAATAACTCAAAAAGTAGATGCTATTAAAGAATCTATTGAAGGCAAAATTGATGCGCTGAGAGCGGACGCCGACGCACAGAATAAACGCACCGAGGCTCTGGAGAAAGTAGTGGAAGCCCACGAAATCAAATTCACTCACATCTACAAGGAAGTAGAGGCTAACACAGTTAACCTAACTGCCGAGATGAAGGGGAACTACAATGAAATCAAGACGGAGGTCAGCGAAATAACGGAGGAGCTCACGCGAATCAATAAAGAACAGAAAGCCAAAATATTCTAGATGGAATATCAAAAACGCAGGCTGAATATTCGCATTGTCGGTCTGGACGAATCAGTGAGATGTGAAAACCCTGAAGAGTTTGCCACAGAATTACAGAAAATCTTGGGAACAGGAATCCTTCCTAAAATACCGGAGGTGGATGAGTGCTTCAGATTGGGACCCCGCTCCAGTGACAGCAACGCTAAGCCCAGAGTGATATTAGTGGTACTGCGCCAAGTCAGAATAAAAGAAATGATTATGCGTGGAATTCGCAGGATGAAAGGCAATCTGAAACACATGGAGGTACCAATACACTGCTTTGAAGATTATTGTCGTGATGTAGTGGAACTGCGTGCCAAGTTCAAGACGGTGATGTCTCAACTATACCTGGGGAAATACAGACCCCTACTAATATACCCTGCAATACTTCGCGCCGTCGACAAACAAGGAGCAAAAGTTCTCCTCAAATCGCCTGAAGAGGCAGCCAAATTCCTGTCTGAACAGGAGCAGATTAGTGTATAAATGGCCTTTTAAATCTCAGTTATGCAAGGTCACCATATAGTACAACCTTAATAATCGAGGATTTGGGAGAGAGAGACCTACGTGCTCAGAGTTTTTGAATGCTTTCCCCGACGTGTATATTATTGCGGACATATTGGATTTAAGATTGGAACACTCCAGAACATACTGGAACATTCAGACAATGTAAAAATGACATATTGGAATAATCTAGAACATCGAAGCATTCTTTGATATATGGAGCATTCTGGAATATCAGCAATACGTAGTCATTCATTCTACCAGAAGCCCCTCGGGGGAATAATCAACAGCTATCTAGATGCAAAACCACAGAGCCATCATAGCCGGCCGGCTGAAAGATCACTCTACACAACGATCATCGCCCACCCCGGTCGGGGGAAATGCTGCATATACGTATTTAAAAATTGTTTTTTTATTAATGGGAAATAATTTCACTACTTCTCCAATTAATACTTTAGATGTTTAAGCATAGCAATGCTCTTTTAAGATCTAAGTTAATGTTCTCTTCCTTTTACTTGTTTTTTTTTTTTTCTTTCTTTTTCATCCGCTCTCTCTGATTTATTGAGGCTCTCTCTTCAGTTCAATACCTTCATATTATTCATGGGTTACTATAAATTACTATAAATTACAAGTTCATATAAAATGTAAGTGATTAAGGCATGACAATTGAAGCTTATTTTTGGTCTTTATTTTTAGTTTATCTCATTTAAATTTTTATTTATTTATTTTTTACGGGTAAGTGGCCAAGCCACAGTCGACATTCTACTTATGGTAGAATTTAGAGTGTTAGATCCTATGGTATACATAGGAATGTTAAGGATAATTGGATCATTCTGGGATATCCGGTGGTGCAAGGGAGAGAGTCATACGCAAAGGTTGTGTTCATGGAACACAATCCTGTACGACTCTCGGTGGGAGGGAAGGGTAGGGGATTTTTATTTGTATATATGTATGTTTTTAAGCTCGGCTCTCAACGGGACCTCACTAGTGGGATGTATATCTAGTATTGCCTCGCACTCTAGAAGCATTACCAAAAATTACAATGCAACATGTATAGACTATGGCTAGTTTGAATATAATGATATGGAACACCGGGGGAATAAATAACCAACTTAAACGCAAAAGCGTGCTCACACTGATGAAAAAAGAACATGTGGACATTGCTCTGCTAAGCGAAACACACATTCTAGGGAAAGACATAGGTAAATTAGCGGACAACATATACCATAATATCAGTCACTCCTCTATTGGTACGAGAACTCGGGGTGTAGCAATAGTCGTTAAACGTAAGTTGAATATTGTACTAAAGGGAGTATGGTCTGATGTAGAAGGTCGGATAACTATAGCTAAGATTGAACATAAGAACAGGAAAATAGCGTTGATAGCGGTATACGCCCCAAATTTGTACGAAGAAGATTTCTTCACTACACTAACCAATGCAATGTTAGACATTCCCGATTACTCATTTATAATAGGAGCGGATTTTAATGCCATCTGGAACCCAAGGATAGACAAATCTTACCTCGCCTTTTCCAGCGAACAAAAGAATTCATCGAAGGCATTAAAGGATTGGTCAAAGATTACAGGTGTAAAGGACTTATGGCGGTTACTTAACCCCACGACCCGAAAGTACTCTTGTCGATCTGCGAGACATAAGACACTATCCAGAATAGATTATGTCTTTGCATCACAGAGACTATTTGATAATTATGAAGTGGAAATGATACCCAACGCACTATCAGATCACTGTTATTTACTCCTTAAAGGTACATTTGGTATACTATCCTCCCGAGCCCCAAGATGGCGATTTAACTCGTTGCTGCTTAACAACAAGGAATTCATTACACAACTCAAAGAAGCTCTTATAGTATTCCAACGGGAGAATGCAAACTCGGTGCAAGACCCCAGAATAATATGGATGTCGGTAAAGGGAATGATCAAAGACTTCACGGATAGCTTTTCCTCCAAAATGCGCAAGAATCAAAACACAAAACTGGATGAGCTGGAAACGCTTTACTCAACGTTATTTAATTCTCTGAAATACAACAACTCAACTCGACTAGAAAATCAAGTTAACGTACTAAAAATAGAGATCAATGACATATACAGACAACAATCGGAAATACAAATACGCAGCACAAGACAACAGCAGTACTCCCATGGTTCCAAACCCAGCCACCTATTAGCCATGCGATTAAGAATTAATGCAACATTTGCAGATATAACTACCATTAGAGCACAACAAGTACTTGTAACAGATCCGGTAAAAATAAACGATACATTCAAAGTATTCTACTCCGATTTATATAAATCAGAAATGACCTTCGATCAAAACAAAATGGACACATTTCTTAATCAAATTATTCTCCCTAAACTTTCAGAGGATGACGCTAAACAGTTAGAAATACCGATCACACTAGAGGAACTCAAGATGGCCATAACCGCAATGAAAAGTGGTAAGGCTCCAGGAAGAGACGGTTTCCCATCAGAAATGTACCTTTCTTGTTGGGACATAATTGGCCCCTTATTACTAAATATGATCTTATACTCAGTCAAGGAGGGGAACTTCCATAAAACCGACAATATTGCACTCATAACAGTCCTCCTTAAAAAAGACAAAGACCCCAACGAGTGCGGTAGTTATAGACCTGTAAGCCTCCTCGGAACAGATATCAAACTGTACTCTAAGGTATTAGCCATCAGATTACAAAAGCATATGACGTCTTTAGTTCACCCGGACCAAACTGGCTTCATAGGAGGCCGCCTGATCACTGAAAACATAAGACGTATACTGCACGTACTTGATGCCGACAAAGAGGATACCATACCTAAGGCGATACTGTCCCTGGATGCTATGAAGGCCTTTGACAGGCTGGAATGGTCGTATCTGTGGGCAGTGCTAGAAAGGATGGGGTTAGGAAAAGGATTCATCGATATGATTAAAGTATTATACAAAGACCCATCGGCCATGATTATAACAGGCACAATCATATCTGAAATATTTCCGGTATCACGCTCTGCCAGACAGGGTTGTCCTCTTAGTCCCGGTCTGTTCAATCTATCATTAGAGCCGTTAGCACAATATATAAGACAATCCCAATCCATAGAACCTATCGTAATCAAGGGCACACAACAAAAAATTTGTTTATATGCGGACGATGTAATATTGTTCATGAAAAACCCCAACACCACATTGCCTCATCTGCTCAAGTTGATTGAGGACTTTGGTGATTTATCGGGATTTAAGATAAATTGGCCGAAGTCGGCTTTCCTTCCACTTAACACCCCTGCAAAAAAAGATACAACCCTCCCAGGACAGATACCGATGGTAAAACATTTCAGATGCTTGGGAGTGGAAATATTCCCTACCATAAGACAAACGGTGAAGCACAACTACACAAAAATACAAAACAAAATCAAAGACGACCTTGATAGATGGGCAAAACTTAAGAACACAGTACAAGCACGGATATCAATAGTTAAGATGGATGTACTACCTAAAATCAACTTCTTCTGTTCAATGCTACCGTTACCCCCTCCAGAGGGTTACTGGAAAAGATTACACTCCTCCACATACACATTTATTTGGAATAACAAACCACCACGTATAAAAAGATCCACCGCACAGAGAAATAAAGCAGATGGTGGCATGGCATTTCCAGATTTTTTCCTATATTTTAAGGCGTACTCATTAAGTCCATTGACAACATGGTTTGACTCCCAAGCATTAGCATCTTGGAGGAAAATAGAAGAAAACATAGTAGCCCCACATAGACTGAAGGACATAGCATACACTAAACTACCAATCAAGCACTGTGAACGAAAATTTGGCCCCATAATTACTCATGCGATCCGGATATGGCGTGAATCACAAAAAAAAAATCCTAACCCACAAGAATGGCACAACCATACTCCCTTATTCAATAACAATGCTCTCTTAATTGGAAAACGACCTATAAGATTCCCTATATGGGAAGAGCAAGGCATACACTCATTAGGGGATATTTTTAACAAACAGGGTTTTTGTAGTGATAAAGAAATACGCAAAAAATTTAATCTCACCAAGTCCACATGGCTTTTTCACAAACAGTTAGAGCTATGTTTGAAGTCTCACGGTGTTCCATTAGACAGACCAATTGAACACCACAGATACCACAAATTCTTCTACTCAAGAGAGACATCGAGAGGTTTTGTTTCAGAATTTTATCATCAATTACTAACGTCCTCGTATGAAACCCTCCAACTTGACTCTGTCTGGAGGAGGGATATACCAGACCTGGAAAATGACTTTGATTGGCAAGGAGCCTGGGCAAATGTCCGACTTACATCAAGGAACCCGGATCATCAACAAATCAATCTTAACTATATTCACAGGACATACTTGACTCCTATAAGACTGTGCCGAATGGGGCTCAAACAAGATTCCAAATGCACCCAATGTACAAATGGGGACGAAGGGACATTTATGCACATGTATTGGGACTGCTCACCAGTTAAGGCATTCTGGAAAGATGTGACCCAACAAATATCAAAACTCGTATCTTGGAATATACCTGTACACCCCTCGGTATTGCTGTTGAATGATGTTTTTGAGTTTGCAGTGAATCCACAGCTAAAGAGATTGGTTTTATCGGGTATCACAGTAGCCAAAAAGCTGATCGCATCACGCTGGTTTCAACCGGAAAAAATTTGCCGTAAAGTTTGGTTTCTTACATATCTCGATGTAATTTACCATGAAATATCTACAGCAAGAATTCTGGGTCTCAATGAATCCAAAATGTCAATGTGGTTAGAAGTGGTGGAGAGAATAAAAGCTAGCTTATAATGGTAGTGTCTGGTTAGGTGCGAGGGATAGTGGAGGTACTTCTCAAGGTGGGGTCCGGGAGGGGGGGGTTCGAGCTGAGCATATGTATGTAGGTTTTTTTTTTTAGATAACAGGTATTATGGGTATATCTTATATAAAACAACTAACCAAAATGTGATCTCATTGGATGTGCCCTGACAATTAATGCTTGTATATCTTATCGTGTGTTGTCATGTTTGTTTATATGTTTGTTTTAAAAAAGAATAAAAAAATAAAATACAAAAAAAAAAAACAGCAGGTGGGGGCTGTTGTGTAAACCTTGTACTCTTTAGTTCACATATAATAAGAGCTGCAGTGTTTATTTACAAGTCTACACTGTAAGCCAGGAAGTACCATGGTGGTGCAACATACAAATGTGTCCGTGTAGCAACACAATCCAATACCTTAAAGGACAGGGGCCCGGGGAGGGAGCTCTGTCTCTGTGTCTGTGTGTGTGTGTGTGTGTGTGTGTGAGACAGAAGTCGGAGGAATAACAACCTGTTATTCAATAGATTAAATTAGTTTTTTTTTTGTATTTTATTTTTTTATTCTTTTTTAAAACAAACATATAAACAAACATGACAACACACGATAAGATATACAAGCATTAATTGTCAGGGCACATCCAATGAGATCACATTTTGGTTAGTTGTTTTATATAAGATATACCCATAATACCTGTTATCTAAAAAAAAACCTACATACATATGCTCAGCTCGAAACCCCCCCTCCCGGACCCCACCTTGAGAAGTACCTCCACTATCCCTCGCACCTAACCAGACACTACCATTATAAGCTAGCTTTTATTCTCTCCACCACTTCTAACCACATTGACATTTTGGATTCATTGAGACCCAGAATTCTTGCTGTAGATATTTCATGGTAAATTACATCGAGATATGTAAGAAACCAAACTTTACGGCACATTTTTTCCGGTTGAAACCAGCGTGATGCGATCAGCTTTTTGGCTACTGTGATACCCGATAAAACCAATCTCTTTAGCTGTGGATTCACTGCAAACTCAAAAACATCATTCAACAGCAATACCGAGGGGTGTACAGGTATATTCCAAGATACGAGTTTTGATATTTGTTGGGTCACATCTTTCCAGAATGCCTTAACTGGTGAGCAGTCCCAATACATGTGCATAAATGTCCCTTCGTCCCCATTTGTACATTGGGTGCATTTGGAATCTTGTTTGAGCCCCATTCGGCACAGTCTTATAGGAGTCAAGTATGTCCTGTGAATATAGTTAAGATTGATTTGTTGATGATCCGGGTTCCTTGATGTAAGTCGGACATTTGCCCAGGCTCCTTGCCAATCAAAGTCATTTTCCAGGTCTGGTATATCCCTCCTCCAGATAGAGTCAAGTTGGAGGGTTTCATACGAGGACGTTAGTAATTGATGATAAAATTCTGAAACAAAACCTCTCGATGTCTCTCTTGAGTAGAAGAATTTGTGGTATCTGTGGTGTTCAATTGGTCTGTCTAATGGAACACCGTGAGACTTCAAACATAGCTCTAACTGTTTGTGAAAAAGCCATGTGGACTTGGTGAGATTAAATTTTTTGCGTATTTCTTTATCACTACAGAAACCCTGTTTGTTAAAAATATCCCCTAATGAGTGTATGCCTTGCTTTTCCCATATAGGGAATCTTATAGGTCGTTTTCCAATTAAGAGAGCATTGTTATTGAATAAGGGAGTATGGTTGTGCCATTCTTGTGGGTTAGGATTTTTTTTTTGTGATTCACGCCATATCCGGATCGCATGAGTAATTATGGGGCCAAATTTTCGTTCACAGTGCTTGATTGGTAGTTTAGTGTGTGCTATGTCCTTCAGTCTATGTGGGGCTACTATGTTTTCTTCTATTTTCCTCCAAGATGCTAATGCTTGGGAGTCAAACCATGTTGTCAATGGACTTAATGAGTACGCCTTAAAATATAGGAAAAAATCTGGAAATGCCATGCCACCATCTGCTTTATTTCTCTGTGCGGTGGATCTTTTTATACGTGGTGGTTTGTTATTCCAAATAAATTTGTATGTGGAGGAGTGTAATCTTTTCCAGTAACCCTCTGGAGGGGGTAACGGTAGCATTGAACAGAAGAAGTTGATTTTAGGTAGTACATCCATCTTAACTATTGATATCCGTGCTTGTACTGTGTTCTTAAGTTTTGCCCATCTATCAAGGTCGTCTTTGATTTTGTTTTGGATTTTTGTGTAGTTGTGCTTCACCGTTTGTCTTATGGTAGGGAATATTTCCACTCCCAAGCATCTGAAATGTTTTACCATCGGTATCTGTCCTGGGAGGGTTGTATCTTTTTTTGCAGGGGTGTTAAGTGGAAGGAAAGCCGACTTCGGCCAATTTATCTTAAATCCCGATAAATCACCAAAGTCCTCAATCAACTTGAGCAGATGAGGCAATGTGGTGTTGGGGTTTTTCATGAACAATATTACATCGTCCGCATATAAACAAATTTTTTGTTGTGTGCCCTTGATTACGATAGGTTCTATGGATTGGGATTGTCTTATATATTGTGCTAACGGCTCTAATGATAGATTGAACAGACCGGGACTAAGAGGGCAACCTTGTCTGGCTGAGCGCGATACCGGAAAGATATCGGAGATGATTGTGCCTGTTATAATCATGGCCGATGGGTCTTTGTATAATACTTTAATCATATCGATGAATCCTTTTCCTAACCCCATCCTTTCTAGCACTGCCCACAGATACGACCATTCCAGCCTGTCAAAGGCCTTCATAGCATCCAGGGACAGTATCGCCTTAGGTATGGTATCCTCTTTGTCGGCATCAAGTACGTGCAGTATACGTCTTATGTTCTCAGTGATCAGGCGGCCTCCTATGAAGCCAGTTTGGTCCGGGTGAACTAAAGACGTCATATGCTTTTGTAATCTGATGGCTAATACCTTAGAGTACAGTTTGATATCTGTTCCGAGGAGGCTTACAGGTCTATAACTACCGCACTCGTTGGGGTCTTTGTCTTTTTTAAGAAGGACTGTTATGAGTGCAATATTGTCGGTTTTATGGAAGTTCCCCTCTTTGACTGAGTATAAGATCATATTTAGTAATAAGGGGCCAATTATGTCCCAACAAGAAAGGTACATTTCTGATGGGAAACCGTCTCTTCCTGGAGCCTTACCACTTTTCATTGCGGTTATGGCCATCTTGAGTTCCTCTAGTGTGATCGGTATTTCTAACTGTTTAGCGTCATCCTCTGAAAGTTTAGGGAGAATAATTTGATTAAGAAATGTGTCCATTTTGTTTTGATCGAAGGTCATTTCTGATTTATATAAATCGGAGTAGAATACTTTGAATGTATCGTTTATTTTTACCGGATCTGTTACAAGTACTTGTTGTGCTCTAATGGTAGTTATATCTGCAAATGTTGCATTAATTCTTAATCGCATGGCTAATAGGTGGCTGGGTTTGGAACCATGAGAGTACTGCTGTTGTCTTGTGCTGCGTATTTGTATTTCCGATTGTTGTCTGTATATGTCATTGATCTCTATTTTTAGTACGTTAACTTGATTTTCTAGTCGAGTTGAGTTGTTGTATTTCAGAGAATTAAATAACGTTGAGTAAAGCGTTTCCAGCTCATCCAGTTTTGTGTTTTGATTCTTGCGCATTTTGGAGGAAAAGCTATCCGTGAAGTCTTTGATCATTCCCTTTACCGACATCCATATTATTCTGGGGTCTTGCACCGAGTTTACATTCTCCCGTTGGAATACTATAAGAGCTTCTTTGAGTTGTGTAATGAATTCCTTGTTGTTAAGCAGCAACGAGTTAAATCGCCATCTTGGGGCTCGGGAGGATAGTATACCAAATGTACCTTTAAGGAGTAAATAACAGTGATCTGATAGTGCGTTGGGTATCATTTCCACTTCATAATTATCAAATAGTTTCTGTGATGCAAAGACATAATCTATTCTGGATAGTGTCTTATGTCTCGCAGATCGACAAGAGTACTTTCGGGTCGTGGGGTTAAGTAACCGCCATAAGTCCTTTACACCTGTAATCTTTGACCAATCCTTTAATGCCTTCGATGAATTCTTTTGTTCGCTGGAAAAGGCGAGATAAGATTTGTCTATCCTTGGGTTCCAGATGGCATTAAAATCCGCTCCTATTATAAATGAGTAATCGGGAATGTCTAACATTGCATTGGTTAGTGTAGTGAAGAAATCTTCTTCGTACAAATTTGGGGCGTATACCGCTATCAACGCTATTTTCCTGTTCTTATGTTCAATCTTAGCTATAGTTATCCGACCTTCTACATCAGACCATACTCCCTTTAGTACAATATTCAACTTACGTTTAACGACTATTGCTACACCCCGAGTTCTCGTACCAATAGAGGAGTGACTGATATTATGGTATATGTTGTCCGCTAATTTACCTATGTCTTTCCCTAGAATGTGTGTTTCGCTTAGCAGAGCAATGTCCACATGTTCTTTTTTCATCAGTGTGAGCACGCTTTTGCGTTTAAGTTGGTTATTTATTCCCCCGGTGTTCCATATCATTATATTCAAACTAGCCATAGTCTATACATGTTGCATTGTAATTTTTGGTAATGCTTCTAGAGTGCGAGGCAATACTAGATATACATCCCACTAGTGAGGTCCCGTTGAGAGCCGAGCTTAAAAACATACATATATACAAATAAAAATCCCCTACCCTTCCCTCCCACCGAGAGTCATACAGGATTGTGTTCCATGAACACAACCTTTGCGTATGACTCTCTCCCTTGCACCACCGGATATCCCAGAATGATCCAATTATCCTTAACATTCCTATGTATACCATAGGATCTAACACTCTAAATTCTACCATAAGTAGAATGTCGACTGTGGCTTGGCCACTTACCCGTAAAAAATAAATAAATAAAAATTTAAATGAGATAAACTAAAAATAAAGACCAAAAATAAGCTTCAATTGTCATGCCTTAATCACTTACATTTTATATGAACTTGTAATTTATAGTAATTTATAGTAACCCATGAATAATATGAAGGTATTGAACTGAAGAGAGAGCCTCAATAAATCAGAGAGAGCGGATGAAAAAAAAAAAAAAAAAAAAAAAAAAAAAAAAAAACAAGTAAAAGGAAGAGAACATTAACTTAGATCTTAAAAGAGCATTGCTATGCTTAAACATCTAAAGTATTAATTGGAGAAGTAGTGAAATTATTTCCCATTAATAAAAAAACAATTTTTAAATACGTATATGCAGCATTTCCCCCGACCGGGGTGGGCGATGATCGTTGTGTAGAGTGATCTTCAGCCGGCCGGCTATGATGGCTCTGTGGTTTTGCATCTAGATAGCTGTTGATTATTCCCCCGAGGGGCTTCTGGTAGAATGAATGACCACGTATTGCTGATATTCCAGAATGTTCCATATATCAAAGAATGCTTCGATGTTCTAGATTATTCCAATATGTCATTTTTACATTGTCTGAATGTTCCAGTATGTTCTGGAGTGTTCCAATCTTAAATCCAATATGTCCGCAATAATATACACGTCGGGGAAAGTATTCAAAAACTCTGAGCACGTAGGTCTCTCTGTCCCAAATCCTTGATTATTAAAGGTTGTACTATATGGTGACCTTGCATAACTGAGATTTAAAAGGCCATTTATACATTAATCTGCTCCTGTACAGACAGGAATTTGGCTGCCTCTTCAGGCGATTTGAGGAGAACTTTTGCTCCTTGTTTGTCGACGGCGCGAAGTATTGCAGGGTATATTAGTAGGGGTCTGTATTTCCCCAGGTATAGTTGAGACATCACCGTCTTGAACTTGGCACGCAGTTCCACTACCTCACGACAATGATCTTCAAAGCAGTGTATTGGTACCTCCATGTGTTTCAGATTGCCTTTCATCCTGCGAATTCCACGCATAATCATTTCTTTTATTCTGACTTGGCGCAGTACAACTAATATCACTCTGGGCTTAGCGTTGCTGTCACTGGAGCGGGGTCCCAATCTGAAGCTCTCATCCACCTCCGGTATTTTAGGAAGGATTCCTGTTCCCAAGATTTTCTGTAATTCTGTGGCAAACTCTTCAGGGTTTTCACATCTCACTGATTCGTCCAGACCGACAATGCGAATATTCAGCCTGCGTTTTTGATATTCCATCTCGAATATTTTGGCTTTCTGTTCTTTATTGATTCGCGTGAGCTCCTCCGTTATTTCGCTGAGCTCCGTCTTGATTTCATTGTAGTTCCCCTTCATCTCGGCAGTTAGGTTAACTGTGTTAGCCTCTACTTCCTTGTAGATGTGAGTGAATTTGATTTCGTGGGCTTCCACTACTTTCTCCAGAGCCTCGGTGCGTTTATTCTGTGCTTCGGCGTCCGCTCTCAGCGCATCAATTTTGCCTTCAATAGATTCTTTAATAGCATCTACTTTTTGAGTTATTATCTTCTGTGATTCTGTGATCATTTCCTCCATTCCCTCCATTCTCTTCTCCATTGTCTTCCCCATTTCTTCCATTTTCCGGATGATATGTTCGGTATCTGCGGAGGTCTTTGATGGGGTTGAACTTGAAGCGGCTTCTGTCGAGTCAATACTTTCTGCTGTCCGCTGTACGTATCCTGGGTCACGTAGCGGGATCTCTTCGACTAGTTTTTGGTCTTTCCCTGGGTTTTTCTTTGATGGCATCTCGATTCTTTTGGTCAATATAGTTAGTTGATAGTCTCAGTTGATATATGCGTCAAGTTTTAAACGCATTAATGGTATATAATTATGATTTTAAAACGAAAAAAAAAATAACGGGTGAGCAGCTGTGTCACATGCGACCTACTCCATTCTACAGCTAAACCGGAAGTCAAATTAAATTAGTTTAAGAATAAAAAAATAAATACATTTTAAGAGAATCTCAAATACATTATTTTATTTAAGTGTAGGCTATAGTTAATGTTTTATTTTTTACAGTTTTTGTATTTTTCTGACATGGGGGCTCAACAATAAATGACAATCAGAAATGTCAAGTTGCATGTTGTTATTCTAACCAGCTTAGACCCCTACGCTCTGCATCTTCTGGCCGCCTCAGACCTACTCCTATCCAAGCTCCGGGAGGGTCATCAAAGAGAATTCGCCTATTCTCAGTCCTTGCCCCACAATGGTGGAATTAACTACCCACCCCAGTTAGGACAGCCGAATCACGTCCAATCTTTCGCCGTCGACTAAAGACGCACTTCTTCAACCATTATCTGAATAAAAAAAAATATATCTAACCCTAACTAACCGTACTGTCATGCACTTGTCCTAATAAACTAACCTACACTGTAGCACTCAACACTTTGATGAACATTGTTGCTCAGCTGATAGAGTTGTGCCCTTCCTGATGGCTTGTCGTACAGAACTTGTAAGTCGCTTTGGATAAAAGCGTCAGCTAAATGACTAAATGTAAATGTAGTTCTGTTGCATTTCCAATTTATTTATGTAAATTATAAATTGATCAGGTATCGATAAGGGTATCGATAAAGAATCGAATCGATAAGCAGAATCGATAATGGAATCGTATCGATAAAATCCTATCAATTCCCATCCCTAGTCGTTAGGTGTTACATCTATTCATAGAGGAAATTAGGCATTGTTTTTAGTCTGTCCTTATGCGAGGGAACATTTATGCGCACGCGCCTGGGAGCGCGCATGCACGTGGCGTCATTAGCGTGCGTGCAGCCAGTGTTGATATGAGCATCGCAACACTGCACTTAACTCATTGGACGCCACCGCTTAAGTGCGCGAGAGGGCGCTACTGCGCCACCGCTTTAATCAATGGGAGGACTGGGAGATTTGCGAGTGCTTAAAATATATCTTAAATTATGGCTATGGGTCTAATACACCCATCGATTATCAGTGAGTTGCTTGCAGTCAACATGTACAAAACGGATTGTTTTTTCATCGGTACATTTCCTTTTTATACCGTTTTGAATACGAGTATAGTTTTGGTGATTTCTAGTAATTCCAGAGAAAGACGCGATAATAGCCCTTTAGTGGAATATACAAAACATTTTTCGGCTGATTATCGAATCTTCCTGAAATCAACGCTAGATCATCATTATTATCCTTCCTCGTAGATACATGAAATGCCCCCCCCCCCCCCCCCCCCCCCCCCCCCACCTCCTGCACACAACGGAAAACAGCCACACATACACACACAGACAGGGCCGGACTGGGGAAATAATTCATACCGGCAGATATAGCGCGAAATATAACCCCAATCAGGCCACTTTTTAAGCGGGGGTCTTGGGGTCCCCCACCCGGAAAATTTTTGTTACAAAGACTTAATTTCCTGCATTCTGGTGAATTTTAGTGCATGTGAATCACAAACTAATGAGCCAACAATTGCTTAGTACAATGTACTGTTATGAACCTCAAATAAAACTGTTGTGGCACTAGCAATGCTACTCTCTCCACCTTCAAAAAGAAAAAAGCAAGAGCACAACATATGTTTCTATTTACTATTATAATACAGTTAACCACTCTCTCCACCTATTCAAACAGAGCAAGAGCACAATACCATATTCACTTTACTGATGCATCCATCAACAGTTAAAATAGCCCTTTACACAAACATTAAATAACAGACCTTTCATTACAATACTATAATAACAGTAGCCACTGCCAGAATAGTGACACATGTATCACTTGTGGTGAGCACACGCATGCATGCACAACGAAGACAGAAGATTGCGTTGTCTCAATCATTTTAACTATAAAATGAGCTCAAAGTATGAGCTCACTGACTGAAATTTCCAACAAAAAGCATCAATTGTCAAATAATATTGATCACATTAACTAGACTAGATGTTTTTGAGGAAATTAGAAAGGGAACAACAACTTAACCCTTGTGTCTGATCAGATTCTTATTTTTTTGATAACTTTGCAGTGATTATGTTTGTAGCCAATGTGGCAAAGGTGTGTAATCTTTGAATTATCTTTGAATTATTTTGACTCTCTCTTTCATAAATTGTTTATTCAACTTCAGCCCCAATCATAACCACCACATATTGTTTTTTGTAATGTCAGATTTAACAACTCCATTCTGAAAAGTGGTAGTGTACCATCTGCCATTCCATTCGCCGCCTCCGCTGTCAATCAGTTGTATCGCCTGGTCCCGCCTCCACCAATCACAAGCGGCAACACGGCTCCATTGTGTGTGTGTGATCCGCGTGAGGGAGAGAGAGTCAGATAGTTCTCCAACTCTGTCGCAGACAGTAAAATCCTGGTTGTTCCCCACCCACCTAGGTTATCTAACTATCGCGCCGCGCCGCCGCCACAACTAGAAACAATAGCCTGGCAAAAAATACAAATTAAAATTATAATAAAAAAATATATAATTTTTTTTTTTATATAATTCTTTTTGTTTTATCTGTGCAGGCAAGGCCACCGGGAAAACTCCCGGTGCTCCCGATGGCCAGTCCGGGCCTGCACACAGATACAGCATCGATCGGGGTAGAAATACATATCAGATCAACGATCAAATGTATCGTTTATCGTCAATTACATTGCAAACTTCGACATGTTCTGGAGACGTGAACAGTTGTTCCAAAGGAATGGATTTTCTCTGAACAGATATGGAGGAACAGTTTTCACTTCCCACATTTTCTACTCCATCGACAACGGCCTTGCAACAAGCTCTAAGACGGACAGTACAATAACACAACCTAACTCTGATGACGTCAAGACGATAGAATTGCTATCGGAGGACATACAGAGCAAGCTGATTGCTGAGTGGTCGGAACGACTGGATCGGATTCCGGAGGACATCCACAGAATTACAGCAGAACTAACAGCGCTCCCCCCCAGCTCCCCCTGTATCGATCTTGATTTGGGATCCCCCTCCCCATCAACAACCCTAAAACGCAGGGAGCCCCTCCCCCCCATCTTTCCTCCCTTGTGTCACTCTCCTCCTCGCCCCTCCCTCTTGCCATATCATCACCAAATTACCAGCACCCTTTCCCCCCTCTCCCTCCTCATCCCTGCTCTCCCCCCTTCTCCCCTCCCCCCACCTGCCTTTCACGCAAAAAATTGTCCAACTGGTAAATGCTGGTCGGATTTACAGCCAGGCATCTCCAAAACATCACAAAATAACTATTCCGCCATCTTTCCTCGACAGCCCGCAACTGCAACCTCCGAAATGTCCACCACACCCCCCACCTCGCACCCAAACTACTGCTATCAATTTGTTCCAATAACAAACCATGCTGTAGCGATGGCGCCGCTATGCCCGGCCGCCTGTCTGTGCGCTCCGTCGAGATTGTGCTTACTTTTGTTAATGTAGCAGGGTGGATTATCCCTGCTTCGTGGGAACGGTGATGTGCGGTCAATAGGTAGCGAGACGCAGTAGCACTCTGGCCAGCTGCACCTCCGTCTTTGGGGTCCGGAGTGTCAACTGGAGGCTGGTAGTGGGGATGGATTTACAAACCTGGTCCGGTACTCTGGTCTTTACAAACCTGGTCCGGTACTCTGGTCTTCCTCCCTCTCTCTGGAGCAGCCAGCAGTACTCCCCAACACACCCTCACTCTCCACAGTTGCCCCTTTTGCCCTCCCACACCCAATGACCGGATGGTAGCGAAATAACTTGGTTCCCCCCGCAAGCAGTACCCTCCCTTAGTGAACCCAGAACCCTTACAATGGAAATGGAAAAGGTAGAATAGCAAGGGGTTACGATTACATATATTACCCGTAGCAAAGGGTTAGGGTTAGGGTTAGAAATAATGAAAGACACACACAGTTCTCCCGTTCTGGATGACTGTATTGTAACTCAGCCTAGTTACAACAATGCTACGTCTGGTGATTACTGCACCATGGGTATCCATACAATAATTACTGGCATGAATCAATGGCATGAATCAATAGCATAAGTCAATTACAGTATTACACACAGGCACCAAGTGCTCTCAGGTACCCAGACTAAACGCTGCCCACGTCTGGGCGGAACACAGTATTTACCTTCTCTAAGGAATTACACTCTTACTGTCCCCGGTTGAGAATATGGGGAAGGAAGGGGGAAGCATAGGGAAGAGGATAAAGGGATTCACAGAACGGGAATTATTTAGGAAATACACGCCTTATCACGCTCAAAGAAAAGGAATAAAATAAAAGAGTGAGCCCACAAAATACCTTGCAAAAGTCCTATGCTAATACCGGTATATATTGTCTGGGGATACCCTTATGCACTGTGGTTAACAACGTTAACTTCGCCCGCGGGCAGCACCACACTGTATACTGTATATGGAATCGGGAGCATCACTGCTCGTTTGTACTCATCCGAAATGGCCGCCTCGCCACTCCAGTGTTGTCCGTGAGGCAAGATGGCGTCGAACGTTCTCGCGAGGATGTCAGCAGGCGGAGCTGTAGCAGAGAGGCAGCGCTGGCTGAGCTGGTGCTGGCGATGACGACCTCTGCTGGTGGTAAAGAACTCCCCGTGTCCTGCAGGCAGCCTGGAGCAGGTGTGCTGCAGCTCTCCGGTGCAAACAGCTGTTGACGCCCGGGCAGACTGCTTGGAGGTCCCGCACGTCTCTGGCACGCAGACTATACCGTCACTGTAACTAAGTATAACACGAGCAATACTACTGTGATCCTTAGCCGCACGCTACCTATACCGCTCACTGTAACTAGGTATAACTCGACTGTTAGTGCCTGACTCTGCACTTATTGTTCATATCATAACACTGGTACTGCTAGGATATCGTATCCACTAGCCAGTACTTCCTATCACCCGTTGTCCTCTCCCGGGGCACTCCGGCATAAACGTCAGCAACGGGGCTGTCCAGAGCTCCCGTTAGCTGTGTCCTCTCGTTGTCATGTTCACGGCCGAAGAGAACGACTTCCGCTGGGCTCCTCCCTTTATCATCTCTCAGCTCTCTCCGCCACTCTCTGCCTGCTACTGCCCCCTGCTGGTCCCGCCTGCCAGTCACAAGGGGAGACGCACTGTAGAATATGAATCAATACTGTCATTTATAATCCGTGTTCCAATGCTCTTCGGACAGGGACGTTTGTGTCATTGTTCGTGTGAATCAATGACACTAGTTAGAATGTCTTTGTGTACAAAAAGGGATATAAACACAGTCAGCAGTTCTGAATAATATACCATATTTTCCAGACTGCTACATTTCCCCCCACTTTGAACTTGCTAAGTCCTCTGCAAGTTAACAACAAAACCATGCATGTATGACAACGGTCCTGAGACCAACAGTTTCACACATCGGTCGACAATTACACATTATGCCAACAGTTTTACACATCGGTTGACAATTACACATTATGCCAACAGTTTTACACACTCCCTCAGGAGTTGGACACACTGTTCCGCGAACACACTCTTGAGCACGTAGTCCTGGCGATACCGAGCGGGTAGCCAACCTCTGGTGCTCCTCTGGGGCCGAGCGGCCTCCACTCTGGGGGGTTCCACCTCCCCCGCCTCCGACTCCGTGTCGGATTCCTCAGTGTCCGTCGGCGGGTCATGGACCACGGCCTCACCCTCCGGGGCCATCGATGGACCGCCCGCGGCCTCCTCTTCGACTCCGTCTCCGCCGCCTTCCCCCTCCTCTCCTGAAGGGGTCGACTCCACCTCTGACTCGGCGCTTACGGCCTCCTCAGGGCCGTCCCGCAGGGGACCGGGGTGGTTACACGCCCTAAGATGCGGTTCCCGCCGGTGCCCGAAAGCACCTCCGATGTCTGATTCGGACGAGCTCCGCGGTGCCACCGGGATCTGTCGAGGGACCCTCCCCCGCACTTCCGGGTCAGAAGCCGGGAAGGGACAGGTCTTGAGCTGGTCTCGATGCACGGTCCTTTCTGGACCCCCTGCTTCAGGCCTGACCGTGAACACGGGCGTCCCTTTGTGGCTCTGCTTAACCACCACATATGACGTAGGCTCCCACTTGTCTTGTATCTTATTACGGCCCCGGATTCGGTGGTCGCGTATCAGGACCCGGTCTCCGGCCCGCAGGAGTGCACCTCTGCTCTTCCTGTCGTAAATTCTCTTGCGTCGATGGGATGCCTGCTTCGCCGTGGCCTCAGCGGCCTCCGTGGCGGCCTTTAGTCGCTCATGGTGACTCTGCACCCACTCGTCTAGGTCCGCCGCTCCCTCCTCAATGACGTCTCTGCCCCCCAGGACATCTCGGGGCATCCTAGCGTCCCTCCCGAAAAGCAGGTAGAAGGGAGAGTATCCCGTGGAGGAGTGCTCGTGGCAGTTGTACGTAAGTACCAACTCGGGTAAGTGCTCCTTCCAGTCCCGCTTCTTCTCTGCGGGCAGATTACGCAGCATGTCGTGCATTGTCCGATTGAACCGCTCGCACTGCCCATTCCCCTGGGGATGGTAGGGCGTGGTGCGGCTCTTTGAAATCCCGTACAGTCGGCAGAGCTCCTTGATGACGCTCGACTCGAAATTTCACCCTTGATCGGCATGGAGTCGGGCAGGGCAACCGTAGTACACGAACCAGTACTTGATGATGGCAGCGGCGGTGGTCTTCGCAGTCTGGTCTTTGGTCGGTACGGCAATAGTGAATCTGGTGAACATATCGGTCAGCACCAGTACGTTCTCGTAGCCACCCACCGACCTCTCCAACACGGTGAAGTCCATGGCCAGGACCTCCATGGGTGCAGTCACGTTAGTGCAGGTCATCTGGGCCTGGGCTTTAGGGAACACGTCGCGGGCTAATGCACATCGCTTGCATTGCTTCACCCATTGCTTCACCTCTTCTGCCATTCCGATCCAGTAGTAACCTCGCCTCATCAGGACCACCGTCCCTTGTCCCCCGTAGTGTCCCGCGTCTTCGTGCTGGGTCTCGTAGATCCTCCTTCGCAGGGCTGTGGGCACCACCAGCTGGAGAACCTCCTCTCCATCCCGGGGATCGCTTACGCGCCGAAACAGCACTTGCTGATGCAGACGGAATCGTTCTCACTGCCCGTATAACTTGCGGAGTTTCGGGTCTCCTTCCTTCAGCTGTACTTTAGTGGGGGGGACCCCCTGTGTCACTGCCCGCCACACCGGACCCAACTCGGGATCGTCCGCCTGGAGCTGCCGCATTTCCGGCCAGTCATATCCGCTGTTCCCCTTCTGTGCCGCTATCCGTCGTGCGCCGACACTCGAGACCTCCCGCGTCTCTGTCAGTCTCCCAGGGCACAGCAGGGCCCGCACTTCCTCCGCTGGGATCATGACGCAGCCCTCGCGGGCGACTGGGGCGGGGACGGACAATGGAGCGGCCCGTTCCTGGAGACCCTGATGGGTGTGGGTGCCGGCCGCGGCTATCATTAGGAAGTCTTTCTCAGTGTCTTCCACTTCGGGTTCTGATCGCATCGGCATGCGAGACAGAGCGTCTGCGTTCTGGTTGAGTCGACCAGGTTTGTAGTGCACCACGAAGTCATACTCCGCGAGCTGAGCGTTCCACCGCTGCTCCACTGCTCCCAGGTTGGCCGTGCCGAGGTGTCTCAACGGGTTGTGGTCGGTGATCACGGTGAACTGGGCGTACATCAAGAGGTCTCTGAACTTCTCGGTGACCGCCCACTTCAGGGCGAGGAGTTCCAGCTTGAACGCACTATGATTTTGGTCATTCCTTTCGGACCCACGCAGGCCTCGGCTCGCAAAGGCGATGACTCGCTCCATGCCCTCCTGTTCCTGACTGAGTACCGCTCCCAGTCCCAAGTAACTCCCGTCGGTGGTCACTATGAAGGGGAGCTGGAGGTCGGGGTAGGCCAGTACCGGGGGTGTCAAGAGGCACTGCCGCAGATGATCGAAGGCCGTCTGACACTGCGGCGTCCACTTGAAGGCCTCGGGCCGGCCCTTGGCGAACCCCTTTTTTTCTTTCCCCATCAGGGCGTGCAGTGGCTGGGCCACCTGGGCGAAGTGGGGCACGAACCGCCGATAATAGGACAGGAACCCGATCACCTGCCTCACTTCCTTCGCTGAGCGTGGCGCCGGCCAGTCCTCCAACGCCTTCACTTTGTCGGTGTCGACCTGTATGCCGGCCGCGGAGACGACGTGTCCCAGGAACTTGACTTCGGTCTTCAGAAGGAAGCACTTCCGGGGCTTGAGTTTGAGTCCATGCTCCCAAAGCCGTCCAAACACCAGGTCCAGCTTCTGACAGTGGCTCTCGAAATCGCTGGCGAACACCAAGACGTCGTCTAGGTAGACGAGTAGGACGTCGAAGGCCAGGTCCCCCAGCACGGCGGTCATCAACCGCTGGAACGTCGCTGGTGCGTTACACAGTCCGAAGGGCATACGAGTCCACTGGTAGAGGCCGAAGGGCGTCGTGACAGCCGTCTTCTCTTGGTCTTCCTCTTTCACCGCCACCTGGAAGTAGCCGGCGGTGAGATCGAGCGAGGAGAAGATCTTGGCCTGCCCCAAGGCGTCTAGGGACTCCTCGATACGAGGTATGGGGTAGGCATCCCGGTGTGTCACGTTATTTAGGCGGCGGTAATCGCAGCAGAACCGCACGGAGCCGTCTTTCTTTATGACGATCACGGCTGGTGACGCCCACGGACTGCAGCTCTCTACCAGGACACCCAGGTTCACCAGATCTTGCACGTGTCTCTTTACTTCTTGGAACACGTGGGGCGGTATTCGGCGGTGCCGTTGCTTGACCGGGTGTGCGTCACCAGTGGGAACGTAGTGTGTGACCGTGGTTGTGTAGCCATAGTCCCCGTCGTCCACGGAGAACACCGCCTTGTGTTTCTCCAATACTTGATTCAGCCGGCTCACTTGGGCCGGTGTGAGATCCTGCAGGTTCGCCTGTACGTCCACGGCGAGCCCACGGGTCTTCCCGTCCGGCTCCGCCTCTGGCGGGCGGTCCCGAGTCTCAATCGCCGTCACTCGGACGCCTCCGTCCACTTCCTCCACGGTCACTCTCTCCTTAGGCCGTACCTGACGGGGGCAGTGGATCTCTGCCAACCTGGCCCAGGGTCGGAGCACCATCTCGACGTTGGTCGGGTTCAACACCCGCACAGGCACTCTCCCCTGTCGGGCGTATGCCACCACGTTCGCCACCAATAGTCCAGGGGGCAGGTTGGCCCTCGGCGTGTGCTCTATCATCACGGGACGCCGCATCCCCGCTGTCGTCTCACAGCGGCCTGAGACGACCACTTCGCTGTGCGGGGGAATGACCACTGGTTCCCTGCCGGCCACTTTGACGTACCCCATCCTTCCCGGGGCGATACACTCTCGGGCTTCCTGGGCCATGGCGGCGACCACACGGCGGATGGCGACGCTCCCCGCGTCGACACGTCTTCGGCTCGCCGGCCGCATCCCCTTGATCCCCTTGAACAGGCCATCTACCCCGCCGAGCACGTTCATGCCCAGAAGTCCCGGGATAGCGTCTCCTGTGGCCACTCGGCCTGGATCATCTTTTAGTATGAATATGCATTTCCCCGGAAATGTCATATCCAGGCACTTCACTTCGGCGTAGAGACACCCCACCACTGGGATCTCCAACCCGTTGGCGGCGAAGAGAGTGATCCAGTTGGAGGGGGTCAACCGCGACCGCGGGAAGTGTCTGCGGAAGTGGCTTTCGGTCATGGTGGTGACTTCGGCGCCGGTGTCGAAGAGGCAGCAGGTCTCGACCCCGTCAATCTGGACGTCTAAGGTGAGACATTCCCCCATGTCTTGCGTCTTAGTGCCCCCTGCGGCCGAGTCGGCGACTCCGGTTACGACGCCGTTGACTGCCCTTCGGGGTCCGGGTCGGTACCCTGGCGAGCCCGGAACTTCGGGGGTGGGGGCAGGGGCTGGGTGGGGCTCGCTGGCGTGGCGGGGGCAATCCCTGCTGATGTGGCCCGGCTGATTGCAGGCATAGCAAATCAACCTGCCCTCTTCGTCCCGGCGGGGCAGTTCCCGCTTAGCGGCGGGCGCGTCGTCTCTGCGTCGCCGTCCGGGGCCGCCTCTCTGGGTCGCGTCCCGCGTCTGTTGGACGGCCTGGAAGAGTTGCTCCTGACGTGCGTCCAGCCGCTCTTGCCCTGCGAAGAGCCGCTTAAAAGCTCCCTGTATTGCGTCTCCGCTCATCGGGGCCTCTCGTCCTTCTGCGTCTGCGGCGTGGACCAGGGCCTGGGCGCCACCCCTAGAGAGGGGCAGGACCATCTCCTCCTCCGACCAGTCTATCGCCGCCATCATCAATTCGAGGAACGTCTGCTCCCCGTTCTCTTTTATGGACTTGTTCATCTCCCGTCGCAGCATCCCATCCTTCAGGCCTACCACAAACTGCTCCTGCAGCCGGGCGGCAGGATCCGCGACTCGTTGGGGTTCCCGGCCCTGTATGCGACGCATCTGTTCCTGTAGATCATACGCAAACTCCCTCACGGTCTCGCCATCTCCTTGTCGGCGGTCGAGGAACTCTCTCAGGCGGGCACTGACCGAGGTCTTGTCCCCGTACGTCTCCTGCAGCACCCGGAACACGGCGTCCGGCTCCGGGGCGGTCCCTTCTAGCACGAAGCGCACTGTCCGTTTAGTCGCGCCCTTTAGATGCTGCTGTACGAACTCCGCCTGTTCGTCACCGGGCACTCTGCTGCTCCGAAAATGCACCTTCATGTCTCGGATCCAGTCGTCCACCAGCGGCTCTCCTCTCTCTTTCCCCCCTCCAAATTCGCTGCACTTCCGCTCTCGTTGGACGTACACCACCGGGAGGGGCGCTGGAGGAAGCTGTTGGATCATGGCTTGGGCCAAGGCACGCGACTCTCGGTGCCTGGCCTGCTCCAGTTGTTCGTGTTGGTGGTCTAGGGCTTCCGCCTGGTCTTGGAGTTGACCCTTTAGGAACTCCACTTCGGCGGTCAAGGTCAGCACCGTCTCGGCTCCCCTCCCTTCCTCTTTGAGTGGGGGCGGCGAGTCCCCTCCTTGCTTCACCCGGGACGGCCCGGCTTTGGCCCCCAGCTTCGGGGTGTCGTCGTCCGACATTTCAGGTCTCTGGGTCGTCACTTACAATGGAGTGGAGTAGGATGTTGATCCTGTTTGTGACGCCAAATGTAGCAGGGTGGATTATCCCTGCTTCGTGGGAACGGTGATGTGCGGTCAATAGGTAGCGAGACGCAGTAGCACTCTGGCCAGCTGCACCTCCGTCTTTGGGGTCCGGAGTGTCAACTGGAGGCTGGTAGTGGGGATGGATGAGGCCCAGGGTTTACAAACCTGGTCCGGTACTCTGGTCTTCCTCCCTCTCTCTGGAGCAGCCAGCAGTACTCCCCAACACACCCTCACTCTCCACAGTTGCCCCTTTTGCCCTCCCACACCCAATGACCGGATGGTAGCGAAATAACTTGGTTCCCCCCGCAAGCAGTACCCTCCCTTAGTGAACCCAGAACCCTTACAATGGAAATGGAAAAGGTAGAATAGCAAGGGGTTACGATTACATATATTACCTGTAGCAAAGGGTTAGGGTTAGAAATAATGAAAGACACACACAGTGCTCCCGTTCTGGATGACTGTATTGTAACTCAGCCTAGTTACAACAATGCTACATCTGGTGATTACTGCACCATGGGTATCCATACAATAATTACTGGCATGAATCAATGGCATGAATCAATAGCATAAGTCAATTACAGTATTACACACAGGCACCAAGTGCTCTCAGGTACCCAGACTAAACGCTGCCCACGTCTGGGCGGAACACAGTATTTACCTTCTCTAAGGAATTACACTCTTACTGTCCCCGGTTGAGAATATGGGGAAGGAAGGGGGAAGCATAGGGAAGAGGATAAAGGGATTCACAGAACGGGAATTATTTAGGAAATACACGCCTTATCACGCTCAAAGAAAAGGAATAAAATAAAAGAGTGAGCCCACAAAATACATTGCAAAAGTCCTATGCTAATACCGGTATATATTGTCTGGGGATCCCCTTATGCACTGTGGTTAACAACGTTAACTTCGCCCGTGGGCAGCACCACACTGTATACTGTATATGGAATCGGGAGCATCACTGCTCGTTTGTACTCATCCGAAATGGCCGCCTCGCCACTCCAGTGTTGTCCGTGAGGCAAGATGGCGTCGAACGCTCTCGCGAGGATGTCAGCAGGCGGAGCTGTAGCAGAGAGGCAGCGCTGGCTGAGCTGGTGCTGGCGATGACGACCTCTGCTGGTGGTAAAGAACTCCCTGTGTCCTGCAGGCAGCCTGGAGCAGGTGTGCTGCAGCTCTCCGGTGCAAACAGCTGTTGACGCCCGGGCAGACTGCTTGGAGGTCCCGCACATCTCTGGCACGCAGACTATACCGTCACTGTAACTAAGTATAACACGAGCAATACTACTGTGATCCTTAGCCGCACGCTACCTATACCGCTCACTGTAACTAGGTATAACTCGACTGTTAGTGCCTGACTCTGCACTTATTGTTCATATCATAACACTGGTACTGCTAGGATATCGTATCCACTAGCCAGTACTTCCTATCACCCGTTGTCCTCTCCCGGGGCACTCCGGCATAAACGTCAGCAACGGGGCTGTCCAGAGCTCCCGTTAGCTGTGTCCTCTCGTTGTCAAGTTCACGGCCGAAGAGAACGACTTCCGCTGGGCTCCTCCCTTTATCATCTCTCAGCTCTCTCCACCACTCTCTGCCTGCTACTGCCCCCTGCTGGTCCCGCCTGCCAGTCACAAGGGGAGACGCACTGTAGAATATGAATCAATACTGTAATTTATAATCCGTGTTCCAATGCTCTTCGGACAGGGACGTTTGTGTCATTGTTCGTGTGAATCAATGACACTAGTTAGAATGTCTTTGTGTACAAAAAGGGATATAAACACAGTCAGCAGTTCTGAATAATATACCATATTTTCCAGACTGCTACATTAATATTTATAGTTTTAAGAGTTTTGTCTGTACCAACAGTAGGTGCATTTAATGTGTATGACCGTCAGTCACTTATAGACATCGGATTACGGGAAACTTACCGACTAGATTACTCCCTGGACCAGCTTTCTGAACCGCAGCAATGGCCTGTTGAGATCCTGAGAACACCAGGACCAGGTCTTGACCCAAGGAACAAAGGAACCATGAGACGGCGTGGGAAGAGAGCTGGGATCCGTAACAGACTGAGAACCAGACGACACCGAACGCCACTACCCAGTATATTGCTAGCCAATGTACAATCAATTGACAATAAACTGGACGACATCCGAGCAAGGATTCAATTCCAGAGAGACGTTAGAGACTGCAATGTTCTCTGCTTCATTGAAACGTGGCTGTCGCCAGGAACCCCAGATCACGCCATCCAACCGGCCGATCACTTCTTCATCCACCGCAAGGATAGATCAGCAGAGTCCGGCAAAAGCCATTTAACAACAATTGGAGCGATCCAGCCAACGTGAAGGAATTATCGAACCACTGCTGCCCAGACCTGGAATATATAACCATCAAGTGTCGTCCTTTCTTCCTCCCGAGGGAGTTAACGGCGATCGTCCTGGTCGGAGTGTATATTCCACCGCAAGCCAGCAATAGTGTCGCGCTCTCCAGACTCCACGATGAGGTAAATAGAATCCAAGCAGCGAACGTTAACGCCGCCATTGTAGTAGTGGGTGATTTCAATAGCGCCAATCTGAGAAAGGTTTTGCCTGACTTCTATCAGCATGTGACTTGTAACACCAGAGGCGGTAACATTTTAGATCACTGTTACACGCAATTCAAGGGTGGCTACAAGGCTCATTCTGCTAGTGGCTTTGGTAAGTCTGATCACGCGGCCATTTTCCTTTCACCAAAGTACAAGCAAAGAATCAAGAGCACTCCTGTAGTCTCGCGAGAGGTGCAGAAATGGGATTTGACGTCAGAGGAGACGCTCCAGGCTGCGTTTGAGTGCACAGACTGGAGCGTGTTCCGCGACACAGATAACATTAATGTCTACACGGAGACAGTGCTGGACTATGTTCGTACTTTGGTGGAAGAAACAATCCCCACTACCACAATTAGAGTTTACCCAAATCAAAAACCCTGGGTAGACAAATCCGTCCGTGAAGCTCTGAAAGCGCGCACCAAAGCATACAACGACGGCCTAGTGGCAGGCAACATGAATGACCACAAGGTGGCGCGATACAACGTAAGGAGGACAGTGACAGAGGCGAAACGGCGCTACAGGGATAAAATTGAACTCCAGTTTGAACAGGCTGACTCCAGAGCTATGTGGCAGGGGCTCAAAACGATGACAGACTACAAAGGCACCTCCCTCAAACTGAACAGTGACATCTCCTTAGCAAATGACCTCAATACCTTCTATGCAAGGTTTGATGCTGGTAATAACAACACCAGCCCACAAGCCACGGCAATGGGGGGGGGGGGGGGGGTCTGCTGCTGATGGAGACTCAGTGTTCAGGGTAACAGAGCATGAGGTGAGGCGGACCTTTAAAAAAGTTAATATCAGGAAGGCAGCAGGACCGGACGGCATCCCCGGCCGCGTCTTAAAATGCTGTGCCGACCAACTGGCCCCGGTATTCACTCACATATTTAACCTGTCCTTAGAACAGGCTGTCATCCCCACCTGCCTGAAGAAGTCCACTATTATCCCTGTACCCAAAAAATCCAAGCCTGCTTGCCTCAACGACTACCGCCCTGTAGCTCTCACCTCCATAGCCATGAAGTGCTTTGAGAAGCTAGTAAAGGGCTACATCTGCTCCTCCCTCCCCATCAACATGGACCCCCTGCAATTTGCATACCGCCCCAACAGGTCCACGGAGGACACCATAGCCCATGAGCTGCACACAGCAGCATCACACCTGGACAAGAGGAAGGGGAACTATGTGAGAATGCTATTCATCGACTACAGCTCGGCATTCAATACCATAGTCCCCTCCATACTCATAGCCAAGCTCAGGGACCTGGGCTTGAACTATGACCTCTGCCAGTGGGTCTTGGACTTCCTGACGGGCAGACCCCAGGTGGTGAGAGCAGGCAACTGCACCTCCTCATCCATCACCCTCAACATAGGGGCCCCCCAGGGCTGTGTTCTGAGTCCCCTCCTCTACTCCCTGTACACACACGACTGTGTGGCTCAGCGGAGTAGCAACACAATCATCAAATTTGCTGACGACACAGTGGTGGTGGGCCTGATCTCTGCCAACGACGAGAGGGCCTACCTGGAAGAGGTCAAGGTCCTGGCGGGATGGTGCCAGGAAAACAGCCTCTCCCTGAACGTCAGCAAAACAAAGGAGATGATTGTGGACTTCAGGAGGTCGGGGGTCAAGGACTACAGCCCCCTCAGCATCGACGGGGCACCGGTTGAGAGAGTCAACAGCTTTAAGTACCTCGGAGCCTACATATCCGAGGACTTGACATGGACCACACACATTGACAGTGTTGTGAAGAAGGCACGACAACGCCTCTACTTCCTCAGGCGCATAAGGATGTTCCAAGTCAGTCAGAAGATCCTTAAGAACTTCTACTCATGTACAATAGAGAGCATCCTGACTGGCAACATCACCTCCTGGTTTGGGAATAGCACTGCACAAGACCGAAGCAGACTACAAAGAGTGACACGTTCAGCCGAACGCACAATTGGAGGGGGGCTCCCCACCCTCCAGAACATTTACAACAAGCGGTGCAGGGGCAAGGCTAAGAGAATCATTAAAGACTCCAGTCACCCGAACAACTGCCTCTTTGAACTGCTGCGGTCAGGCAAGCGATACCGGAGTCTCAAGGTGAGCACAGAAAGACTCAGAAGAAGCTTCTATCCCCAGGCCATCAGGCTGCTCAACGAACAATGAACACTACACAACAACAACCATCAAACGCACATAGCACACACATCCACACGCACACACTCACTTTAAACAAACACACTGTAGCACCCACTCCACACACTTTATAGCACACACTCACTTTAAACAAACACACTGTAGCACCCACTCCCCACACTTTATATTTATTGATGAAGGATTGCACTACAACTCGTACACCTTACTGTAAATTGTACCTAAATTGTACCTCATCCCATTTCTGCTTTGCACTATATAGTATTGTACATTAGTACACTGCATAGTATTGTATATTATATGGTAACTCAGGCCCCGTTTAGACGAGCGTTTTGTAAACAGAAACCGCAAAAGTCATCTTGCGGTTTCACTTTTAATTTTACGTTTAGACGAGCGTTTTGGGGTGGAATTCTCCGTGCAGACGACGCTGTAACGACGGCGCCCCGCTGTCACACGATTGGCGCATATGTCACATGACGTGCTGTGAAGACCCGCCCTACTCTGCCTCTGATTCGCAGACTGTGGATGGGGAATGTGATTGGACAAAAGCAGAGTCACTCACAGACAGTGGGTCCACTCACGCCGCGGGACAGATTCTTGTGTATTTAACCCTTTCACTGCCACACGACAGCCGGTTGTGTGATAGTAAAGGGTTAACCTTCTGTCGTGTGGCAGTGAAAGGGTTACAAATACTGCCAATGTAGCCTTCAGGTGATCTCCGTTGATATAAGTCAGACATACTTGCTTTGTTTACGTCTCGGCTACTGGCGCATACCTGCTACCTGTGACGTAAGCAGTACGCGCGACCAGAGCCGTGACAACCCTTTCGTCATCGTTTTATCAGATTTATACGTTTTAACAGTTTAGACGAGAGCGCAAAGCATTTCTAGGAATTACACCCTGGAAGGTAGTCTCACTTTTTTGCGGTTTCACCCCGTAAAAACGCCGTTTCCGTATAAACGAAAGGCACATCGGAAAAAATATTTTTGCGGATTCACCTGCTAGCGTTTCCGTCTAAACGGGGCCTCAGTTACGTCTATTCTGCATCGAACATTGTACATATGTCTATACTGAACACTGTGACCTCATTTTCTACTTCTAATTTACATGCTATACTATGTTATTTGATACTATCTTGTCTAGCACAGTCTCTGGAGCGTAACAGTAAGAAGCATTTTGTATGAAAGTATTCTGTACTTCTGTATGACAACTATTAAAGAAACTTGAACTTGAACTTGAAACTTGAAGAAATGCCTGACACGTACTGTAACACTTAGCAACCTCAGACCCATCATCGCTCAGCCAAGGCTGGCCACACCCCCCATCACAAAATCACTGACAATGGCCCTTCTGAATGTTAGATCGTTGAGCAACAAATCTTTATTAATCAATGATCTGATAACTGAAAATAATTTGCAATGCATGTTCCTAGTCGAGACCTGGCTAAATTACATTACTGGTGCGACAACGCTGATAGAAGCCTGCCCTCCAAATTATAAGTATTATCAATCGATCAGACAAAATAGAAAAGGGGGAGAGCTTGCCGCTATTTTATCTACATCGTTTGTATGTAATGATATTGACATGGGTGAATTGACATCATTTGAATATATTGCTATTGAGCTCAAAGCTGAACTGTCTTTGCTCATCATCACATTGTACCGGCCACCAAAATACTCATCAATATTTCTGCAGGAATTCTCAGAGCTAATCTCAGTCGGTATCCTTAGATGTGAAAGATTAATCATACATGGAGATCTGAATATTCATATAAATAAGAAGAACGACCCCAAGGCTATTGAGCTTACCAACCTACTGGACAGCTTTGAGCTAATACAACATGTAAATGAACCCACTCACCAAATAACACCCTAGACTTAGTGATGACAACAAGGCTGAACATTGATAAAGTATCAGTCATCGAATTACCTATATCTGACCATCACTGTGTATTCTTCAATGCTAACCTAAAATTAACAGAGACAAAAAAGGTAACCGTTGTAAAGCAAAGAGTACTAGATGACATTGCAGAAGAGAAGTTCTCAAACATCATGAGACAAACTGAACCATCCAGCCTGGACTGTTCTTTAAACTGCATGGTTGAAAATCTCAACAACACCCTATCATATACACTGGATGCTGCCGCTCCATTAACACTTTCAGTGCCGGCCATTAACATGGTAAAGCATGGTTAAATGCCACCACCCACTTCAATGATAGCATTGTGAACGTATAATCTCTGTCTTAAATTATGACTATGTGTCTAATCTGCCCGTCGCTTATCAATGACTTGTTTGCAGTCAACATTGTCAAAACGGATTGTTTTTTAATCGCTTCATTTCCGTTTTATAGCATTTTAAAAAGCCCTCGTTTTCAAGGAAAATACAAAGATTCCGTGATAAAAGGCATTTACTGGAATATTCTGGATACACAAAAACGTTGTAATTTTTCGGCCTATTTATGAATCGTTTTCAAATAAACACTCGATTATCGATAGTATATGTGTACTTATGCACACTATAGAAGCGGGCTGAAATATTGATTATCTCATTTCCTGATCGCTCGCACAGCCACACACACACACACACACACACGCATAGGGCAAACGCTGATATATAGGTGAAAATAGCTCTGATTATCCCAAGACTGGTAAAATAAATTCCTTACCCGAGATCAGATGTTATCCAAAAAGATTATTCCAATTCCTGATCGCCATTCCAAATATCGATCACGCTTATTGATTACAGTGTTGGGTACTGTAAATACATAATCCCTGCGTTTTCCGGGCAGGCGAGCACAATGGATTCTTTAGCTGGCCTTGACGGAAAAGTAAAATGAGGAAACTGCCCCCCCCCCCCCCTTCGTCAGTCTAAAGTAATGGGGTGCAGTTACACAGGGAGAGACGATAGGGGGCGGTATCTTCCCAATTGAGCTCAGAGAGAGTCTGAAACACTAACCCGAGGCTCGATTGATGAAATATGAATTAAAATCGCCAAAAAAAAATGCGACAAACAAACGCTATATAGCGTTGGCGGGCACTCAAAGGTCGGCATGAACTAACGACAAAAAGCGTGGCTGGCATTCAAAGTGTTAAAGGCAAAAAAAAAGTCAAGTGACAAAATCTTCCCATGGTTAAATAATAGCAGTGTTGGTCACACAAAGAGAATCTGTAGAGCTGCTGAACGAAAATGGAGGAAAACCAAGCTCACGGTCCACTGCGATATATATAAGGAAGCCATGACTGCCTATAACAAAGAAATACGAGTGGCAAGAAACTACTATTTTTCTAAGATTATCACAGAGAATGTTGGAAACTCTAGAATATTATTCTCAGCCATCGACCAGCTACTCATCAACATCAATCTGCATCGACCAGCTACTCATATCTGCATCAAAATGTGAAGAACTAGCATTATTCTTCAATAACAAAATAACTTCAATTAGAGCCAGCATTAGTCCTGATACAAACATGGACACCATCAGCAAACCCTGCGAAAAAGTAACCATAGGAAAATTTGCTTGCATTACATCAACTGAGCTTTACAAAACTGTCATGGAATGTACCTCCTCCACTTCCTGTATTGACCCTATGCCCACAGCATTTTTTAAGCGAATATTCGAGAGTATTGAAAGTCATGTCCTAAATATTATAAGTACAACGCTTCTGACAGGTATTTTCCCAGACGCATTCAAAACAGCTGTCGTAAGACCCTTACTAAAGACACCCAAACTAGACAGTAATGTACTAACCAACTATAGGCCAAGATCCAACCTCCCATTCATCAGAAAGATACTTGAAAAAAATGTATCAATACAAATAAACTCCTTTCTCAAAGAAAACAACATCATGGAGGAATTTCAATCAGGCTTCAGAACGCACCATAGCACTGAAACTGCTCTTACAAAAATTATTTGTGACCTCAGAATAAACTCCGATGCAAACAGAGTCTCAATTCTCGTCCTATTATATCTAAGCGCAGCGTTTGACACGATCGACCATGATATCCTAATAAATCGTTAGTTGGTCTTTCTGACTGTATTAAACTTGTTCAGAACATATATCAAAGGGAGAAAATATTACATCAGGCTTGGAGATCATTCTTCTGAGAAACATGACACCTACTTCGGAGTTCCACAGGGGAGCTGCCTTGGTCCATTATTATTCTCACAATACATGCTGCCACTCGAAGACATCATTAGAAAGCACAATGTATGTTTCCATAGTTATGCAGATGACACACAATTGTACATCTCCGCTGAACCAAATTATCACACAGCTATAAACTCCATTTCCGCCTGTCTCTTAGCAATAAACAAATGGATGACGAACAACTTCCTAAAATTATGAAATCCTACTAGTCGGTCCTATAACAAAAAGAGAAATGTTACAGAGCAATATGGGGCAACTTACTCCTTGGATCAAACCCGAAGTTACAAGTCTTGGTGTTATAATAGACTCAGACCTAAGCTTTAAATCACACATCAACGAGGTGACAAAAACATAATTTTTCCACCTTAGAAACATAGCTAAGGTACGGCCGTTTATAAATAAAAAAGACGCTGAAAAACTGATCCATGCCTTTATCTCAAGCCGACTTGACTACTGTAATGCACTCCTCACTGGCCTCCCAAAAAAAAACACGGAACGACTCCAACTCATTCAAAACTCCGCAGCTAGGCTACTAACTAGAACCAAGAGGAGAGACCACATCAGACCTGTATTAGCTAACCTACACTGGCTTCCGGTAACATTTAGAATTGATTTCAAGGTCCTCCTCCTTATACACAAATCACTAAATGGAACAGGACCAAGCTACATTGCAAATTCTCTAGTCAACTATGTGCCTCCTAGAACATTGCGATCATCTACTACTGGTCTATTGAAGGTTCCAAGCCACAGTCTAAGGAACATTGGGGATGCAGCCTTTGCAAACTATGCACCAACGTTATGGAACACACTACCTATGGACATTAGGGAAGCTACAGTATATCTCTTAATATTTTCAAAAATAAGCTAAAAACTTACCTCTTCACCATAACCTTCTATTACACTCCACTGTACTGTAGCACTATTTTACTCTGTCCATTCTATTGCATATTTTTACTATCTATTCTATTCTACTATTCTATTATTGCACTGTATTATTTTACTCTGTCTATTGTTTTTTATTACAGGTTCAAAACGGTCAGGTTTTTATTGCACTGGGCTACAGCTTTCTGTCTATTGTTTATTACAGGTTCAAAACTGTCGGGTATTGAACTGTGTGTGTATCGAGCAAAATAGACTGTCATGAGCAGGAGACTACTGTCTGAAATGTGCATTCGTGGTGTCAGGCAACGGGAGACTGTCATGAGCAGGGGAGACTGTCAGCTTTAATACTGTCTGATATGGCTTGCCTTAAAATGTGCATTGTGGTGTCAGGCAGAAGAGAAGACTGTCATGTTTTGAACTATGGATACTTGCTCCTTTTATTATTGTCTATTTAAAACTGAATCAAACCATAAACTAGGTGGCCTGTTGGGATGTTAGATCCTAATGTGAAAAACTGTGATTTTATATGTCTGCACTTTATGTGCTCATTTTATGCCTGTCTTTTTTTCTGTTGTGAAGCGCTTTGAGCTGCAGTTTCTGTATGAAAGGTGCTATACAAATACAGTTTATTATTATTATAGTGTTCTTACCTTGTATCTGATGTAATGCAAAAGAAATAATCCAATTATCTGATTGCCTTTTGAAGTACTGGGCGCGGAGGTCTGTGCCACGATCAACAGCATTGCATATGAGGGGGGGGGGGGGGGGGGGGGGGGCAGCCTTGCAGATGTATCGTTGAAATCAGGTTGCCTCGCCTGAGTATTTAAACCACGCCTGCACGGGCGATTTAACCCGACTATCATCGTGACTGGCATCCAATGAGTTAACTCAATCAGCGCCAGACCCGAGGATAGTCAGGTTATCTCGCCATGCGTTGAGCGCCAGGACTCCCGAAAACCCGAGTATAGTCAATATTATTTGGCAATCATTATTTCTTTTATTCAATATTTTTATTAATTTCTCTCACACGGACCTCTGGGTTACAATAGGGAATCACTCTGAGATCGCTAGAGTGCAATACCGGTCGCATCCAGGTAGGTGGCAGTATCGCCCACCCTTCGAAACCCTTTTTTCACACACAGTGTTACATTCAAATGTCTCCGGGCACAGTTTTCTTGGTCAGGTGAGTCTAGCGGTTCACTCGATGGCATTGAAACCTCGTTCAATGCCCCAGATGCATGTGTTGTGGTGGATTATGTTGGCGACACGATGGACACCAATACTGGAAATCGCGATCAGACAATTGGAATATTCTTTTTGGGGTACCTCCTAGTGAAGGTAAGGAAATATATATATATTCTTTTTTAATCTTTGATGATGAATACCATGCTAGAAATGATCAGACATGAAAAACTGCCACTGAGCTCGTTCAGCACCTTCTTCTTTTTTTTATCCACTTTTTCTCCTTATTTTTCTCCCATCCCAATTTCGTATTATCCAATTCTTCCCTCCCCTATCTTGAACGCTGCTAGACTATGCCTCCCACTGGTCGGCTGTAGTGAGGATAGAAGCCTTGCATCATGTGTCCCCTCCGGTACACGAGGAGGCAGCCTGTCACATATTTTCACCGCAGCAGCTCGAACTCTCAGTGGCGAGGAGTAACGCGTGGGAGGCTCACGCTGCCCCCGCTACTTTCTGTTTCCGCCGCACCGGCGTCACCCAACCGACCTGTAGGAGTCGCTGTCCACAACGTCCAATCCCCACCCACCGGCTTCCCCACCCTCTAACACTGCCAATTGTGTTAGTATGACGGCCGGCCAGGCCGCGTGAATATTAAAGGCAACCAACTTGTGTTCGGCTTTTCTCTGATTGGCCGCGCCCCCCCGCCCCCACGCGCAGGCAAGCGCAGCCGTCCCACGTCCCAAATGAAATCCAAAGAGCAAGTGCGGCAGCGCGGCAGCGCGGGCAACCAACTTGTGTAGTGTTGGGCTGCTGTTCCAACGCACTTGTGTTGGGCTGCGGTAGCAGTGGAGCGCTGCTGACTGATTATTATGTTTCGCGTTTTTAACAACCAAAGTTAGATTCACTCGTCACTGTACATGTATAAACAAAGCCCATACAGTTATGAAATAATAAACACTGACTATCTGACTCTTACTAATAAACACTGTGTTAGGACTATAAACACTGTTAGGACTATCTGACTCTTACTAATAAACACTGTGTTAGGACTATAAACACTGTTAGGACTATCTGACTCTTAATAATAAACACTGTTACAGACTAGTGTTAGGACTATCTCGATTCACGCGTCACTACTGTAACTAGAAACTCTGGGTGTCACTGTACATCAGTGTTACATCCCAATGTATATATTCCCCAGTGTGTGTCTCCATGTGTGTGTGTTCTCCATTTTGTTTCCTCCCTCCAGCCATTGTTCCCTTCCCCATTGGTCCCTGCCAGGCCAATCCTTCCATTATTGCAACACAGCAGTGATTGGTGGATGGCTTTCCAGACTCCAACACTCAATCCACACCACCCAATCATGGATCACCCCACACCTGTTAAAACATGGCTTCTCACTTCAGTCTCTCTCTCTCTCTGGCATGAGGCTAGGCATGTTGTGATTTTGGTAAACCTGTAACTTTGACAGTATTGCATTTAGTTTATTGGCCTTTGGTGCTTAGTAGTAATTTCCTTGTGTGTGTATGGCCACAGAGAGAGCATTGTTAAGTTATAGTTTGTTTTTGTATATATTCTGCTTTTGTTTCTGTATAATTAATGTGTTTTTCTCTCTTTCTCAGGAAGCACAGATGGGGTGAGCTGCCATTTCCTTTGGACATTGTTTTCTCCTGTTTTGGTTAGGTAAGAGTAGTTTAGGTAATGTAATCTCTTTTACCATAGATTAGATTGTGTTTATTTGGAGTATAGTGGTGTTTGTTTGTTGTTTTGGCCTGGGCTCACCCCTGAGCTACATGTGCTTCCTTTGCCTCTATTCAATAAATATCATTGTTGTTTACAAACCTGGTCCATCTTTTCTGTCAACCAACTGTTATGTTACAGCCCTTTACCCTTAGACTCACAGGGGTCGTAACATAAATGGGGGCTCGTCCGGGATTTTGTAACCCGTGTTCAATTGTTGGTTGATGGATTTGGTGAACTGTGTTTGTTTACACTTGTATAGTTATTAATTACTTTGTGTAAAAATGGCATTTGTGTAAGAAAAAATAATGGCAGTTAGTACTTTTGATCTGGGGAAATTCTTGAGCAATCCTACTTGGGAAGCACTAGATAGCTGCCGCAAGGCAGACTTAGTGGAGATTGCCACACATTTTCAACTCTCGGTTCAACAAAAGCATCTTAAGCAGGATATCAGGTGTCTTGTGGTAGATAAGCTGTTGGAGCAGGGGACGCTTGTTTTACCTGCGGTCTCTGATGAACATGCAAGTCCTCCTGGTGAACTTACAGAAGCACCGCCTTCTGAGGAGCAAGCCCATGGTGCTGAAAAGGCAGGTGTGAACGTCACATTGCCACATTTTCACTTGACCTCTCCTGTGTCAACTGGGTCTCGAGAAGGGGCCCAGGTGAAGGTTAGAATAGCCCGTCTCCAGATGGAGGCTCAGGAGAAGGCACAAGCACGTGAGGCGGAGTATCGGCTTCGTAAAATGGAGCTTGAGGCGGAAAATGAAAGGGCTATTAACATCCGTAGGTTGGAGCTTGAGGTGGAAAAAGAGCTCAGACTGCGGGAGTTGGAGCTGGGAGACCAAAGGAGTGGATCCAACTCTGCTACACCGACTCCTCCACAAGGCCCGGGTATGTCCTCCTCCACAGCTTATTCATCACACACTTTTGATATAAGTAAACACATTGCTTTGGTGCCTCCGTTCCGAGAGACCGAAGTTGATACTTATTTTAATGTGTTTGAGCGTATTGCTGCTTCATTGCGCTGGCCAAGAGAGGTCTGGCCTTTGTTGCTTCAATGCAAATTGACTGGTAAAGCCCAAGAGGTTTGTTCAACACTTTCCCTAGAAGATAGTCTATTGTATGATACTGTGAAGGCTGCCATCCTTCGTGCATATGAGCTTGTGCCCGAAGCTTATAGGCAGAGGTTTCGCAGTCACAAGAGAGCTGTCAACCAGACCTTTGTAGAGTTTGCTAGAGAGAAGGGAACTCTCTTTGATAAATGGTGTGCAGCAAGCAAGGCCTCAGATCTTAACTCTCTCAGAGAACTCATTCTATTAGAAGAGTTTAAGAATCGTTTGCCAGAGCGTATTGTAATTTACCTGAGTGAGCAGAAAGTGTCCACTCTGCAGCAAGCTGCTGTATTAGCTGATGAGTTTGCGCTAACCCATAAAACTGTGTTTGTAGATAGGCGTGACTCGTTTCTCCCCCATGATTTCTCTCAGAAACATTCTGTCCCCAACCATTCAGAATTCACACACCCCCGACCAAAAATGTCACCTCCACGCTCAAAAGAGGAGCGGACATGTTACTACTGTCATAAGCCTGGTCATGTTATTTCTGACTGTTTAACATTGAAACGTAAGCAGCAACCGTCCTCTCAGAACGTTAGACAACCCAAAGGGGTTGGTCTGATTAAAATGGCACCTGATTCCGATCAACAGATGCACAATGATCAGGATGTTCTCGATCCTTGTTTCAGGCCATTTACTTCCAAGGGTTTAGTTTCCTTGACAGGGGATCCAAAAGATCAGTGTACAGTTCAGATCTTACGAGATACTGGAGTCTCACAATCCTTTATCCTCTCTGATGTACTACCTCTGTCTGAGAAATCTTCCTGTGGTTCTAGTGTCCTGGTTCAAGGTATTGAGATGGGTTTCGTGCCAGCCCCGTTACACTGTATTCATGTACAATCTGATTTGGTCACTGGTTTCTTTAAAATAGGGGTGAGACCTTCCTTGCCAGTTAAAGGCATTTCCTTTATCATGGGAAATTATTTAGCTGGAGGACAGGTGAACGCTGTGCTGGAAGTGTTGGATCACCCAGACACAGATTCTCTGCCTGATGACTTGTCACAGAACTTCCCTGAAGTTTTTTCTGCAAGTGTTGTCACTCGGGCTCAATTGAAAAAGAGAGGTGATGAAATTAATTTGTCTGACTCTGTTTTTGCTTCAGCTTTTGTCAGGGAGGAGTTGCTTGCTCCAACTTCTGATACCGCTGACAAACCACCGACTCATAGTAAGGTACCCCCACAGACAACTGTAACTAGTTCCGACGCTTTGAAGTTACCCGTTACTCGTGAAATGCTAATTACTGCCCAGAAGGCTGACCCTTCTCTTGCAAAATGTTTCTCTTCTCTTGAAACAGAACAGAGGAGAGAGTTGCATTCTTATTTTGTGGATGAAGGAGTTTTGATGCGTACCTGGAGGTCCCATGGTACTAGACTGGCAGAGCATGCACAATCGGAGATAGGACTACCAGATCAGGTACCAGACTGGAGCACTGTTTATCAGATTGTTGTCCCTGCAGTTTATCGTCAGCATGTACTGTTCTTGGCCCATGACCACCCTTGGTTTGGACACTTGGGAGTCACTAAAACATACAACAGAATACTTCAACATTTCTTTTGGCCCGGTTTGAAGTCCGATGTAGCACATTACTGTCGTACCTGTAGTACTTGTCAGATCACCGGAAAGCCAAACCAGGTAATTCCACCTGCTCCCCTCTGTCCTATACCAGCGGTCGGTGAACCATTTGAACATGTCATAGTTGACTGTGTTGGTCCGTTGCCAAGGACCAAAGCCGGCAATCAGTTTTTGTTGACAATAATGTGTACCGCCACCCGTTTCCCTGAGGCTATCCCTCTTCGCAGAATTACAGCGCCTGTAATAATTAAGGCTTTGACGAAGTTCTTCTCCACGTTTGGACTGCCTAAGGTAGTACAAACGGACCAAGGCACCAACTTCCTGTCTAGGTTATTTGAGCAAGTGTTACAGTCCCTGGGTATCCGACATATAGTGTCCAGTGCCTACCACCCTGAAACTCAGGGGGCTCTAGAACGTTGGCATCAGACCTTAAAGTCCATGCTGCGTAAATATTGCTTAGACACAGAGAAAGATTGGGATGAGGGTGTCCCCCTTGTTCTATTTGCTGCGCGAGAGACCATACAGGAGTCTCTTGGTTTCAGTCCTGCTGAGCTCGTTTTTGGGCACACTGTTAGAGGGCCTCTGAAAGTTCTTAAAGAACGGTTCATGTCAAAGGGTGCCAGCACACCCACTAATGTTCTAGATTTTGTTAGCCAGTTTCGAGAGCGACTGCATCAGGCGTGCTCTCTCGCAAAAGAAGCGCTCTCTTCTTCCCAGAGAACTATGAAACGGCGCTATGACGAGAAAGCTGTTTCTCGATCTTTCCAGCCAGGTGATAAGGTTCTAGTCCTGTTACCTATCCTTGGTTCTGCTCTTTCCGCTCGTTTTTCCGGACCGTATGCAATAGACAAGAAGATAAGTGATACAGACTATGTGGTTCGCACCCCTGATCGTAAACGTCACTCTCGTGTTTGCCACATCAATATGCTTAAACCATATTTTTCCAGAGATAGTGTGCAGGTGAAGACCTCAGACCAGACAGCCGGACTGGCCGTCTCTGCTGTTGCCTCAACTCCAATAGTTCCGGACTCTCCTGACGTTAGTGGTGAGGATGTAGATGGCTTGGAGTTGCGCAATGCAGCCCATCAGGGTGCTAGATTGTCCAACACTGAGATGTTATTGAACCTGCCCACTCACTTAGCACACTTACCTGAGGAGCAGCGAGAGGACATCACAAATTTGATTCAGGCCTACATGGCTCTGTTTGGTGATGTTCCCTCCTGTACTTCTGTATTGGCCCATGATATTAAAGTTAACAATGCTGTGCCTATCAAGCAACATGCATACCGTGTTAACATCACCAAGAGGGCCATGATGCAACAGGAGGTTGACTATTTGTTAAAACATGGTTTAGCCAAGCCAAGTTGCAGTCCCTGGAGTTCACCTTGCTTGTTAGCTCCCAAATCGGATGGAACTCCGAGATTTTGTACTGATTTCCGAAAGGTAAATGCTGTCACCGTGCCTGATTCCTTCCCACTGCCCCGCATGGAAGATTGTATTGACAACCTTGGATCTGCCACCTATGTTAGCAAACTAGATTTGTTAAAGGGTTACTGGCAGGTCCCTTTGACCCCCCGTGCCTCGGAAATCTCGGCGTTTGTTACTCCTGACAATTTTTTGCAATATACTGTAATGCCTTTTGGAATGCGTAATGCCCCGGCCACTTTTCAGCGACTGGTGACCCTAGTCCTGGCTGGTGTTCCAAATTGTAATGCCTATCTCGATGACCTGGTTGTCTATTCGACCAACTGGCGTGACCACATGACAACCTTGCAAACTGTCTTTGACCGCTTAGCTGGAGCCTCCCTGACCCTTAACCTTGCCAAGTGTGAGTTCGGCAAGGCTACGGTTACCTATCTTGGTAAGCAGGTAGGACAAGGCCAAGTGCGTCCGGTGGATGCAAAAATATCTGCAATCACAACTTTTCCAGTGCCTACTACTAGGCGGGAATTGCGTACATTCCTTGGGATGGCTGGGTATTACCGTGGTTTTTGCCGGAACTTTTCTTCTGTCGTCACTTCTCTCACTAGCCTGTGTAGCCCGTCCAAACCATTCATTTGGACAGCTGATTGTCAAAATGCATTTGATGGTGTTAAAGCTCTCTTATGCAGTTCCCCTGTTCTCTCTGCTCCAGATTTCTCCCTGCCGTTCCAGCTGGAGGTGGATGCCAGCGGGGTGGGAGCTGGAGGGGTGTTATTACAGGAAGATTCTGATGGTGTCAGTCACCCGGTTTGTTATTTCTCCCGGAAATTTAACAAACATCAACTAAACTATTCCACTATTGAAAAGGAGACTTTGGCTATGTTGTATGCGTTGCAACATTTTGAGGTGTATGTCGGTTCGAGCGTATTGCCAGTGGTAGTATACACCGACCACAACCCATTGGTTTTTCTGTCGCGGATGTACAACCACAATCAGCGCCTCATGCGTTGGGCGCTCATAGTGCAAAATTATAACCTCAGCATAAAGCATAAGAAGGGGTCTGAGAATGTGTTGGCGGATGCTCTGTCTCGTAGTTGAAATCTCTGTTGCTGTCGACTCGTTGTCTGTTGCTGTCGACTCGTTCTACTGTATATTGCTGTCGACTTGTTCTATTTTGCTGTCTACTCGGTCTATGTTGCTGTGGACTCGTTTTATGTTGCTGTCGACTCAGTCTCTCTTGCCGTCAAGTGTGGTTGTTGTACCAACTGCTAGTTTTTTTTATAGCTCTTTGTTTTGGAGTGCATGTTAACTCGGAGATGTTGAAAAACATGTTTAGTTGGTGTTAAGTGTCAAACATGTTTTTGTCTTATGTATGGGGGTGTTACATCCCAATGTATATATTCCCCAGTGTGTGTCTCCATGTGTGTGTGTTCTCCATTTTGTTTCCTCCCTCCAGCCATTGTTCCCTTCCCCATTGGTCCCAGGCCAATCCTTCCATTATTGCAACACAGCAGTGATTGGTGGATGGCTTTCCAGACTCCAACACTCAATCCACACCACCCAATCATGGATCACCCCACACCTGTTAAAACATGGCTTCTCACTTCAGTCTCTCTCTCTCTCTGGCATGAGGCTAGGCATGTTGTGATTTTGGTAAACCTGTAACTTTGACAGTATTGCATTTCGTTTATTGGCCTTTGGTGCTTAGTAGTAATTTCCTTGTGTGTGTATGGCCACAGAGAGAGCATTGTTAAGTTATAGTTTGTTTTTGTATATATTCTGCTTTTGTTTCTGTATAATTAATGTGTTTTTCTCTCTTTCTCAGGAAGCACAGATGGGGTGAGCTGCCATTTCCTTTGGACATTGTTTTCTCCTGTTTTGGTTAGGTAAGAGTAGTTTAGGTAATGTAATCTCTTTTACCATAGATTAGATTGTGTTTATTTGGAGTATAGTGGTGTTTGTTTGTTGTTTTGGCCTGGGTTCACCCCTGAGCTACATGTGCTTCCTTTGCCTCTATTCAATAAATATCATTGTTGTTTACAAACCTGGTCCATCTTTTCTGTCAACCAACTGTTATGTTACAGCCCTTTACCCTTAGACTCACAGGGGTCGTAACAATCAGTAACGTTATTTCGCGTTTTTAACGTCAGCGGGGCGATGCGGTGGTTAGTCCCCGGCTTCCGTGCACCGCCGCCGGCTCTACTCGGTCCAGCTCCAGCAGCAGCGACCGTGCTCCGTTGTAGAACGAAGCCCTTCAATGACAGAGCTCTCATATTTTGCGAATGCATAAACTATATCTTAAATTATGGCTATGTGTCTAATATGGCTGTCGCTTATCAATGACTTCGCGACAGCCATATTAGACACATCGCCATAATTTAAGATATAGTTTATGCATTCGCAAATATGAGAGCTCTGTCATTGAAGTGGGTGGTGGCAGCTTACTAACAGTAGCGATTTTTATTGTTTTGTCATGACCAAACATAATCCCAACATAGATAGGAGGTGTACTGTATGTCAAATGTCGGTCATGTGGTGGAAGTGTTTAGTACAGTCACACAACAGAACACCGCTGTAGAGTACAGTCACACAACAGAACACCGCTGGTTCGACCAGCGATTTTGCCGCGTCTCTCTTTGCGCGAGGGCGTGTGCTAGTGGATTGATTGATTGGCCGTGTGGCCAATCAGAGAAACGCTGAACGAAAAGCTGAACACAAGTTGGTTGCCTTTAATATTCACGCGGCCAGGCCGGTAGCAACGCAGAGAGCTGGGTTCGATACCAGCGTCTCCTGCGTTAGTGGCGAGCGCCTTGCCCACTTGCGCCACTCAGCCGCCCTCGTTCAGCACCTTCTTGAGATCATGTGTGGAAAAATCTAAGCAAATGAATAAAGGGAAGATGATTAACAAGCTGTACTTTCATTTGGTTTTCAGTGTTTGAAAAGCAGTCGTTCGTTTAATTGAAATTAAACGTATCTCTCTATTTTGCTCATCCTGTGAGACACCTTGGCATGTGCGAACAATGGCCTGCTCCTTTCACCCTGGTTCAGCCTGCGATTAGCTGTTTGCATCCACAAGTCAACAGCTGGATTTTAGATGGCGGGCCACATGCGTTTAAAGTTAACTTGATTTATCTATGTCGATAGAGGACACAATTGTTTGTGTGTGATATCTAGTTATTATGTTAAATATTGGGAGCTGATTTGTGGTCATAGTTTTTTGTAATCTTACATTTAAATGAAATGTTTGCTCATGTATATCATTGGACACATCTAGCTGATAAACCAATACGAATTTGGACACGGGTATTAACCCTTTCACTGCCGCACTACAGAAGGTTAACCCTTTACTATCACACTACCGACGGGTAGTAAAGGGTTAACCTTCTGTAGTGCGGCAGTGAAAGGGTTCAAATTAAAAAAGAATTATAATAATAAACACACACACATACACACATCATTGGATGGGCAACGCTATGTTTATTTGTTTTCTTAACCCTTTCACTGCCGCACTACAGAAAGTTAACCCTTTACTACCTGTCGGTAGTGTGATAGTAAAGGGTTAACCTTCTGTAGAGAATATGAATTATAATAATTGCATATTTGACAGTGACTAACACCATGCTAAAAATGACCAGACATGAAAAACTGCCACTCAAATTGCATGTAGCACATCCTTCACTCATTCATGGTCCTCTTCCCCCACCTTCTCTTGGACAATTCCCCTCACCTACCCTTGGACTACCCTCACTTGTGCATACCCTCCTCGTGCACTGGTGTATCTTTAGACTTTCTATCTTCCTCTGTGTTCTCTCCCTCTTACTGTGTCTTCCAGTGTGCCTCTTGCCCTTCGTGTTCCCCTGTCTGTGTTAGGTTCTTAGTCCCTTGTATTGTGTTATCTGTTTAGTCTTAGTGTATTGTGTTATGTTCCCAGCGTGTTTAGTCTTGTCTTATATTTGTTATTTAGTCTTTTACCCCAGTATGTCAGTCTGTTTTCCCTGTTAGTGTTATGTTCCTAGTGTGTCAGATTCCTAGGCCCTCATTTATCAACGTGGCGTACGCACAGATATGTGTGTAACCCGTGCGTACGATTATTTCTAAGCAAAGTGTGGGATTTATCAATTTGAACGTGTGCTTGACTTTGTGTGTATATCTACGCTCAGCTCTGACCGTGCGTACCTGGCGCCCAGCCGTAGAATACGGATACTGCAGACGGACGGCATATGCTTTCATCAGTTTCATGCATTAGTTTCAACGCGGAAATAAGCTTTCGTTCATTAGTTTGATCTACGTGTTCTGTATGACCCCCGTAATTCATTATAGTTAATTGTAAAATAGCGACAGTAGTGTAATTATGGTCAAAACCCTATAAATAGCATTTGGAATAATAGGTCTTTCTTTCTGAATGAATGCAGCATGGTTTATATATAGCGTTATCGGAATATACGGGGTGTACTGACTGTGCTCCGCGTAACTCAACTCGTTATTATTTTGCGCATAGATTGCAGAAATACGGGAACGTTTTGATTATATTTAAAAGGCTTTGCCATTGTTAAACGAAATAAGTGGAATTTCGAAGCTGTAAGCAGAATACAAGTCATATCAACACCCACGATATAGTGTTATTCCCCCTTCCTACTGTATAAGAAAGAATTAAAAATGCATTGCAACGAGAAACGAGGTTATTTGTTTAGTTTATGTGTATTACAAAACCCTTGCAATAAATGTGTCTTAAATGAATAAAAAGCATACATGCTCTGGATATACAGGTAGCATATATCGTGTGGGTGATATGACTTGTATTCTGCTTACATAACTTCGAAATTTCACTTATTTCGTTTTACAATGTCAAAGCCTTTTAAATATAAATCAAAACGTTCCCGTATTTCTGCAATCTATGTGCAAAATAATAATGAGTTGAGTTCTAACAAAGAATGTATTACATGCTGGGTAGGCTGATAGAGTAAACTGTAAATGAAATAGCCTATAACATTATAAAGGATATGCTATAATAGCAGGGTCTTCCCAGCCTTTATTCCCCAGAGCCCCACGATTCCTGGGAGACATATAGGAATATGATATCATATAATAAGGTATACTGGTCCGTCAACGAGGAGATATAGCCCACAGCGGATAGCCATTAAATGCCATTTGAGAATATAGGCTATTAATGCAAAACGACAGCCTAACATATTATTTAATGTTTTCATAAGCGTAAAGATACAACAGCTAGTTTAACGATCAAGTTAGTTTACTGTGCAGGCTTCGCAGGGCTGTGCCATGTGCTATTATATATGCGCAAGTTACTGTTGCTTAATGTAGGCTATGGCTGCTATTATATGTAATTCATATAGGCTACCTAATACCGACAACAAAATAGATTGTATGCCTCTACAAATCATATTATACCCGGTAGCCAATCGAACAAAACTAATAAAGGCATTCATATTCCAGCATGGTTATAATGACACACCAACACCAAACACGGTCTTTATTAGTATTTTGAGCTGTCCAGGCAGAATTTCAGCAATGGTCTTAGGGAGTCGTTGATATCTGACATTACCGTGTACAAGTCCGCCAGCCTGTCGCATATTTATCCCATAACACGCGTTGTCTTCTTGGTTCGAGAGCGCCTCCGTGAACAATCTCGCTCATTGAGTTTCTCAGAGTTCGCTCGGGTTAGTCCATTATTTCACATCCCATGGGGGGTGTTTCATTACCATATATGGATAATCATGCACAAGCATTGATGGTAAGAACAAATGGTATTTATCAATACGGAGTGCGCGTAGGACCCGTGTACGCACGGTTGATAAATCCCGATATTTCTGTGCGTACACACATTCTAAATTCCGTGTGTAGGAACGGAAATAGAACACTTTCTACGCATTGTCGATAAATGAGGGCCCTAGTGTTGATGTTATGTTTCTACAGATGGAGCACTTCAGATTCGGTGCTCTGCTGCTGCTCTTCTACTGCCCTTTTACCGCCCTTCTAACGACCTCGTCATTCTTGTGGGCCACTGTTTGAAATGATTTTAGTAGCATGGTTGCGGTTCTGTTATGTGCCGCCAGGAGGCGCAAAGTCAAATTGGAATTGGATGGCTAGGGTGACGTCATTTTTTCCCCCAGTGATTTCCATGTCTCGCTGCTTCGAGACGGGATATCAAAGGGCATTAAAATGGTGCTGTGCTGTGTTCCGTGTTGCAATAATAGGAACAATCTCAACAAAACGGTATCTAATTACCGCTTTCCTGCCGACGACAAAGAGAAGAGAAGGTGGCTGAAGTTGATCTCAATGATAAACACAGTTAACAGGTAGGCTAAACAGGCTATTGCCAGGCTAGGCTACGTCAGGTACTAATTATCTAATGTTAGCTAGCGCTAAAGTAATGTAACCTTATAGTTTACAAAACATTACCTGTCAATATAACGTTGAGGCAAAAATTATGAAGTGCGTGTGTGTTTTGGTGGACATTGGACCGCAAAGCAGAAAATGCATTGCAGTTACAGTAGCCGTAGTAGCAGTAATAGTTAGCTAACGTTACCCTTTGTCAAACTGAATTCATCACTCGTTTCCAGAGCTGATAACGTTATTGTTAAGTCGCTATCTTGTTATAGTAACATGGTTGTGGTGTGAATTACCTCTAAATTAAAGTATTTTTGGATGCTGCAACAGTAATAAGAAGGATGGCAAGTGTATGTTCTGGTATGTCATAAATGTCTAGATGTAACAGTACTGTCTACCTGTATGTCATGTATGATACGATAAGATATTCCTTTATTGATCCCCTTGGGGAAATCAGTGACACACACATACAGCTCATCGTCTCATTAACACCATCATATCACAAATCACAATCATTAGATTTTACAGTAACAACGGCACAACATAAATTCAAACTGTCATGTACATCTGTTGACACATGTCGACTACAGAAAGCCTGAGACACCATATGCGATAGTCGACTGCAACAAAAACAAAGTGATTAAACAAAGTGTCGTCGCGCCAGGTGGCGGGAGGGAGGGTGGAAAGATTGTCCAGCGGGGAGGGGCAGGGACAGGGGGATCGGGGGATTTGGTGATGAGACAGTCTTAGGCTCCCCCCCTCCAGCGCGCGTACAAGTTGGTTGCCGTCCATCGGCGCCAGGCAATCACGTGGGAGGGGGGATTTGGGTAGGGATTGGGGGTGGGGGGGGGGGGGCTGCCATCAATCTTATCTACTCCAGACAGCTCTGCTTTTCTTCGGGAGGATCCGTTCCTGGCACGGCTCCACTGAACTCCTTACTCCTGTCTTGACCTCGACCTTGGTTTCACAGCAGACGGAGATGGGGGGGAGGTGGGGGGGATGCAGCCTGCAGCCTGACCAAATTGCTGCAAAATGCTGCTCCAATTTAGTTTAATCATATATCACAACCCTAATTTCCTTCGTGATGTCCAAAATGGCTGTGATCTCGACTGTTCATCTGCGTGGTAGGCAACGAGTCTCTCAAGAATAGCCCTTGAGCTCGATTGTTCGTCAGAGTGGTAGATCTCGATTCTCTCCAGCATGGTCTTAGAGCTCAATTGTTCCTTAGTATTATAGACAGCGATCTTCTTATACAGTTCCACCTGGTTGGTTTCGATCCTGGCCATATCCACAGCCAAAGGATCTACCTTTCTCCGAATTAAGTTAAAGCAGTACCAGATCCATATGCTGATCACGCCCATTCCAAACACCATGAATATTAGTAGATACACATCCTCAACATCATTGATTTCCAGAGGATAGAAACAGATTGGGTTCCATTTCCCGTAAGTATCGATCGTGTAGCCCGACTGAATACTCCCGAGTGGACAGAGCGGTCAGCCGCATCCTGCTTCCTGGAAAATATGCGATCAATCGCTGTAAATGCCCAGCTTACTAGATCCATATTGCGGTTGAAAGTTGAGTTGATTTTGTTGAAAAAAAGGGTCTTTAGTCAACTCGGCTGGACGGTTCCAGGGAGGTATGAAGCGATAAGAGGCGAGGATCCACACGGCAGTCAGACAGCTGTAGGAGGCGATGAGATGGCAGCAGGGGGGGGGGATGGCCTTGGAGAGGTCTGGGAGAGGGAAAGAAATGCGACTGTTCTCTGGGAGGGCTTGGAGAGGATGTCATATTATATAATATAATGTCATATTATAGGGTGGCCAGACGTCACGCATTGCGCGTGATTGTACAGCATTTCTGTCTCTTTTCACGCGTGACGCAAGTTGAGACCATGTCCCGCATGATTGGTTGTCATCCGGGCTAACGTCCCCCCCCCCCAGCCAATGTGAAGAACCTCTATGCATTGCGTCGTTACTAGTATCTGACCGCGAGTGACACAGCGTCCTGTACATCCAGACGAAATGACAACAAATCCCAACGCTGTCGCGCGCGGAGGGTCCGTTTCACGAGCCTGGGGGGACGAAACCAGGCAACTTGGGATAAAGACGCGCTGCTGTCATCTCCGCTGCTCGGCACGAGAGAAGACCGCTTGGTCCAAATTTGAAAAGGGAAAAACAATCCCAAACGGTTTTGATTGAAAATGAATAATAACAATAAAAAAGATGCGAGTAGCCGTTCGTGTAACCGGTAACCACCCCCCGCACAAATCAGTGCAGGTGGAAGATAATCATATTCTTTATTATTGTGCTATCACTGTTCCTGCTCTCTCCCAGTGCAATGTGGTGTCCCACAAGGCTCTGTCCTGGGCCCTTTAAAATGTCACCAAAATTGCCTTCTTCCATCTTCGTAATATCGCAAAAATTCGCCCCATTTGAACTCTGGCTGATGCTGAAACCCTGATTCATGCTTTTGTCTCATCACGTCTGGACTACTGTAATGCACTTTTTTCAGGCCTACCTAATTCAAGCATCAAAAATCTTCAACTCGTGCAACATGCGGCTGCACGGATACTAACTAGAAATAGAAAATTTGATCACATCACACCAGTTTTGTCCACCCTACACTGGCTTCCTATTCAAGCCCGATCTCACTTTAAAGTGCTACTCCTCACCTACAAAATTGTAAATGGGCTTGCACCGCTCTATCTATCCGATCTCATCTCCCGATACTCGCCCGCTCGTGCTCTGCGATCACAAAATGCGGGGCTTCTATAGATTCCTAGGGTTAAAAAGAAATCCACCGGCCACAGAGCCTTTGTCTACCACACTCCCTATCTGTGGAACAAATTACCTGCCGTCGTCAGGGGCGCATGCTCTGTCGAAGCTTTTGAATCCCTGCTTAAGACCCATCTTTTCTCTCTCTCCTTCAACCTACCCTGATCTCACCTGGTCGGGGACTGACCTTTAGATTAATCTGTCTAGTTTAGTTAGGATGTCTATTTTCTCCCATGTCTGCTTTTCTGCAGACATGGGAGAACCTTTTGGCCTCTGTCTCGGCCGGTCCCGTGAAATGGCTTCGTGACGCCTTCTGTCTGGCCTGCAGTGCTGAACCTTCTGAGTGGCTCCTCCTGCCCCCATGGGGCGTGCGGCCCTGGGCTGTTGTCTCGTATTTCACCCTGTGTCCATACGCTTGCAGTGGTTCTATCTATTGCTCTATTTCACAATTTTCTTGTATACTGTGGTTCTGCTGTCGCCATGTGTACATGTGCTCGCTGCATATATCTGTTGCTCCATCTCCGCCCACTACAAACATGGGAACTCTCTAACCCACCCCCCCCAACCCCCCCCCCCCCCCCCATCTCTCTGAGTGCTTGTCTCGTAGTGCTGACCAAGGTGATGGATGTCTCGGGGTCTTGGCCAAGATTGCAGTGACTGCTCTACGTGCACCACCAAGGCCATGGATCAGCTCCTTACCGTCTTCTGTCCGTGGTCTGTCAACATGGTTTGTGGTCTGTCAACGTGGTTTCATTGCTGGGTTAAGTACTTCTATTCTATTCACATAATATGCTTACTTCATATATCTATTCTATTCACATATATGCTTACCACTTGTATCTATTGATATGTCCGCCCACTACAATCACGCAAGCTGTCTAACGCCTGTCCCGTCTCCCTGTGAGTTGCTGTCCCGGAGTGTTGACCGGAGTGTCGGATGTCCTGTGATGAAGACCGGGGGGATGCGACCCTACTCTGCGTGCCCTCCTGTCTCCCTGTCCCCGGCTGTCTCGTAGTGATGACCAGAGTGCTGGACGTCCCGCGATGATGTTGGGGAGGTTGCGACCCTCTCTGTGCCACCCCCTATCTCCCTGTCTCCAGTTGTCTCGGAGTGATGACCAGAGTGTTGAACGTCCCGTGATTAAGACGGGGAGGACACGACTCTCTTTGCGCCGCCCCTGTGCCTCAAAGAGATCCGCTATCAACTCTATCTTTAATCTTTCAAAATGTTCAGTTGCTATCGCTATCAGCTCTATCTTACATTTTTCAAAATGTTCAGTTGCTATTGCATGCACTCATCTGTGTTTCACTACACACATGAGTGCATGCTTACCAACTGTCAGTCTGCAACACAGTGGCAGCTGGCCGATAGGGGCGCTAGAGCGCCGCCCTCCCTGGTTAAAAGAAGAAGAAGACATTTTTTATTTTTTATTATTTTTGGGCCCTAAATAAAATAAACATGTTTAAAATGAATAATATTTACTCATTTTAAGTATGTTTGTGTTTCCAATGCACAATATAACATTAATATATCAAATATAAATAATTGTTTTCATTAACAGGAAGTGACTCCTTTCCGTAGCCGCATTTCTCTCGGGCTAGACGCAATAGGCGTCTATTCTTTCCGTAGCCGCATTTTTCTCGCGATAGACACAATATCGCTTACAGTGTCCGTGCACTGGTTTCATCGCTGTATCCGTCGCAGCCAATCAGTGCGTAACGCGCTGTGCGTTGAAATATGATGTATTATGATGGAAGCCGGGCGCTTTTTCAAGCGATCTATTATCATCTAAGAAAGCAGCGTCTATACTTTCCGTAGCCCCATTTCTCGGAGACGCTCTCTGATTGGCCGACGCCAGTATTTTCCGTAGCCGCATTTCTCGGAGACACTCTCTCTGATTGGCCGACGTCAGTTTCTGGTAGGCTTAATTAGTTAGTTAGTTACTCGATGCTGTTGTGTTGTGATGCAGTCACTCTGGACAGTGGATATACATCGACAACAATGAATGAATGAATGAATGGTAATTTGTTTAAAATGACAAGATAGGCCTATATATATGTGTGTTAGGGTTTGTAACCGACCTCAAGCGCAACGGCACAGAGAGAGTTGTTTCAGAGTTAGCCAAAGCAAGGGCGTATTTATTCTCAGAGTCACAAGATTTAATTAGGTTGAGCAACAGAACAAACGGGGAATCTGGCATGTGAAGATTGTTGCGGCTCTGCAGATTCTCCCAGTAGGTGGTGGTGAGGAATTAGCTTGTGACGTCTGAAGCCGCTCTGCAGATCCTCCCAGCTTTCACTCCAGGTGGAAACGGAGAGAGAGAGAGAAATCCGAGTTAGCCCAGCGCACAACAGAAACAGAGAGGTGACTGATCCAAATAAATATCCAAGTGACTTGATCTTCGGTGTGATACACACAGTTAGCAGAGTCCAGAGAAAAAACAATACGGTAATCCAAGGTGTAAATCCAACACAAAAAATAGGTGAGAACAGTATAACAAAAACGGGATCTCTTCGGTGTTTCACAAACACACAAAAAACTGGTGATCCAAAAAGAACTGTTTCCAAAAACTCACCAGAGCGCAACGCGTAAAGCGGGCAGATAAACGAGGCGCAGCTTCGTACAGGGAATCAGGTTCTCCACAGGGATTACTTCACGAAAGTTCTGGGGAGCAACAGACAGGGAACAGCGACGGGAAAGACAGGCAAATGCAGGAGAATATTCAAAACGATCCAACATCGATATTAGGGGGATCAGGGTATATAAAGCCACAGGGCGCTGATGACAAGCTGTGACAGCTGCGGGATGAAATTGATCATTGCTCCAGAAGCATGTGGTGGGGAGAGCACCAATCAACACTGCACCTTACAGGAACGGAGCGTGTGGCGGGGAATGCAATTAATCAACAAAATACCTTAAAGGAACGGAGCGTGTGGGTGGGGAGCGGACCAAACCTCACAGTACCCCCCCCTCCACGGGAGCCACCCGGCGACCAGGCCGACCCGGCTCGCCCGGATGGGCACGATGGAAGTTGGTGATCAGGCCGGGATCTACGATGAGCTGGTGGGAGACCCAGCTCCGTTCCTCCGGACCGTACCCCTCCCAGTCCACCAGGTACTGGAACCCCTGACCCCGCCGTCGAACGCCCATCAACCGGCGGACCTGCCACTGGGGGTGACCGTCCACCATCTTGGGAGGAGGTGGTTCCGGAGCAGGAGGCATCAGGGGACTGAGAGAGACAGGCTTAACCCGGGACACATGGAAAACGGGGTGAATGTGCATGGACGCAGGAAGCTTAAGACGCACCGCCGCCGGACTGAGTACCTTCAGAACCTCGAAAGGTCCGACGAACCGGGGGTTAAGTTTCTTGGCCGAGGACCGAAGTGGGAGGTTCCTCGCGGAAAGCCACACCCTCTGCCCAGGGTGGTACGTCGGCGCAGGAACCTGGCGCCGGTCAGCCCCACGACAGGCGCGCTCTGATGACCGGAGCAGCGCGGTCCTGGCGATCTCCCAGACCCGACGGCACCGGTCGAGGTGGTCCTGTACGGAGGGAACTGCCACCTCCGTCTCCTGTGCAGGGAAAAGAGGGGGTTGGTAGCCCAGGGATACCTCAAAGGGTGAGAGGCCGGTGGCGGAACTGACCATGGAGTTGATGGAGTACTCGACCCAGGGAAGGAAACGGCTCCAAGAAGCTGGTCTCTCGGCAGCCACACACAGAAGAGCAGACTCCACGCTCTGGTTCATCCTCTCCGTTTGTCCGTTAGTCTGGGGATGATAACCAGAGGAAAGACTGACCGTTGCCCCCAATCCCTTGAAAAAAGCCCGCCATACCTGGGAAGTGAACTGGGGCCCCCGGTCCGAGACGACGTCCTGGGGAAAACCATGGAGGCGAAACACGTGGCGTGTCAGGAGGGCCGCCGTCTCGGCCGCCGAGGGAAGTTTGGGAAGGGCCACGAGGTGAACCCCCTTGCTGAACCGATCCACCACGGTCAGAAGGCACGTGTTCCCCTGGGAGGAGGGAAGACCCGTGACGAAGTCCAGCGCCACATGTGACCAAGGACGGCTCGGAATGGGAAGCGGCTGTAATAGCCCGGAGGGTGCCTGGTGGGAGGCCTTGCTGCGGGCGCAGACTGCGCAGGCCAGTACGAACTCCTTGACGTCGTTCCTCATGGTGGGCCACCAGAATCGACGAGCCAGGAAGGAGAACGTGCGATGAACGCCCGGGTGGCAGGCGAACCGGCTGGTATGGCCCCACTGGAGGACCCGGGACCGGACCGAGTCGGGGACGAAGAGACGATGAACCGGTACATTGCCTTGAGCACGATGGAAGCGTAGGGCACGCCTTACCACCCCCTCGATGCCCAAGGTGACGACTCCTACCACCCTGGCCTCTGGGAGGATGGGAGTCGGGTCCTCAGTGGTTGGAGCCCCCTTGGAGTGTAACCGGGACAGGGAGTCGGCCTTTGTGTTGCGGGAACCAGGACGAAACGTCAGCGAGAAGTCGAACCGACTGAGGAAGCTGGCCCATCTTGCCTGCCGGCCATTGAGGCGCTTGGAAGCACGGATGTACGTCAGGTTCTTGTGGTCCGTCCAAATGGTAAACGGCTCCTCGGCCCCCTCTAGCCAATGACGCTACTCCTCCAAGGCAGCCACAACCGCCAGCAGCTCCCGATTGCCGATGTCATAGTTCCTCTCGGCAGGGAGGAACCGACGCGAGTAGAAGGCGCACGGATGTACCTTCTGGTCCGTTGCCGACCGCTGGGATAAGATAGCTCCCAGTCCAGTATCCGAGGCGTCCACCTCAACGATGAACTGTCGCTTGGGGTCTGGATGGAGCAAGATCGGGGCGGAAGTGAACCTCTTCTTGAGGGAGCGGAACGCAGCACACGCCGCTGGGGACCAGTCGAACGGCAGGGCGGGAGAGGTCAGTCTGGCAAGCGGTTCCGCCACTTGACTGTAGTTCCGGATGAACCTTCGGTAGAAGTTGGCGAACCCGAGGAAGCTCTGTAACTCCTTCCGAGAGGTGGGTTCCGGCCATTCCTCCACGGCCTGGATCTTGCGAGGATCAGCTCGGGTCAAGCCTTTCTCCACGATGAAGCCCAGGTAATCGACGGAGTCGGAGTGGAATTGGCACTTCTCCGCCTTGACGAAGAGCCGATTGTGGAGGAGGCGCTCCAGCACACGGCGGACATGCTGGATGTGTTCCTCGAGGGTCCTGGAGAAGATGAGGATGTCGTCTAGGTATACTACCACAAACTCCTCCAGCATGTCACGAAGGACGTCGTTCATGAGCGCCTGGAATACCGCCGGAGCTTTGGTGAGGCCGAACGGCATCACCAGGTACTCGTAGTGGCCCCTGGGAGTCTTGAAGGCGGTCTTCCATTCATCGCCCTCTCGGATACGGACTAGATGGTAGGCACTCCGGAGGTCCAGCTTGGTAAAGACGGTAGCCTGGGTGAGAGGCTTGAAGGTGGAGTTCATGAGAGGTAGAGGATACTTGTTCTTAATGGTGATCTCGTTGAGCTGGCGATAGTCGATGCAGGGTCGAAGGTCTCCGTCCTTCTTCCCAACAAAGAAGAAACCGGCCTCCACAGGAGAGGAGGAAGGCCGAATGAGTCCTGCTTCCAAGGACTCAGAGATGTATTGATCCATCGCTGCCTTCTCCGGGACGGTCAGACTGTAGAGGCGGCTGCCGGGAAGGGGAGCCCCTGAGCGGAGGTCGATGGCACAGTCGTAAGGCCGGTGAGGCGGAAGGGCCTGAGCCCTGGACTTACTGAAAACCTCCATGAGGTCGTGGTACTCGGGGGGTATGGTCGAGAGGTCCGGAGGCGGCTCACCAACGGATCTCCGGGGCGAGGGACAGGACGCCGCCTAAAGACACTGGGCATGAGAGGAGGAGCTCCAACCCTTGATGGTACCGGAGGACCAGGCGATGTGGGGCTCGTGCAGCGCGAGCCAGGGCTGGCCCAGGACTACTGGGACAAGAGGGGATCTGGTGATAAGGAACTGGAGTCTCTCAATGTGGTTACCAGCAATGGTGAGCAGGACAGGGCAGGTGCGTTGAGTGATGTCAGCCAGGCGGTGTTGGTCCAATGCGAATACCTCCAATGGCCTCACGAGGTCCTCTAGTGGAATGTTGGCCTGGGTAGCAAACTCGAAGTCTAGGAAACTCTCGTCAGCACCCGAGTCAATGAGTGCCTCCACCGTGGCCCGTTGGTCCGCCCAGGCCAGGGTGACGCTCATCAGATGGCCAGGTGGTGCACGGCTCTGGGAACGAGAAAAACGGCTCACCAGGATCTCCCGGGGTCCCGGCGAGCCTGGTCTTTTGGCCGGGTGGGGCAGTTGGCGATACGGTGTCCCTCCCGACCGCAGTAGAGGCAAAGGCCGGACCTGAACCTCGCCTCCCATTCAGCTTGGCTAAGATGAGAACGTCCCAGCTGCATGGGTTCCTCCTCGGGCACCGAACGGGAGGGAAAAGAGCCACCAGTCGTGTTGGGAGCAGGGCGACCAGCAGTACCGTCACGAGTACGGGGGGTCCGGAGTACCTCTGGAGGTCCCTGTCGGGTTCTCTCACGTCTTCTCTCCTGGAGGCGTCCGTCGATACGAATGGCGAGGCTGAACAGGTCCTCACGGGTCGCGAGCTGGTCCCTGACTGCGTCGTTGAGCCCCCTCATGAAGGTAAGACGAAGTGCTTGATCGTTCCAACCGCTCTCCGTAGCCGCCAGTCTGAACTCCAGCACGTAGCCGGTAATCCCGCCACTGCCCTGCCGGAAGGTACCCAACCGGGCTCCAGGGTCCTGGCCACGGGCTGGGTGGTGGAAAACCCTGCGGAGCTCAGCCACGAAGTCTGGGTAGGAGAAACAGAAGTCTGCCCCCATTGCCCAGGAGGCAGTGACCCACTGGGCTGCCCGGCCTGAGAGCAAGTTAGTCATGTAAGCCACTCAGGCTCCCCTTGAAGTGAAACGACTGGGTTGATGACGAAAAACCAACTCACATTGCATGATGAATGTGGCACAATCCTCGAAGTTACCATCGAACAGCCGTGGTTCGGAGAGACGGGGCTCCCGAGGTGCGGGATCGGGAGGCGCGGGGCCTGCCAGGGCTGCGGGTGATGCTCCGGCCAAGGCTCCTGAAGGAAGTGGGGTTACAAGCAAGGTGTTAACGGTTTCACTCAGCGTGTGTAAGTGGAGGAGAATACTAGACTGCTGGCTAGCCAGAGAGCCCAGGGACCCCTGAATAGGCAGGACCTGCTCTCGGAGTTCATGTACAGCAGCCGCAGCCGCATCTAGCTGTAGGATGTGGCCCTTGGTTAACTCTATCTGGACTGCCAATGCTGTTCTGACTCTCTCTGTGTCGGCTGGGGTCGTCATGGTTGGATCGTAATGTTAGGGTTTGTAACCGACCTCAAGCGCAACGGCACAGAGAGAGTTGTTTCAGAGTTAGCCAAAGCAAGGGCGTATTTATTCTCAGAGTCACAAGATTGAATTAGGTTGAGCAACAGAACAAACAGGGAATCTGGCATGTGAAGATTGTTGCGGCTCTGCAGATTCTCCCAGTAGGTGGTGGTGAGGAATTAGCTTGTGACGTCTGAAGCCGCTCTGCAGATCCTCCCAGCTTTCACTCCAGGTGGAAACGGAGAGAGAGAGAGAGAAATCCGAGTTAGCCCAGCGCACAACAGAAAAAGAGAGGTGACTGATCCAAATAAATATCCAAGTGACTTGATCTTCGGTGTGATACACACAGTTAGCAGAGTCCAGAGAAAAAACAATACGGTAATCCAAGGTGTAAATCCAACACAAAAAATAGGTGAGAACAGTATAACAAAAACGGGATCTCTTCGGTGTTTCACAAACACACAAAAAACTGGTGATCCAAAAAGAACTGTTTCCAAAAACTCACCAGAGCGCAACGCGTAAAGCGGGCAGATAAACGAGGCGCAGCTTCATACGGGAAATCAGGTTCTCCACAGGGATTACTTCACAAAAGTCCTGGGGAGCAACAGACAGGGAACAGCGACGGGAAAGACAGGCAAATGCAGGAGAATATTCAAAACGATCCAACATCGATATTAGGGGGATCAGGGTATATAAAGCCACAGGGCGCTGATGACAAGCTGTGACAGCTGCGGGATGAAATTGATCATTGCTCCAGAAGCGTGTGGTGGGGAGAGCACCAATCAACACGGCACCTTACAGGAACGGAGCGTGTGGCGGGGAATGCAATTAATCAACAAAATACCTTAAAGGAACGGAGCGTGTGGGTGGGGAGCGGACCAAACCTCACAATGTGTTCATTATTGGATTGATGATCATACGTGTACTAGTGTAGTATGAATCAATTAACTCGACTTAACATTGGTAACGTTATGAGTCAGTATTCGCTTGGTCAGCTTGGTCAGATGCCCGCGACCACCCAAATGTAGTTCACACCGGCCGCCACTGCTGCAACACTATCACCGACATCTAAGAAGGGAGATCCCCCCCTTGAATGGCCCTTCTAAGGTTTCTCTCCTCCACACTGCCTGTGGTGCATTTTTTCCTATTGTTAGGTTTTAGTGAGTTTTTCCTTACCTTCGCGTGGGGTATGTGTTTGCATTCATTAATTTTTTTTGCATTTATTTTAAATTTGTTGGACCTTATGGTGTTCTTGTTTTGTTCTTGACTTATTGTTATGTTTCTTCTTGACTTTAAAGAAGATGTGTCCGGCACATGGGGACATTGACGTGTGTTGTAGGGCCTTACAAATAAATTTGATTTTGATTTGATTTGATCACTGCAGTGCCAGTGTGAATCCCTGGACTTGTGAGTTTTGGTGAGTTACTTTTGTTAGTCAAAAGTCAAAGTCAGCTTTATTGTCACCTCTCTAGAAATTAAATAGCATTTCCCCCTTCCCACAGTGTATATATAAATAACACGATCGAATATAAACATAAAGTAACATATGGACAGTATACAGGACTATATACAATGTATACAAGAGCTGTGTGTGTGTGTGTGTGTGTGTGTGTGTGTGTGTGTGTGTGTGTGTGTGTGTGTGTGTGTGTGTGTGTGTGTGTGTGTGTGTGTGTGTGTGTGTGTGTGTGTGTGTGTGTGTGTGTGTGTGTGTGTGTTAAAATATATAAATCAGTACTACTGAGTAATAATGCTAATGATTATAATGAATTAAAGTTTTGTTTTATTTGTTGCAGGCATGGATTACAAAGGACGCACCACACTTACGGCTCTGGTCGGTGGGGCTCCCAATGGGAGTTATAACCTTCACCAGTGACCTGCAGGAGATGGGAGTGTTCCTGTCTGACAGCGGCCTGCTCGGTTGAAGACTGTGGCTTGTGTTTATTTCCTTCCTCCCTAAATGTTACATTTATTAAGCTATTGTGACAGTACGAGCAAAACACTTCATAAACATATTAGTCTAGATGGAAATAGGGGTCCACGCGCACCCCCCGGAACTTTTTATGCCACCTGATCTTTATTAATCCTTAAAGTGTCTACTTTCAGACTCTGCCAGGTGCCAAGCTGAAATAATGTCCGAAAGGCTCCATTTTAACCCTTTATTGCACCTAACCCAAAACCGAAACATAAAAATTTGATGTAGCAAGAGGCATAACCTTTGAAGTAAACAACATACAGAGACAAATGAATACATTTTTCCATACAATTCTGACCCTAGGAATTCAATGGAATGGTTATTTTTGACATTTGACAACATTTGGACTGTATTTCTGGACAAACACAGCAAAAAAAAATGCAAAATATGTGTGTCTGACCAACTACTTTTTTATTTTTCAAATGCATAGAGTGAATATTTGTTGACAATCAGTTTTTTTTTCAATCCTCCAAGTGTTTATTTTAAGATTATATTGGGTACCAAGCTGAAATAATGTCCCAAAGGCTAGTTTTAACCCTTTATAGCACTTAACCCAAAAATCGAAAAATTTAAATAGAATGTAGAAGAGTCATAACTTTTGAAGTAGACAACTTACAGAGCTAAATTTATACATTTTCCCTCACAATTTTGATCCTAGGAATTCAATGGGATGGTTATTGTTGACATTTGATAACAGTTTGACTGTATTTCTGGACAAAAACAGCAAGAAATTGCCAAAAATTTGTGTATGACCAACTACCTTTTCAACACATAGTGTATGGTGACTATCCAAATATTCTGCAGTCACCGAGAGACTAACACAGGGAAATAATGGTACCTGCCAGACGCGCCGCTCGCCACATAACCACGGATCCAGGATACTGTGTTTGGTTAGTTTATTGTAGTTAAAAACAGTTCATATAGTATCAAAAAATAGAATGAGTCACGGTTTGATTCATCATAGTGTAGCGTACGTGCGGTCAGCAAAGTGTGACTTCCCCGTTCACTCCCTCAACGTTACTGTCCCGAAACCCGCCCGTGAACAGCTGATTTTACTACTACGACACCACGTGACCCATTTGTGAATGACGTGACCCTAACAACCCGAGTTGTGTATACCTGTCACCAACATACCGGCCCCTAATTATTACATAATCTCATTTCACAGTAATAATTACCAATACTTCAATTAATATAAAACACCACAATACAAATTTCGTTCCAATTTTTTTGTCCTTTTTTTTCGATTTTTTTTGTGTGCAAGGAGTTCATAGTTCATACATAAGGTCTTGATATAAGGTCTCGATACTCTTCTTAAATCAACCAAAGTCAAGTCAATTCAAACGTCAGAGTCACGAAAAAGTCAAAATAATCCAAAATCATGAGAAAGAAACAAAACCTTCATGACTGTCGACTCCTGAAGAAGGCAAATCTTTGTCACAGGTCTATAGGGAAAGCTGCGGGTCCGCGTCTTAATCCAGACTTTTCGCACAGGTCCGATCTTGTCTGGCATCGTCTCTGTAATCCTCCCAATGATTCAGGAATTCCGTGGTGCGGAAGCGTCCATTATTGAGCACTATGTCACCGGGGATGAAGTTCCGCTTGATCCTTGTTCTGTCGTTCCTGTAATTGTGGCAGGTATGAGAGATGTCTACTGTTGAGAATTTATTCCACTTCGTGGAGTACTGTATGGAGTCCCTCCTCATCCTCTTCTCTCCATCCCATCCTCCTCTCTTCTCCTCCATCCTCTTCTCTCTGTCCTCTCTTTCTCCTCCTCTCCTCCTTTCTCCATGTGTTGCTCTCTCAGCTTCTGGAAGTCGATTCTGAAACTTTTCCATGGATCCATATCTCTGAGACACCATGTCACTGAGGCTGCGTTATTCTCTCTCCGCTTGTTCCTTCATCCTCTTCAAACTCTTCCTCAACCAACCAACACCTCCAATATTCTCTACTGAGGCTTTATGTGCTGCAGTACCAGTCTTATGCACTGGGGGAAGACCACTCCCTCCATCTTTCCAGTATGGGTTCAACTCCAGCTTATGCAGACCAGCCTGTTGGATGGCCTCTGCTTTGGCTTTCTCCTCCTCTTGTCTCTTCTTCTCCTTTTTGATCTTTTTTGACCTTTTCTTCTTCTTGGTCTTGAAGATGGTCTCCTGCTGTATCTGATGAAGACGGTCGAGCTCTGGGAGACGCCATGTGTTCTCTCCTCTCTGTGTCTTCAACTCCTGCTTGGCCTCGTCGATCACCTTCTGATGAGCTTTACGTTTATACTCCATCTTATTGGTGCTGCTCGAGCTTTCAGAACTAGCTCCGAACGCTGCCATGACACTGTCGTCTCCTCCAACTGGTCCATTTACAGTCCATCCAAGCATCGTATTGACTGCATATGGCCCTCCATTCACACTTCGGATGACTTCCAGTGGTTCTAAAGCTCTGGGAACGTTCAGACCAATCAACATTTCCACGTCTGCATCTATCTGTGGCAGATAAACATGCTTCAGATAAGGCAATTTTTCCAGATCTTGCTGTTGTGGGATGTTACTTCGATTGACAGGCATTTGATGTTGTGCAAAGATTTTTGGTATTTTACAGTATCGGTCACTGTCCAATCCAGCGACTTCCAAGTCAGATGTAGTGCAACTGTCAACCACCTTTTCTTGGCCCATGGTATGTAGAAGGATCCTTGTTTTACTCCCAAATAGTCCCAGTTTATCCATCAGACCCATTGTGCAGAAGGACGCTGAGCTCCCTGGGTCTAGAAAGGCATAGGTTTCCACTGACCTTTGACCTGTGCTTGATTTAACCTTAACTGGTACGATGGCAAGCTTGCAATATTGATCACCGGCCCCAGTAAGGCCACCGGTATGGATCTCGACTAGAGTTCTGTCCACTGCTCTGTCTGAGTTGCTCCTGCCTTTCTCTGCATCTCCATTCTCCTTAGAGTGGATGTGAAGCAAGCTGGGGTGTCGTGAGCCACATGTCCTGCAAAACAGACGTTCCCTGCACTCTCTGCTAATGTGCCCAGTGCACAAGCATCCAAAGCAAACTCCATTCTCCTTCAGGAACTCCATCTTCTCACTGTGAGCTCTCCTCTCCAATAGAGTACATGACTCCAGTGTGTGTCCACCCTCTTTGCAGAAAAGGCAAGTTTCCTCATATCCATCCTCTCTGTTTTCCCAATGAGCATCCCTTTCAATTGTGGAGAACGTTGTGGCAAAACTACTCCCTCTAGCCTGAAGACGAGGCACAGGTCTAGCTCTGCCACTTTCCTTGAAAGCCCCCGTCATTGGAGCGTCTTGTATGTCTCCAAATACAGGGTCTGTAGCGATTCTCGCTTCCCGCTCAATAAAAATCACAATATCTGTGAACGTAGCACGTTTGCGATGTCCTTCCTGGATGTTACATGCCTCTGTTCGCCATTTGTCCCTCAGCTTGTAGGGCAACTTCTTGATGACAGCAAGCATGTTTGCAGATGTGTTTAGGTCACATAGATTATGTACGTCTTTCATGGCATTGCAGCATCCGCGCAAGAATAGGCTGTATGTTTGTAAGGCTTTCCCATCCTCCGACTTAATAGCTGGCCATGCAAAGATTTTGTCCATGTAAGCGGATGCTATGACATGCTCGTTCCCAAAGTGTTCCTGGAGTAAAGCCTTCGCCGTAGCATATCCAGTGCCATCAGTCATATGTTGACAACTTTTGACTAGTTGTTTAGGCTGCCCCCTGGTGTATTGATCCAAATAGTGCAGGCAATCAACAGCATTGTCAGTCCTCCTTTCTATAGTCTGTTCAAAGGACTGTATAAAGCCATGGTACTGCAGAGGGTCACCTTCAAATGGTTGGATGTCTCTTTTAGGCAGTGAAGCAATGCATTGCTGATGCACCAACATGGAAGTGAGGTCGTTTTGTTTTTGCATAATAGACATTATGTTGTTCTGCTCACTGCTGTTGTTCCTGGAAACAGGTTGTATGTCTCTATGCACAGACAATGGAGGCCATGTAGTCTTTGGGACCGTGCTCTGTCTCGGTGTGAGCGCTGGGTACTCTGTAGCGTTTGAGATCACAGTCTGGGTCTGTGTGAGTGCTGAGGGCTTCTGGAGGTATTTGGCTCCGTCAGATTGCCTTTGCTTTGGTCGTGTGCCTCCAACATATGCAGGTTGTCCTCTTCCATCCTTGTGTGATACAAATGTCTCTGCATTAATGTTGAGGCCCTTTTCAAAGTAGGATTCCATTCCATCCGATTTACGAGAAGCAGCACTCCACACCCCTGACCCAGAGGTTCTCAGAATATTTAGCCTTGCTGCCGATGCAGCTATGTCCACTTTCAACTGAAGTTGTTCCTTTTGTTTCTTTATGTGAGCTTCCTGGTCCTGTAGAGCATGCCTTGCTATGTCTGCTTGTTTCTTTATTTGAGCTTCCTGGTCCTCAAGAGCATGCTTTTGTTCAAGCAACTCTTGCCGAGCCATTAAGGCGGCCATGTCGGCCTCGGCTCTGAGGCGTGTGGATGCATTAGAGGAAACCTTTGATCTAGAAGATCTTGAACCATAATTCTTGCTACTATGGTTGGATATGCTGTCCCCTGGTTGAACATCCTCTTGAGCATAACGAGTACTGTGCAACTGAGGCCCCGTCACTTCCACATTTCCCACACCCCCATGCTCTCCATTTTCCTCCTCTGCAACCTCATGCTGCTGTATTTCAGTAGGCCTGTTATGAGCCTCTAACTGAGGTGTGTTTCCTTTGGTTACTGAAAACCAGGCATTAACATCGCTAATGAACCCATCTTTATGTTTATTGACCTTTGAGAACCAGTCATTTTGCCGTTCCTGTTCATCGAGTGGAATAAGAGGCACCAAACAGCCATGAAGTTCATCAGCACTGTCAGACACCTGCATCAAAATGTCAAGTTGTGCTTCAACCAGTGCAACATTTTGCTCATTTTCCATGAGCTCTCTGACAGAGGTTTTATTTCCTCCACTTTCCCTTTGCATTTCTTTTTGAGTGATTCGACTTTGTTTGCAAGAGCTTTTGCAGTGAGAGTTATTTTTCTCTTTTCTTTGTCCTGTTTCCCAACATTTGAATCACTCATTTTGAAAGCACAAGAAAGTTATCACAAGCCATGAGAATCCAATTCCAACGTTCAACGCATTTGCAAAACCCGCCACATATGTCAGCCACGGCAAGAGAGCAGTGCAGCGCACATCAATTGTTTGTTGTCACACTCACACACACATGATAGAAGTTTTGCCCGGCGGGCTGCGCACACACATCCACAGCGTGTTTCAGCATAATAATAATAACAGTTAGTTAGGTAGAACCAGCTCAAAATTGTTCCAAACGAACCAACATGGGTCCACACTGCGCAACGGGTCGGGTTACATTACCGCAAATCCGTTGACGTATGCTGGATCGGTCCGGTCCTTTGTGCGTGCGTGCGATCATCCCATTGTTTACATGCGCGCGTTTCTCCTTTGCTCCGTCCAATAATGTCTGACTTATCGGGACCTTTCGTGGATCCAATCCTTCGTTCAGTGTCGCTTTTGCTGACAAATGTATGGTGACTATCCAAATATTCTGCAGTCACCGAGAGACTAACACGGGGAAATAATGGTACCTGCCAGACGCGCCGCTCGCCACATAACCACGGATCCAGGATACTGTGTTTGGTTAGTTTATTGTAGTTAAAAACAGTTCATATAGTATCAAAAAATAGAATGAGTCACGGTTTGATTCATCATAGTGTAGCGTACGTGCGGTCAGCAAAGTGTGACTTCCCCGTTCACTCCCTCAACGTTACTGTCCCGAAACCCGCCCGTGAACAGCTGATTTTACTACTACGACACCACGTGACCCATTTGTGAATGACGTGACCCTAACAACCCGAGTTGTGTATACCTGTCACCAACACATAGGGTGAATATATGTTCACAATCAGTTTTTCTCTAATCCTTTAAATGAAATGAAATGATTAAATAAAATCTTGTTGGGTTTATTTTTAACTCTTTATTGCACCAAAATCAAACATGAAAGATTATGTAAGTGTGATATAATTACTAGGGATGCACGATAATTATCGGGCCGATAATTATCGGGCCAATATCAGCAATTATGAAGTCATCCCGATAAACCCGATAACGTTATTAATAGCTCCGATAATATAATATATTTTTTGGTAAAAAAAAATGCGGTGTCGGTGAATTGGAATGAAGTGCGTTTGTTTTTACTGTAGGCTCCTCCCGTTGTGTCAGTACTGTGGTACGACTGACAGCGTGTGGTTTAGGAACAGGGCGTTTTACACAAATCCAGCGCTCAATTTCTTGGCTGTGACGTAACCACGCAAGTTTCTGGAAGCAGCGCGGACGTTTTAACAACAAAGATGGCCGGATTTTTCAGAGGAAAAAGTTTGCTTGCTATTTGTAATAAATGCAATGCAGAAGTTCCACAAGGAGGGAAAAGGGCAACAACTTGCAATACATCCAGCCCGACGGGTCATCTGCGGCATCACCACCGCCACGACGGTGTGTTATTGTGTTAACTTAGAAGCCCACGACGACGCGAGGAGCTAAGCAAAGCTAGCCCCTTTCGTGGCTGTGATGCAACCCTTGGTTGAATACGCAGTCACTTATTGCTCCGTAGTAGCCAGGTTAATTTGCACCACCAAGGACTGCTTAAAAGCTAGCGGCTTTCAAACTTCTTTAATTTAGCAAACGACTCGTCAATAGGTACAAGCGTGCTCGCGCCGTCGTCGCGGGCCCCCAACACCATGGCGGTGGTGATGCCGCAGGTGACCCGTTGTTGTGGTGGTGATGTGAGGTGGTGATGTGTCCACTCAAAGCCTCTTTTTCAAGTGTCCGCTTTGAAAAAAGAAGAACAAAAAGCTTTGAGCGTCTTAGGTTGGATGCACCACAAGCTGTTGACGGATTGTGAATTTTCATTTGGAAAAATAAATATGGTCACTTTATCAGTCAAAACTGTTGTCTTGGCTTTTGTTTCTGTTGTCTGGTTAGGTCACATTTAAGTTGGTGTTAAGTTATTGTCCTGGGAAGTCTTTTTATGTATTATTATTGTTTTGTGATATGTTTTGTTTCAAGTTGAAAAAAAAAATTTGATCAAAAAAAATATATACATTAAAAGACATTTTATAATACAATAAATATCGGTTATCGATATCGGTTATCGGCTTGAGGAGCATAAAGTTATCGGTATCGGTGTCAAAAAAGCAATATCGTGCATCCTTAATAATTACAACTTGAACAATGAATACATTTACTTTTTCATATCACTAACAACTTGCTGACCTAAACTACTCATCATCCTCATCGTCACTGAAGAGATCTTCTAATTCAATTTCTTCCATCTCTAGCTCTTCATCCTCATGCTCGTACTCTCCATCCACTTCACCCACAGACAAGTTATTGTTGGTGTAATCGGTCACCTTGTCAAGAGCTGCATGCTCTTCTGACTCTGCTCTCAGAGCCAGTACCTCAACAAGAGAAGGAGGGAGAGCCAGAACATGCCCGTTTTGCCCAGGTGGCCCCTGCGTACCTTGTCTTGGTATTGGAGATAGTCACCAATCAGCTTGAGCAGTGTGGGATCCTTCAGAGTGGAGTTGAGGCGCTCAGAAGTGCAAGAGTGGATGAGGTTGAAGAGGATCTCATATGGGATGTCTGGTTTCTCCTCCTCTAGAAAAACATTGAACAGCAACCGTTCGAGTGCCTCTGTGACCGCCTTCAGACTGAAGAGAGCCTTGGCATATGACTTCCCGCTCAGGATATTTTTCAGGCAACCACTGTTTGCGAGGCCAGCTTCTATAAGGATCTCGGTGTAGCCAGCTCCAAGACACTTGCGCCCAGTGAGTCTGCCCATGTAATTCATGGCTGTGTGGAACTTGCCAATGAGGTTCACATGCTTACTGAATTCCTCCTCGTACTTCCATACTATAGGACAGGCTTTCATGATGACTCCCAGGTCAAACGTGTTGATGGTGTATGGATGTCCAACCTCCTCAGTTGCTTGAGTAGCTCATACACTACTGCGTAGTCTGTAATGGGCTGGTTGATGGGTTTGTAAAAGTCGATGGTAGATTTACTAGGAGGCACTTTCCCTGTGCTTGAAATAAAACCACCAAATCCAGGCACTTGCTGCTTGCCCTGGCTGCTCAACCATTTGCTGAGGAGGTGGGTGTTGTACTGCAACATTGAGGCATCATATGACACTTGGTTCTCAGCAGGAGGGGTAAAGTTGGCATTCTTGGGGAATTTGGGGCCAACTCTTTTGAATGCCAGCTCTGGCAGCGTCTCGGGAGGCGTGATCTTAAGGCTTCTCATCTCGGAGAGAGGTCATAGAGAGGAAGGGTCCTTTTCTTGGTGCTCACATGGCTCTCCTTCACTTCTTGAATCATGATTCCCCCGGCGCTGTTTACCACATTTGAACCATGAGCGTTGGTTGTGATTCTGTTCAGGTTGTCCCACTCGCTGTGAAAAACAGTGTTTCCCTCGCCAGTGATGATTTCAGGGGTCAGGTTGGTGGACATCTCATCAAAAGCCTTGGCTTGAAAGGATGGTTGTGAGCTGTAAAGATAAACAAATGTTTTTTTGATCAATATCAAATACCTGTATGAAGCATAGTTGAGCAATGACAATATAGGACCTCATAAGCAATACGTTAGCTGATCACTCACCTGTTTGCTTCGATAGAGGTGCCGAAGTGTGGCACACAGGAGGATGTGCTTTGGGAGTTTCCACTTGCTGTTAGTTGCTGCTCGACACACATCTTGTGTAATCGAATAGACCAGCCTCTGCGTCTTCTCACACTTTTCTTCATCAAGTGTCCCAGTCACCACTGAGCTCAGAAATTGCACAAGATGCTCTGGGAGCAGTTCATACATTTTCACAGCAACCAGCCCCTGTGCAGTTGGGGGCCATGGTAGCTCCTTTGACTCTTTGAATGCCTTTTTAATGTGAGAATTGAGGGTGAGTGCTGCTTATTGTAGCTGATCAGATGTTCCAAGTTTGTACGAACATTTAACTGCTTCATCTACAGTAATGCTTGAGCTGTATATAAGGTTCAACTCAAAACAACCATGGTGGCGTACAGGGCTGTCTTTATTGAACGTACTTCTCGTTCCCAAGTTCCACCGAAGTGAGGTGCGTTCGGGGGATTAAACTGGAAGTCAATCTGGGATGGAGCGAGGTGGGTCTTAAGTTCTGGGCCCATAGCTTGGAAGCTCTCTCTCAGCTCTCTTTCTCCGCCTTTGAAGTTTGTCCCGTGATCAGACAATAATATAGACGGTTTGCCTTTCCGCGATGTGAATCTTCGGAAGGCCATAAGGAATGAGTCTGTGCTCATGGTTGGAAGGAGTTCTATATGCATCGCTCGGGTGGTCATGCATTTGAATACAATACCCCACCGCTTCTCGGTTCCTCTTCCTTTCTTTATATACAGCGGGCCGAAACAGTCCATACCGGTGGAGTGAAAAGGCTTGTCGCCGAGTCGGAGGCGACAGGGAGGTAGGTCAGCCATCCGGGGTATACTGGGCTGCGCTCGCCACTTACGACAGTCTAGACAGGTTCGCTGGAAGCGCCGCACTGCTTCTCTCCCTTGCAGTATCCAATAACGACGTCTGATCTCCGCGAAGACTCTCTCTGCCCCGGCGTGATGCACATCCTCGTCGTATTTCTTTATGATCAGCTCTGTGACCTTGTGTCGACTGTTTAAGACTATCGGGTACTTGACGTCATCCGGTAAGTCTGGAGCTCTCCGCAGACGACCACCCACTCTGATGAGACCATGGGCGTCGCTCTCGGGGGCTAGGTGGAGCAGTCTGCTGTCTGATGGGACGGGCTTTGCTCCCTGTAGACAGTCTAGCTCATCGGGGAACGAGTCTCTCTGGGCTCGTTGTAGTAGAAGAAGTTCTGCTTCTTCGTAGTCAGCTGCTGTAATGTCAGTAGTGAGCTGAACCTCTGGGTGGTGCCACAGGAATGTCTTTAGCTGCGCACTCTCTAGGGTGAGGCAATCGTCTATGTCGGGGTCTGTGGAGACGAGTGTGTTCAATCCACAGAACATAGATTTCTTGTTTTCGGCCTCCTCTTTACTCGCTTCCCGTGGGGTGGGTGTAGGCCACTCTTCTTCCGGGAGCTTGAGGAACTCTGGCCTGTCACTGTATAGGTTGTGACGGGTGAGGTCATCCAGGGACATTCTCCGGGTGATGACGTCAGCTGGGTTGTGTTTTGTGTCCACATACCTCCAGCTTGCTACTTCTGTTAAATCTTGAATCTCTGTGACTCTGACTCCCACGAAGACCTTGTATCTGCACGAATCAGACCGGATCCATGTGAGTACTGTCGTGGAGTCTGACCACAAGATTGTTCTTTGCACCGGAATGGTGAGTTCACGTTGGATTAACGTGGCGAGTTGCGCTCCTGCTAGGGCTGCGCAGAGCTCTAGACGCGGGATAGATTGTTGCTTTCGTGGGGCTATTCTTGAGCGAGCCAGGATGAAAGCAGTATGTATTTCTCCTCCCTCCTCTCGGGCACGCAAGTAGGCCACCGAACCGTAGGCTACTTCGGAGGCGTCGCTGAAGACGTGCAGGTCCATCTGGCACGTCTCCGGCCTCACTGTGGGTGGGAAGTAGCTGCGGCATATGTTGACACCTGGGAGTGAGCTGAGTTCCGTCTCCCACTCTCTCCATGTGGATGCAAGGTGTTCGGGTATGGGGTCGTCCCAGACCTGGTCCTTGTCCCATAACGCTCTTACAATCATCTTTGCCCTGGTGGTGTAAGGTAGAATACATCCCAACGGGTCATATTGTCTGGCGAGTGTTCTGTATACACTCCGTCTGGTGGTCGGTAGTGCAGTCGACCTTCCCTGCTCCTTGGTCAGGGGTGTGTGTTTATAATGGAGCGAGTCTGTTTTGAAGCGCCAGACTAGTCCTAATGTCATTTCTTGGGCTTCTCCTGGGATGGTCGCCATCCAGGTCTCGCTGCTTGCTGCCTTGTCCTCGGGGGAGAGGCTGCGCAATACTTGCGGGTCGCTGCTGGCCCACTGCCTGAGATCAAAGCCGCCTTTGATCAGGGAGGCGCGGAGCTTGAGTAGAAGGGCCTCGGCTTCTTCTGGCGTCGAGACGCTTTGCAGACAGTTGTCCACGTAGAAACTATTTCCTACACTTTGTCGGACCTCTTCATCAGCTGCTGGGTCCTCTGCGACGTGCTTTTGCAGTGCAAACGTAGCACAGCATGGGCTGCATGTGGTTCCGAAAGGGAGGACTTCCCATTGATAGATGGCTGGTTGCTCATCCCCGATCCTCTCTCTCCATAGGAACCGCAGCAGGGGCTTGTCCTCCTCCACTAGTCTCACCTGCAGGAACATCCCTTTGATGTCGCCGCTGATGGCCACCTTGTCTTGGCGGAAACGTAGTAACACGCCTAGTAGAGAGGGGCCGAGTGTTGGGCCGGGCAAGAGCTCTTTATTCAGATTTTGTGATCCGATCTGGTAGCTGCAGTTGAACACAATACGATCCTTGCCGTTGTGGTGGACTTTGTGGTGCGGCACGTACCATGATTCGGTCGTCTGATCGGCCTCTTTAATGTCAATTTTCTTTATGTGTCCCGCTGTGATTAGCTTGTTAATCTCAGCGCGGTACACCGTCTCTTGAGCGGGGTCTCTGGCTAGGCGCTGCTCTGTGTTCAATAGATACCGCTCCATCGCTTCTTTTGGGGCGTGGAAGGTAGGCATACCCTCTCGCCTCAGGAGTGGAGTTGCGTATCTCATCACTCCGTTGACTTTGACTCTCTTTGTCCCCTGCTCGAGGAGGGCTATAGCGTAAATGTCTTCCTTGGAACGAATGTCTTTCTTTTCGTTCTTAAAGGGCATTGTCTCTAGTGTCCATAGCCTCTCGACATGCTGTAGGAGGGTGGTGTCTTCTTCTGTCACTCTGGAGTGGAGGCAGTTAGTGGCTGCTGTTCGGTTAAGAGACTTAGCGAGGGGGCCTTGTAATGTCCATCCTAGGCGGGTCTCGACTGCTGCAGGACAGCCTCTGGGCCCTGTGTGGACCCGGTCAATCGGGACGATGAGGTCTGCATGGTCGGAGCCTATCAGCAGGGTCGGGGTGGCACCGTCTATGAGCGGTATAGGTAGTTGACGCAGGTGCACATATTTATCCATCAGCTTGGCGATGGGGTAGGTGTACTGCGACAGGCCTATTTCTTGGCTGGTGAAAGCGTTAGTAATCCTATACCGTCTCTCTGGCTGCCCGCTTGCTGCGATAGTGAAGGAGACATTCTCGCCCTTTATCGTCTTTAGATCTCTTCTTATTGTCCGAATCGTCATCTGGTTTTCGCTCCCCCGCAGCCCCAGCTGGGCCGCAGCGGACGCAAGGAGAAGGGTCTTCTCTGACCCGTCGTCAAGGACGGCGTAAGTGTCCATGACCTTATCTTGGTAACTCAGTGTTACGCGGACCACCTTTAAGAGCACCCGGGCGCCCCCGCTGCTGGCGGGGTCAATGTACATAACACTTGCCTTTGTGCTGCTTGAGGGTGCAGGCTTTCTTCTGTTACTGTCGTGTAGGACATCTAGGTGGGCTCCGTCACACCGATTACACCTCTTCTTTAAGCGGCAATCGGCTGCCATGTGACTGCGCGCACATCGGTAACAGCGTCGGTTGGACTTTATCCATTGACTCACCTCGTCGGCGGTCATCTTCTTGAACGTGTCACATTGTGACAACCAGTGTTCCTTTTCGCAGTACGGGCACACCATCTTCCACTTCTCTTTCATCGAGGGGGTACTGTGGTTCTTGCTGCTCGGTACTGATTCTGATTGGTGCATGACGGTCACCAATCTTCGGCCATCATTTGCTCTCCTAGGTCCCTCTCTGGAGCTTGGGGTGCTCCGCATGAACGTATCCAACCGTAGGCTGTTGACTTCTCTCGCCAGGAAGTCGGCTAGGTCTAGGAGGGATGGCTCGGGACCGTTAGGATCACGGTGGTCTCTTTGCCGCCTGAAGCGCTCTTGTCGGGCGGGCGGAAGCTTCTCTAAAATCCTCTCGACATTAGAGTTTGCGTACAGTTCGTGCATACCCTTTTCTCTTTGCGCCCCCAGCATCCCTACCAGGGATTGTACCTTGATAGACAGGTCATCTAGTGAGCGATTGTCTGTGGCTGGGGGTAGGCGGTCAATATGCCTTATCTCTTGTATTACGTAGTCCCATATGCGTCCATATCTTTGGTCGAGTGCTGCTAGAGCCGCTGTGTATGGGGTAGTAGAGATGGCATAGGCCAGCGCTATATTGTGCGCTCGGGGCACCTTGAGGTGCTTCAGTAGGATAGCATACTTGTACGGTTCATCAGCTACATCGGACATCATTGTCTCTAAGCACATTCGTAGCTCCGTGTACTGTGCTCTGTTCTCGTGGGTGAAGTCCGGAAACGTCGGTGTGCCAATGTATGATGCCATGGATGGCTGGCACATCGGTGAGCGTTGGAAGAGAGGCCTCCTAGGCGAGTCTCCTCTTACGCCTCTTGGTGGGCTGGTACCTGCTGGGTACCATGGCCCGCGTATCCAGGTGCTGTTCCTCGGGGCTGGTCGTGCGTCAAGCTCACCCGTGAATTGAGTCGGGGGTCTGTAGCGCAGAGCCGCGGGGGTAGAGCCTGGGCTGTACTGGACCTCCTGGTCCTGTGGAGTACTGTGCTGCTGTCGGGCTTGACTCTCCTCCTCTCCCTCTTCTTCTTCCTCTGGCAGGTCCTCTAGATCCTGTAGTCGTCTATTTAGCCTCTCCGCGGTGTAGACCGTTTCTTCCTTGTAGCTGGGTCTCACTTGGACCGGTCGGGGAAGGGGTTCGGAGGGGGGTATAGGCTCTCTCTGGTGGTCGGGCTCAGGGTCGCTTGATCGGGTAGGGGAGGGTGCCCTTGACCCTTGTCTTGACGAGGCCCTGGAACCCCGTGCGGAGGGAGGGGGTGTTGCCCTGGTGATCAGCTGCTCCATTATCTGCGCTTGTAATCGGTCGCGCTCGGCTTCGCGCTTGGTGAGAGCGAGGTCGCGCTCTGCTTCTCTTTGGGCACCGGCAGCGGCACGCTGGGCTTCGGCGGCGGCGCGCTGGGCTTCGGCCCGGTCCCTTACCATATTCTCTTCCGTCTGAAGGCGTCTAATCTCTAGACGTATACGATCTTCGTCGCTCCGTTGCTGCGCTTGAAGGCGTTCTCTTTCCATGGAAGAATGTTCGCGCTCACTAAGCGTCTGTGCTTGGAGTCGATCGCGCTCTGTTGAGGCTGCTAGGCTGGCGAGGAATGCCTGTGCCAGCATCTTGTCCGCCTCGCTGGGGGAAGACGCTGGTTGAGGTGATCCGCTCCTGGCAGTACTCGTTGGAGATCTGTTCTCCTGTGGCGAGTCCTGGAGATCCATCTCCGGGGTGCTCTCTTCTTCTTGTAGCGGGTAGAGTTCCATCCCTGGAGGGCTGTCTTTATCCTGGAGCTCTCCGGGGACTACTTCTTCGGTCTTGGCGGGGGGTAAAGTCATGTCGGGTCCCTCCTGGTCCCTACCGTGAGCTTGGTCAGTTACGTTAGAACCCACTAGGGCCTCTATTGGCGGGGTAGCCTGGTCGATAGGGTCGGACATAATTTTACTATCTACTTTTTCCGCGTTTACCCTCTGTAGAAAGCTAGGTAGTATATTGGCAACGTAATCCTCTAAGTACTGAGGTGTCTGCCGTCTACGCTGCGGGCGATCTACTTTAGGAGAACCGTTTTGTGGAGTGTTCATCATTGGCCATGTCAATATTAATACCACTATATTAATATTACACTAGTTACCCTCCGGCTCGAAGGACCAATTGTAACTGAGGGGTACAATTCCCTGACTGTATTGATAAGTATGGTATCATTAAACCACTACCGCTTTATGTACTTTAATTACTGGCCATACAGTACATGATATATAAATATGATGAACACTTCCCACAATGAATCGGTTCCACACAAAGTGGTAATTAAGTATTTATTGCAGCAAAAGGTACATAATATACTTCTCTATTTTACTTTGGATGCGCTTATAAGGCAAAGGAATGTGCGTAGGCAAATCAATAATGAATGTCCATTCTCTGGTTACGCAGGAGGTAATTATACAACCTGAATCTTAGGGAATTATATCTATGGTACACTAGTAATATATAGCGGGAGATACTGGAAGGGTCCCCCCGGTTGTAAGCCAGCAGGGGTAGAGGATCTGTCGGTAGTAGAGAGTCTGGTCAACGATGACTAAGGAGACTCCAAGTACAGGAGACGGTGCAATAGTCTCTTGATCCACAGACGAATACAGCTGTTCTCCGTAGACTGTAGCTCCACAGTGAAGAAAGTTAGCCGGCCTCAGGCTCTCTGAGGCGCAGACTCGACGTGGCTCCTCACAGGGTAAATCCCACACGTGTAGGCGTCGGCGATTCTCCGCTCCATAAATCACAGGACCAAAACAAATATAATCCAGCCGCAAAAGGCTATGTAGTCGTCGGGTAGATTAATCCAGTGTACATGTCCACACGGTTCTCGTCTAGGTCTCCTCGGGTGAAAGCGCCATGAAAGCAGCCCAGCCTGGATAAGCACTCTAGCTGGTACGAGGAAGCGTTGGTGATGCTGGTCATTGTAGAACTTTAGCCGCACGATATACTATACACAAATAGACTATTACTGACTTAATAGAAATATGTCGCACTCGACGGTATAGCGCCAAACTCTGACAATTCAGTTATTAATTCGCACGTGGTCTCAATGCTCTAGTTGGGGCCAAAACAGGCCATACTTCACCGCACGGAGTATCGTGGGTGAGGCTTCAACTTATTGGGTAACTCTACTTCTGTATTCACCTGCGCCATATTTATATGCACGGCGAACAATCTAGTGCCAACCTCATTTCTGTCTCGTATCCCTGGGCAAGGCCGGGCATGTACAAACATGTCTTGACGGTGGCCTTGAACCTGACTCTGGAGGCATGGCCCTGGCGCCTGTGGACCGCTGTCCAATAGGAGAATGAAATATTATGGTCTGTACTAGGCTAAAGGGATATTCCGTGTATATGTACAAGGAATATACAAGGGATATCAAACGATATACAAATACTATGCAATATATATCAATCAATAAATATATATATTCGGTTTAATCTGATCCTTTGTAACAACTAGTGTTGGTCTTCTTGTATTAGAGTTACTGTCTAGTCTTAGTCTTTGTAGTGTTTATCTGTTTACTCTTGGTCTGTGTAGTCTTTGTCTGTCTATTTCTCCTCCCAGGTGTTTCCCGTTGTAATCAGCGCTAGTGTGTGTCCCGTTTGTCAATTACCCTGTGTATTTAAGTTCTGTGTTTCTTTGTCTCTTGGTGGGTTCATTTTTTCCTGTCGTGGTTGTTGTTCATGTTACTATAGCTCCTGGTCACGTGAATACTTTCCCTAAGGTGGTTGTCCTTCCGCGTTCGGTTTGCACGATCTGATTGGCCACTGACGTCTCTGGTCATGTGACATGTGTGCCAATCGTGTGCCGGCAAGTTCTGCGCCAATTTCCGGGTCTAACAGTCTGCAAACTACCTAACGCCTAGTTTATCACTGGTTAAGCTTAGGCGACTCTTTCGAAGTTGGTTAAGGTTAGAGTTTGGAATCAGGGCTGGTGCTCTATCGCCATGCTCTAAGACAAACTCTAACCTTAACCAACTTCGAAAGAGTGCCTAAGCTTAACCGTCGAAAGAACTTGCCATCACATGATTGGCCGCACATGTCACATGACCAGAAACGTCAGTGGCCAATCAGATTGTGCAAACCGACAACCACCTTAGGGAAAGTATTCACGCCTCCTGGTCTCATGTTCCTCGTGTTTAGTAAGTGTTTCCCCATGTTAGTTTTGTGCCTTGTGTTACGTTTTCCCCTCTTCCAGTTTTTACTGAGAGGTTTTTGTTTGAAGTTTATTTGGTTATTGTAACTGAGGGGTACAATTCCCTGACTGTATTGATAAGTATGGTATCATTAAACCACTACCGCTTTATGTACTTTAATTACTGGCCACACAGTACATGATATATAAATATGATGAACACTTCCCACAATGAATCGGTTCCACACAAAGGTGTAATCAAGTATTTATTGCAGCAAAAGGTACATAATATACTTCTCTGTATTACTTTGGATGCGCTTATAAGGCAAAGGAATGTGCGTAGGCAAATCAATAACGAATGTCCATTCTCTGGTTACGCAGGAGGTAATTATACAACCTGAATCTTAGGGAATTATATCTATGGTACACTAGTAATATATAGCGGGAGATACTGGAAGGGTCCCCCCGGTTGTAAGCCAGCAGGGGTAGAGGATCTGTCGGTAGTAGAGAGTCTGGTCAACGATGACTAAGGAGACTCCAAGTACAGGAGACGGTGCAATAGTCTCTTGATCCACAGACGAATACAGCTGTTCTCCGTAGACTGTAGCTCCACAGTGAAGAAAGCTAGCCGGCCTCAGGCTCTCTGAGGCGCAGACTCGACTGGTCTCCTCACAGGGTAAATCCAACACGTGTAGGCGTCGGCGATTCTCCGCTCCATAAATCACAGGACCAAAACAAATATAATCCAGCCGCAAAGGGCTATGTAGTCGTCGGGTAGATTAATCCAGTGTACATGTCCACACGGTTCTCGTCTAGGTCTCCTCGGGTGAAAGCGCCATGAAAGCAGCCCAGCCTGGATAAGCACTCTAGCTGGTACGAGGAAGCGTTGGTGATGCTGGTCACTGTAGAACTTTAGCCGCACGATACACTATACACAAATAGACTATTACTGACTTAATAGAAATATGTCGCACTCGACGGTATAGCGCCAAACTCTGACAATTCAGTTATTAATTCGCACGCGGTCTCAATGCTCTATTTGGGGCCAAACAGGCCATACTTCACCGCACGGAGTATCGTGGGTGAGGCTTCAACTTATTGGGTAACTCTACTTCTGTATTCACCTGCGCCATATTTATATGCACGGCGAACAATCTAGTGCCAACCTCATTTCTGTCTCGTATCCCTGTGCAAGGCCGGGCATGTACAGACATGTCTTGACGGTGGCTTTGAACCTGACTCTGGAGGCACGGCCCCGGCGCCTGTGGACCGCTGTCCAATAGGAGAATGAAATATTATGGTCTGTAATAGGCTAAAGGGATATTCCGTGTATATGTACAAGGAATATACAAGGGATATCAAACGATATACAAATACTATGCAATATATATCAATCAATAAATATATATATTCGGTTTAATCTGATCCTTTGTAACAGTTATAGTGTTTTTGTTTATGGTGCCTTAGTTGTGTTTAATTAAAGCCTTTGAATTGCTATCCACTTTGTCCTGTCTGCTACTGGGTCCTACCACCTCCTCTACACCCCAATCCATAACAGGTAGAGCAGTCGTCTGGTAATCCGGAGGTTCCCGGTTCGATTCCCGCTCCTCCTGGCCAGCGTGTCGAAGTGTCCTTGAGCAAGACTGTTACGACCCCTGAGTAAAGGGCTGTAACAGGAAAAGGACGGACCAGGTTTGTAACCAAAATTATATTTATTGATATGCAAAGGAAGCACAGGTAACTCAAGGGTGAGCCAAGGTCAAAACAACAAACAAACACCACTATTATCCAACATAAACCAACCTAATCTATGGTAAAATAAATTACATTGCCTAAACTACCCTTACCTAACAAAAACAGCAGAAAACAATGTCGAAAGGAAATGGCAGCTCACCCCATCCGTGCTTCCTGAAAATGGAGAACATAACATATTAGGTATACATACAAGACAGGTAAACATATAACTAAACAATCTATCTATCTAGCTCTCTATGACCACACACACACAGACAAAGGCAATTTCCAAAACAAAGGCAAATTCACTAAGACAAAATACCATCAGGCCTAGCCTCATGCCAGAGAGAGAGTGAATGAAGTGAGATTCCATGTTTAAACAGGGTGTGGTGCTCCGGGATTGGGTGGTGGGTGATGGTTCATGATTGGTGCAGGAATCCTGAAACCCATCCACCAATCGGTGATGTGCTGCTATGTAGTCCACCAATGGAGGGGCAGGAAGGGCAGGGACCAATGGTGGAGGACAGGTTCCTACTGAAGAGAGAAGACTCAATGAAGACAAGACGAACACTGGGGTAGCAAATATATTCGGATGTAACAAAGACACTTAACCCCCAATTGCTCCTGATGAGCAGGTTGGAACCTTGCATGGTTGCGTCCGCTGTCGGTGTGTGAGTGAATGGGTAAAATGTGAGAAACAAATTCGAAAGCACTTTGGATACAAGCGCTATATAAATGCAGCCATTTACCATTTACAGTGCAGGGGTGTCCAGGGCCCAGACATAGTAGAGAGCTGTGAGAGTGGTACCCGGACACCTTTTAGTAGGGTAATCTGTGGCACTTCCGTGACCGTGGAAAGCAAAGGTCCGTTTCTCAATGGATTTGTCATCTAGGAGGGTTAATAAACAAATTTAGCCGGGGTGTATTTTAAAAAAAGGCGGGGGAAATTTGTGAGAGATCAAAATCCAAAATGGCTGCTGTGGAAATGAACTTTCTCCAATTTTCTGTTTTTCTCCCCGTCCTAATTTAGTCGCCGTGCCAATTCCCCCCCTCCCCTACCTGGCTGCTGTATGCATGTTATCCTACGAGTCGGTACAAGGGCGTCCCGAAGCCGACCGCACGCTTCCTCCGATACGTGCGGCGACTGCCAGTGACGTCTTTTCATTTGGCAGCGAGGACTCTCATTGGTGAAGTGTAACGCGTGGGAGGGCACGCTATCTCCACCAAGTCCTGCCCCCGCTGAGCAAGCGCCAAGACCTGACCTGTAGGCGTCGCTGTCCACAACGCCAGATTCCCACCCACCAGCTTCCCACCCCCTAATACTGCCAATTGTATTAGTATGAACGACCAGCCAAGCTGGTAGCAACACCGAGAGCTGGGCTCGAACGGGAATTAACTTTTTAATGGTTTGACCTACAATGATGCACAATACATGGTTTCAAAGCTTATTTTGTTCAATGAATACGTATTTGGTGTTTATATAATGATTTGACCTATTGTTGACCTTCAAATGCAAGATGGCTGCCAATTTAGCTACAACGTTTTTTTTTTTTCAAACTCGTCACAGAGCCTTCATATTGGGCTCTAATGAAAGCTCTGCTCATGATGAGTTGAATAATATACAGTATAAGTACACAGAAGTAATCTCTGAGGTCAATAAAGTCAATGTTTGTGTGTAAACAACAGTTGCTGATTTGCGGTTTTCCAATAAATAGGGTAGGCTACTGAGAATATGGTGTCCAGTTCATCCCATCAAATTTTCATAATGAACCAAAAATAATTTTGCACTATAGCCTAACATAAAATAGTATTCTGTATGCAAAGCTAGCAAGGTTAGTTGCTTGAGCTGAATTTAACCCTTGTGCGCTGCTTATTTATTTATCTTACTTTGGTGTTAACAAAAACTCTATTTTTAGTTAATGGAAAAAAACTTGTCAGAAGTCAGAAATAGTCAACATGGAACATTTTCTGATTTAAATTGCATATTTATTTTTTAACCTAGGGGAATCGGAGTCGGCGGCACAAGTGATACACAGGAAGTATATGTTGGTGTAGTGTAGACATGGTCCAATGTATTGTTCCTCCTACAGTATATGTTGGTGTAGACATGGTCCAATGTATTGTTGCACCTACAGTATATTATGTTGGTGTAGACATGGTCCAATGTATGCATCTAAGAGAGCATTACGGATGTGGTGACGTTGTTTCTGACCAGAGAGACGACACTGAACTCTGTCTGTCTTCTGTTTGCTGTGTCTTTCCTTTTTCTCTGCCATGATTGTCTGTCCTCTCTCTGCTGTGTCTGTCCTCTCTGTCATGTCTGTCCTCTCTCTCTCTGCTGTGTCTGGCAGCGGTTAGGGACATGCACAGGACTTTAGAAAGGCAGGTGCCCGAAAGGAGAAAAGGGCATTTTTGGGGTTAATACAAGTCTATGGTACATTCAGTTTCACCGATAGATGTCACCAAAACTACATAGTGTCCCTTTAATAACACAATATGCGCTCCAGACCAACAGCTGCGGGCGGCATGCCGAAATTAACACGCTGTGTTGACGAGAGCAAGAGAGAGAGCGAGAGAGAGAGAGAGAGAGAGAGAGAGAGAGAGAGAGCGAGAGAGAGACCGCATTAACTACCTTGTTTAGTTGAAACGTGGTCCAGGTCAGGAGGGCTTGATGAAGTATTATGTCCACTGTCCCACAGTCACAGACTGTTGTCTTGATGTTTATCCACTGTCCAGACTGCATCCAGCCAAATAGCTTATTGTTAGCACTGTAGCTTTGTTGTTGTCAGCACACATTATCTCTCGAGATAAAGCTGGGAACGAGGTTACAGCACACAGGACATTCAGGAAGTCAAAAACTAATAGCGCTTGCCGATTGGTGCTAAGAACAGCAGGGCGGGTGCAAGCGATGTGACGTAATTGGCAGACTCGACTGTCAATCAAAATTATTCTGTTTTCCGTCAGAACGAATCCAGGCTGGAAGGACCTATTATTTACGAGAGGGGTGGCATTTCTCTCTCTTTCTTTACCTAATATTTAGATTCTATCGTGACATCTTTCATTTGGAAGGGCAGGGCAGTATATCTATATGTGCAACAGTAAAAAAAATAAATTAAAAAAAGAGTGTGGCATAAAAAGGGCACTTTCTAATGAAAAATGAAAAAGGCAGGTGCCCGGGCACCCCTTCACCCCTATGTGTGCACGTGCCTGTATAACAGGATACTGTAAACTAAGTAAACAGAACACACAGTAGTACTAGTAGTAGTACACACTGATTGCAATCTGCTTGCATAAAAACATTATATAAAATCACATTCTGAGGTCAGTGTTAAAGTGCCACATGGAAGAGGTCTGGTTAGTGGTTAGAGTTAGAGGTGGTCTAGGTCTGGTTAGGGTAACTTAGGGGTAGTTAAGCATTCATTATAATTTATTATTATTATTTAGATAGATGGATGTAAAGGGCTAGACCAACTCTTAACCCCTATCCGGACCTAGACCACCTCTAAGTCACAACCCTAACTTAGGGGTTAAAGTTAGAGGTGGTCTAAGTCTGGTTAGGGGTTAGAGTTAGAGGTGGTCTAGGTCTGGTTATACTGATCCGATACCAGTGCATACATAAAAAAAATAAATTATATTATATAAATTATAAAACTTTTTTTCTTTTCTTTTTTACAGCTACTGTTTTATATATACAGTTTTTTAGTAATAACTAGAAAGTAATGGTATTTATTCAACAACAGGTTGTTGTATTAGTATTAGTATCATTAAATGACAACTATGCTCAACTATGCTTCACCCATGGAAAGGTTGTTGGCACATTGGTTCCACACGGACATTATACAGTACTGTGCACTTCCTATCCAGTCGGCTCCGGTTCAGTTAGCTCCTAGCAGAGGCACTGTTTTTTGATTTTTAATGCAAAATAAATATTCAACATTCTCTTTTGAGACTCCGCCTCAGACTCTTATCATTTGGAACCTAAAAGCTAAACATTGTCACCGGTATGGCTGTCTGCATTATGTCATTAATTGTGTGCAGTTAGCCACATTAGCGTGAGCTAGCTTAGCCACTAGCTAACGCGATCTAGATGGAAATACAAACAATGTAACGTTACTGGTGACAAGGTTATTTACCTTGGAATACTCCTTTGCCAACTTGCTGTACTTTGCTTGCAGGTCTGCAGCTGGATTATGAATAGGCCCAACTTTAGCCAAGGTAACGTTAAGCTAAAACTAGCTTTTCAAATAGCTCCAGCTAATGCTAATAACACAGAGCTCCCGTCAGCCGTCACACTGTTCTGTCGGGACGATGGCATTAAGAAAAGTTATAATTAGTTTGTCTCGTCTTGTTTTAGTCAACAATATCAACATACATGAAGAGAAATTTCGTCCTGGTTTTTATAAATTACATTTTTGTGTCGTCAGTTGTGGTCAACGATATTTTATAAACGATTTAGTCTTGTTAGCGTCACATGGTATTCAATAACGTGACGTCACGTCTCGTTGTCGTCATGAAAAAAACCTTCGTTGGCGAACATCTTTCGTCATCAATTTAGTCAACAAAATTAACAATGGTACCAACCACCCCAAAAAAATAAGGATTATTATGCAGTTTTGTTTTGTACTTCATTACTAACTTATCATAACCAGTCCCCATATCAAACCTTATTTTATATGTTCCCATATAGCCCCAAGACACAATATACCTATTTATTCAATCAAAAATAGGATTATATTCATTCATGCTGTTCCCCATATTGAAGAAAATGGGTAAATATGTATGCAATCTGACTATAACAGGCTAATATATGAAGACTTTATTGAGTAAACTGCTTTGTGGGTTTTAGAACTGTATTATGGAAATAAATCAATATATCAGAATGAACTTGACAGGAATCCAAACCATGGTTATTTATTGGTGTTGCTGCGAGAGAATGTGTTATGCCACTCTCCCAGCCCCCCACAATATGATACAATGTATCTATGTTTGTGTGGGAATGTCTCGGTTTGTGTGGGAATATTGTATTGTACACCTGTGCTTAAGCAAGCCAGGGGACGCAAAGACAACGAAAGTAAAAATGCTCAGTGTTCAAGATCTGAAATGCCTGCTCAGAATGCTTTATGTGATGAAGAGGCAGAGGGACCGTCACCAAAGTACCTTCATTCGTCAGTGGGTGGGTGTCAGGATCCGCATGTCCAGCAGCCTGGCTTTGTTCCCCCGCCAGTTCAGGGACCCTGCCCTGCACCTCAGAAAGCCTGCCCTGCACCCCCCTCTAGTGGACTTTTCCCGTTACTGCCACAGTTATGGGCAGTTCATGTGTGTATCCTCTATATGTCTGTAATGTTCAATGTATTCTCCTGTTGTTGTCTTTGTTGCCCACTCTGTTCCCTGGTCTGGTCTAGTGTGTTGTCTTTTGTATTTGTATATATTGTTAGTCAGTCCTGTCATATATTTGGTTTCATTGTTTGTCAGCATGTGTTGTCTGTCCAGGTCTTACTCGTTAGTAATTAGGCTCCCTATATATTCTGTCCTTCCCTGTCACTCCCCTGCCGGTTTGTTACCATTATCATTGTCATCATTTCAATGTGGTTGTGATTCCACGCAGCACCCTTCCGTGTTCTCCACGTTTGTACCCTCTGTTATTGGTTTTTGGTATCGTGTAAACAGCCAGCATATGCTGAGGTACTATTCTTGTTTTGTTGTAGTTTAAGCCTTGTGTAAATACAAGTAAAGCCTTTTGTTAAACTACATCCCGTTGTGTCCTGCCTGTCTCTCTACCCTCGTCCTGTGATTGCTATTGGGTCCTCACCAACACCGACTCCTTACAGGTGGGCCTCTCCATGACAAAACAAAATGTGTGTGGTGTATGCAAGGTACGGACATGAGGCACCCAAACAGGAAACAAGGCAAGCTGTTAAGAATCAACACACCGTCAGCATGGCGCTTCTTCAAGCGCCACACAATCCTCATAGAAGATGAGGAGCTCAGGGATCGTCTCACACGACTAATTGAGTCAACGGCAGCACTGTCAGATCCTTACGCAAATTATATAATGTACCACTATGCCTGTTGGATGAAGCATATCCACCACACAGTCTTCAAGACAGATGATGCTATGCATAGGTGTAAATGTCCATGGCATGACAAGGAGTAAAGATCTAATAGACACTCTGCACAAGAGTGGTGTCTGCATCAACTATGCAGATACACTGCTCCTCTATGACCACTGGGCTTTGATGGATATGGAGGCATCAGCAACCTGCCCGCAGGAGATCGCAGACAGCAAGCCAGCTATTGTGATCATCGACAATGACGACTTCAAGATTGACACTATGACAGGTGACTCTACAGGAGCCCATCGAACAAATGTCATGTACGTGCAGCCAGAGAGCTATGAAAAGAAACCAGGCAAAGAGACTGCTGAAACGCTCACCAAGAAGAAGGAAATCTGCCCAGCTAAAGCAGAAGTGTGCAGAACTGACAAAGGTTTGCCAGTACATGCAAGAGTGGTAGCAAGAGTGAGCCACCTGCTCGTCCGAGGGTAGATCCACCAGTGGATGGGTCAGCTCCGCAGCGTGCTCGCTCAGTGATACATGCATGGCCGTAGCCAGCTATGAGGTCACCGAGGTCCGGACCTCGGTAACTATTTGTAACTATTAAAAAAAAATAAAAAAAATTATATACTTTTTTTTTTATAAAAAAGATTATAATTTTTTTTTTTTTTTTTTTTTGGTCAACGACCGGCCCACTACTAGGCTGAGACATCGGCCCATTGGTACTGACTGACACTGGGCTGGCCCAATCACATCTCTTACTAAGCACCCCCCCGCCAGTCGTGCAGGTATATGACTGAGAGGGGGGCTGGTACATGACTGAGATGGGGCTGGTACATGACTGAGATGGGGCTGGTACATGACTGAGAGGGGGCTGTGGTACATGACTGAGATGGGGCTGTGGTACATGACTGAGATGGGGCTGGTACATGACTGAGAGGGGGCTGTGGTACATTACTGAGAGGGGGCTGGTACATGACTGAGAGGGGCTGGTACATGACTGAGAGGGGGCTGTGGTACATGACTGAGAGGGGGCTGTGGTATATGACTGAGAGGGGGCTGGTATACATGACTGAGAGGGGGGCTGGTATACATGACTGAGAGGGGGCTGTGGTACATGACTGAGATGGGGCTATGGTACATGACTGAGAGGGGGCTGTGGTACATGACTGAGATGGGGCTATGGTACATGACTGAGAGGGGGCTGGTACATGACTGAGATGGGGCTGTGGTACATGACTGAGAGGAGGCTGGTACATGACTGAGAGGGGGCTGGTACATGACTGAGAGGGGGCTGGTACATGACTGAGAGGGGGCTGGTACATGACTGAGAGGGGGCTGGTACATGACTCAGATGGGGCTGTGGTACATGACTGAGAGGGGGCTGGTAGATGACAGAGGGGGCTGGTATACATGACTGAGAGGGGGCTGGCTGGTACATGACTGAGAGGGGACTGGTACATGACTGAGAGAGGGCTGGTACATGACTGAGAGGGGGCTGGTATACATTACTGAGAGGGGGGCTGGTATACATGACTGAGAGCGGGCTGTGGTACATGACTGAGATGGGGCTATGGTACATGACTGAGATGGGGCTGTGGTACATGACTGAGAGGAGGCTGGTACATGACTGAGAGGGGGCTGGTACATGACTGAGAGGGGGCTGGTACATGACTCAGATGGGGCTGTGGTACATGACTGAGATGGGGCTATGGTACATGACTGAGATGGGGCTGTGGTACATGACTGAGAGGAGGCTGGTACATGACTGAGAGGGGGCTGGTACATGACTGAGAGGGGGCTGGTACATGACTGAGAGGGGGCTGGTACATGACTGAGAGGGGGCTGGTACATGACTCAGATGGGGCTGTGGTACATGACTGAGAGGGGGCTGGTAGATGACAGAGGGGGCTGGTATACATGACTGAGAGAGGGCTGGTACATGACTGAGAGGGGCTGGCTGGTACATGACTGAGAGGGGCTGGTACATGACTGAGAGGGGGCTGGTACCATGTATTGTGCATAATTGTAGGTCAAACCATTAAAAAGTTAATTTCCACGGCAGCCATTTTGGATTTTGGTCTCTCACAAATTTCCCCCGCCTTTTTAAAAAATCCATTGAGAAACGAAGTGCCACAGATGACCCAACTACTAGGTCCATATCGTATCATCATAATATTATTTTTTAAATCATTAGGATAAGGGTTCCCTTGATAAAGATGCATGAAAAGGCTGTATAATATACAACACCAGTAGCTCAACTGCAAAAACTGCTTTTTTATTTGATTAGATTTATTTGGAAATTAAAAACATCATAAAAACAAATGATCTTGACCAATTTGTATTCCTGAGGATATCACCTAAAAGCATTCATTAACAAGCATTAACACTTATTTCCAAGGTGGTCCTCGATGGAAGACATAAAAACACAGCACATTATAGCCTACTCAACTGCAAATTTTTCCTCAACTGCAAAAATGTATGCCTACTTATGTATTAGCCTACAGGGAAAAACACATTCACAACAGGCAGCAAAGTTTGTTTTCAGCCAAGTATGGTAATAAGGTAACTATTAGGATATATATGGTATGGATTACTTACTCTTAATAACTTATTACTATCTGTGGTAGCTCTAGTCTCCACCTACATAAATTGTTTTTGTGCTGTCCATTGATCATGCACCTTCACGTGGTAGGCACATAGGTCAAACTCCCCAAACAAACACACCATTGATTTAATTGCCATATAAGATGAATATAAAACAAGAAGGTGATCTATTAACTGTGTAAACCTTATGCAATATTCATCATTGATATTTGAATACTTGAAATCTGTATGAACTGAGTAGTTATTATCAAATGAAATAAGATGGAACTGCTCCATGCATTCATTGAATAAACAACTATTTTCTCATTACCAGTATGGTATTGTTTAAATTGTACAGCTTTTTGCACATCTTTGTCAGGGGATTCCAACAATTCTGGACCTGAATGTACCAGTTAATTGTAATCATCTCTCTCCTTATGTCTAGTCAAGCCAGGTTGTGGAGGAGAGAGACAGGGATGAACAGGCTATAGACTACGTTGCCCATCCTGAGCCTGCTATGATGCAGGTGTTTTTACATCACCACCCAAAACAAGATTCAGCCAAGAGCGAGTGAGTACACTGGTCCACTTGTCCATGGCACTTACTACCCAGCTTTGTAATGGGTTGGGGGGGGGGGGGGGGGGGGGGGAATAGTACAGTAGGTACGCATATGTAAGGGGACCGTAAGGATGGTGTACTGGTGGGTGGTGTCCGACCGATTATAGTGGGCCGGTCTGGGCCAAAAAAATAAATGGACCTCCCTAATTTCTAAACCCTGGCTACGGCCCTGGATACATGCACTGTCTCGTGTAGACAATCATGGTACAAGACCACCACCTGAAGAGCAGCGAGTTCCAGGATACAGTGGTGCCCAGTCCTGCTGTCATCCACCACCCAACAAGAGCAAGCCTTACTACCACACAACATACAATGAACCTCCAAGCAAGTCAGTGGTGAATGACATCATGGTGAAACATGTGGAGGCCATGTGGCTGAAGAATATTCCATTATTTCTTGTTGGTGACCTGCCCACCTATAAGACGATCACTCAGCTCAAGGCGGATAATCCAGAAATGTTCAAGGACATCTTCCCAATCCTCTGAGCTTTCCACCAGCTGATGTCCTACATCTATGCCATCTACAAGAGATTCAAGGGCTCTGGAATGGCAGACACTCTGGTTACAGCAGGGATAGTAGTGGAGGGGTCGGTAGACCAAGCACTAGGAGGAAAGCACTACAGACAGGGAGTGCGGTGCATCCTGCTCTTGAGAGAGGTTCTTATCCAAAATCAACTGTCAAAGATTCTTGAGCACAAGAACTATCGGAAGACATCAAGGAGAACCTCAACATTCTGCGGAATGCACTGACTGAAACTCAAGAGGCTCTACAGACAGCTTACTGTGATCCACACGTCCCAAATGTTTTCCCAAAACCCGAAGACAGGTTCCCAGGTCCTGCTGAATCCAGTGAACTCATGGTCAACTCAGGAAACAAGGTCAGATTGCAAAAACTTGTGAAAGAACAGGTGAAAACACAAGTTGGTCAAGTGCAGGGTGATATCATATACTGTGAGGGAGAAGTGTCAACCAACCTCAGCACTGGGTGCCTAATGGAGACTATATGTCTTCAAACATCCAGAGGCAGATACAATGCTGCTCTCCACCTATGCAAAGGTGAGGACCACCAACTACACTGGACCTGTTGTTCTAGACTGCGGAGACACAGACGTGTTTGTCCAAGCAGCTTATGTCTCGCAACAAATCAGAGGTGATCTACTGATCAAGCGCAAGAATACATTTATCAACTGCCGTGCAATGTTCTCTGAAGAGGTTGCAGACATCATCATACATCTCCATGTGATCACTGGCAGTGACCACACATCAGGCTTCTATGGCCATGGAAAGAAAAGGGTGTTGGAGAAGGTGATGGTTGTTCCTGAGGCAAGAGATCTCCTGGGATGAGTGGGTGAGAGTCTGGAGTTGAAAGATGAAGTGAGAGCGGATATGAAAGCATTTGTCCTCTCAATTGTTTACGCTGAGAGTGCAGATGTTACGTGTGGCCAGCTTCCAAGTGCACAAATTGAAGAAGAAGTGTACGATTCGTCTCCCATCTGATGAGGACTCCTTGGATCTTCATGTGGAAAGGACAAACTACATTACATATTGCCAGCTCCATTACAACCTTCAAGAACATCCTTCCCCCATTGGTCATGGCCGGGGACTAGTGAATGGGAAGTGCCGGCCAGTGCGTCATACCCTTCCCCTCTTGCCCCAGCAGCTCACATCTCATGACTGCTCAGATGAGAGTAGCAGTGATGATGAACAGAGTCATGGAGTGTGGAGAATCAACAGATTCTGATGAAGAATAGTGATTCTGTCTCCGGTTCTCATCATCCATCAACAACAAGTTGTTACGTTATATCGTCTGCTTAGCTTACTTTATATCCATCCCTACTCTGTATTTTGTGTTTTCTACCAGCCTTTTTTCTCCACCCTTATTTCCTTTATTTTTTATATTGTGATGTGAACATTAGTGTGTTTTATTCTAACAATTATATTTTCAGTTTGACATTACATGGCTCAGTTGCTGTGTCAGCCAGAGGGAGATGCTGTTGCCTCCAAATATTCCCTTAAGGCCATTAGGCTACTAGTTGATCAATTATTATTGCTATTTGTTGAAGCACCATAGTTATACAAAAGTTACAAAAAATATATAAAAAAGAAAGAAAAAAAACACCTCCATTTTGACTGTTCACCTTGTTGTAGTAAGGGAGCTTGAGTACCTCAGTGAACCCTGAGAGCTATGACAGTAGGAGGAAACTCCTAGCAGGTTTTACCAAACCGGACAGGTCTAGGGTGAGAGGTCAGACAAAGCAGTCAGACAACCTTGTGGAAACTTCATCTGGGGCCAATAACCCACCCTGCTAAAGCAAACAGGGGTGATCATGTCTCCGACTTTCACAGATGGATGGTGTATGGTGGAAGATACCCACCTATCCCCTCTGTCCATAACACAACTCATGAGCAGAGCTTTCATTAGAGCCTAATACACAGGAAAATCTGCAGAGTAAAATTTACCCAAATTGAGTAAAAAGACAGTATTGGCTCCTAGTCCAAATAAGAGTAAAATTGACTCTTGTCACAGAGTTAATTCTTCAGAGTTATTTCTACTCCATTTAGTGTTAACATTTAACTCTACAATTTGCTCCATTTAGCATAAAGTAAAAACAACTCTAACATCATTTCACTCAACACAGAGTTGTATTTTACTCCGTAGAGTTGGGATTCCATCAATAGAGTTGTATTTGACTCTGTATACGAGTAGTAATTGCCTCAATATAGAGTTATAATTCCCTCAATATGGAGTGTTATTTTAATCTATAGAGTTATTTTTCAATCAATAGTTATAATTCCCTTAATATTATAGTGGCATTTTAATCAATAGAGTTATATTTCACTCAATAGAGTTATATTTCACTCAATAGAGTTATATTTCACTCAATATAGAGATATTTTAAATTATATTTCACTCAATATAGAGTTGTACTTTAATCAATATAGAGTTGTAATTCCCTCAATATGGAGTTGTAGTTCACTCAATATAGAATATATTTCACTCAATATAGAATATCATATTTCACTCAATATAGAGTGGTATTTTAATCAATATAGAGTTGTAATTCCCTCAATATAGAATATCATATTTCACTCAATATAGAATTAAATAATAATTTACTCTGGAATAATACATTTAAAATAAACAGGGTCAAAGCAGAAATCAGTATTTAACAATGCACTTTTATTTGCAACAGGCATATCCTTTGGGATGCAACAGCGTGTGAACAAGAATCATGACTTCAAGGGGCGATCGATAGAAAAAAGGTCATAAATAAAATAAGATTTATCAATAAGCTTGTGCAATCTTGTTTTGTCTTCAGTAGCCAAGAAATTTGAAATTCCTAGTACCTTGGACTTAAAGGTCTATGATGACTTAAAACACTGAAGTCGACAAGGAGGCGTTTCAGTTTGTTATAAATAAACCAGACATGGGTGTGTTGGAGATTTGTTCACCCCAAGTTGCTTATTAACATGGAGCCTATAGCCTCATCCAAAATGTCACACAGGTACTGTATATGTTTGTACTTTGAAATGATCTTTGTTTCTATACGCCCAATGTAATGTAACATAGTAAAACAAATAAAAAAGAACGCGTCTGAGGAAGAACTTGCTTGGTGTGGAACCTTCCTAATCTAATGTGATCTTTTTACATTACACTTGTCACAAACATTCCTCTCTTGCTAATCACACTTGGTATGTCTACGTGATTGTTAGATTCAGTGAGCCCCTCTGCAAACAACTCCATTATATACAAAAATCACCATGACTTCAAGGCTTCATGGGGAGAGTAATCGATAGAAAAAAGGTCATAAATAAAAGACAATTACATTTTGGCCTCTGTAAAGTGACAGCAGCATCTGTTAGGGATAGCTCACCCAAAAAAGAAATCTATCAATTACACACCCCATGAATTATTGAATTCATGGAAATTTGTTTGTTTGTCGCATTCCTGAGCCAATAATTCAAGCCAGTCATCAAATTATTGGCTCAGGAATGCAACAAAAAGAAATCACCATGACTTCAATTAAGGCTTCATGGGGAGAGTAATCGATCAATTACATTTTGGCCTCTGTAAAGTGACAGCAGCATCTGTTCACCCCAAAAAAATAAAAGAAAACTAATAGTGTTCATCCCCAGTGCAATAGTTCAAGAGCTTAGTGATTTTCTCTTTTCCTTTTTTAAATCACAGGAAACAGTATGGAACAATAAATGAGCTTGAATCGTCATCACTGTATGACATCTGTACATCGAATGCTTTGTAAAACAAAAGCTCTTTGACATCAACTACATGAGGTCCATCTGTAGTACACACAACTTTAAATGCATAAAAATTGTCATACAGAGACACGGTTTGTAGTGCAAATGTAAACAACAGTAACCTCTCATCTTTAAGAACAACACTGTGGATTTTGTGAAAAACTGGAACCTCACTAAGAACTTTAAGACAAACAACTAAACCTGGTCGATACATATTTCCATGGTGTTTGGCCCATCTAACATTTAACACCTTGGTGTCACTTGGTACCTGAAGAGTCTCCGCTATCTCACAGCCTCTGTCCATCACATTTAATGCTACCATTTTACTTGGACCAAGCACCAGTCTGTTGGGATCAAATGTCTGCCAATTGTATGCTACTTGACTTTGGTGTTTCTTTGCCAACGTTTTAGTTATATTTTTGAAGCTTTTTAGTTGTTTTTTAAAGAAATTATGCTTCGCTTCATAGCACATGCACCAGACATGCAAAAGTGGTCCAATTTTACGAATACATGTAGGATAGTGCACCATAAAATTATGCTTTGGTAGTAGCCTCCTGTTGGGAAACAAATGCTTGAATAACCACGTGGTGCTCTGCAATCAAGTGTTTCAAATAAATAGTAATGCCAGTTGATAACCTGGGAGAAAATACAATATCTGCTATTTGAAGCAACAGCAGAAGCAAATACCAGTGTTGATCATTTGGACAAACCAAGTCTCCAAAGATAAGTGGTAGATTGCAAAGTAAACACCAAGATTGGATTGCATTTAACCCCAAGTCATTTGAGGTCTCTACTAACTGCAATGCAGGTGGCTTGTTGTTTTGTTCCAGGTAACCATAGTTAAAGCTCTTAATTCTCAAGTCTATTTCCTTTGATGTTGTGTAGTTTTTAATCAAGTGTAGTATTAGCAGTTTCATTTCATATTGTGCCACGCCCTCCAAGATATCATGCATAATATTGACAGAGAAATTGTCACATGTATTGAAGTACTGCAAGGAATTTAGAATGCAAGAATGTTTAACTCCCATCACATAGGGAAGACCAATAGTCGTCTCCATTTTTTGGCAGTGTTCTGCATGAAGTGCTCGAGTTCGCATAACTATCTTGGGTGAATCTTCTTTGAATTCTGTCTGAAAGTCCTCTTTCTCAGCAAGACAAAAGCGGCAACAATATCTGGCACTGAATGATTCTACGAAACCAAACAAACCGTGAATACCAAGGTTGTCACCTGTAACTTGGACAATAGTTCCATACACTGGCTGATCATACAATGGGACCTTAAGGCGAGACACTGCAGGTGAATAGTCAAATATACTTTTTTTGTTGATTTTGAGATTTTGTTATATTTTGCTTCCTAAACATGTCTTCTATGAAACTAGTGACAATAAAACGTCAATAACATACATTTAGTTGTTTATTTGACATCATTTTGCCTTATTGCATCCATAATTGTGCACATATTTAATGGGGAAGTGCCTCATTTGCATATATAAACATACATTTCAGAAAACTTGCAATATATTTTTTCTTAGTTTATATGTACATAACAAATTGGGTAAGTTTCATAGTGATATCTATTCAAATATTTTTTGCCTATTAGGGGGTACTACACTGTACTACACTGTTTGTAGCCTGTGTGTAGTTCTGTTCAGTTCAATAACATCATTATTATTATTATTCAGTTATATATATGTGTTTAGGTTGTCTATTACTAATGGTTTGATTAGGTTTTGTGTTTGTAAATATCTGTTTAAAAAAAAAGTATGGCATTTTTCAATACAGAACTTTGAATGCGTTTTCCCAAAAATGAGTTTTAAGAGTTTTTCCTCATACTCTGAGCCAGAAATCTCCACTTCAGTAGCACTCACATACACCAAACCTTCCAGTTCTATTCATATCTATGTTCTGAAGGTATTTACAGAAGGGTTTGTTGATATCGCATTCATACCCTGATTTATATCACATTTTATTCCTAAAAACATGGCGAAATATGGAATTTTACCATAAAAATGGACTGAATGGAGTATTTTCTGATTTATGGAGTGATAAAAAGAGATATCCAAAATCCCCTCTGTAATAACCTTTGGCTCTAATATGTCAACAAAATGAAACTATAATTTTGAAAATTGCTTTATCCAATGTTCAGATTTCTGTCCTGGAATTATATGCAAATTAGTGCATATTTAAGTAGATCATGCCTCATTTGCATATTTAAACATACAATTTCAGAAAACTTGTAATATAAAAAAGTCTTGTCTTAATATAAGTAATCAACTGGGGAAGTTTCATTGTGATATCTATTAGTTAATTTCTTTACCCTATTCACCTGCAGTGTCTCCCCTTAATTCCATCTTTTTCAAGTATTTTAATATCTTCCACAAGTGGAGCAAGTATTTTAGAAAAGCCGTGTGTTTTAATGTCTTGGGCATGGAATAAAGCGACCAAATGAATATTAAGCAGAATTGAGTTGTACTTTGGAGAAAAATTACGCAAGGTGAAATAGATTGCTCCTAATTTATGTATTCCCTTTTTACTCCCCAACGGATTTGCGCATTCAAAATCATCATAGAAAAGCTGCACCTGAATTGCATGCTTCGGTTTTGAAAATAGAGGATGACTCTTGAAAAACTCTCCATCACACAAGTCATTAAGAACATCTTCTCTTAAACTGGAATCACTCTGCATCATCTCTTTTATATTAGGGTGTTTGTAAATAAAGTCTAATGTTTTCAAAATTGGGATATAAACACATTTATCAGTAACAACAGCCTGATCATAAGTTCCAGTAGTCCGATTGCGCAGGGTATCAAATTTTGTACCAAGGACATATTCAACTGGGTCTACCCTTCCCCACTTCTCTGTAAAATATTGCCTTCTCTTAGTTTCAGAATTTAAGATACAAAAAGGATTTTCAATTTCTTCAAAACACTGATCAATTTTACACTCAACCTCACTTTTGTTCCTGTAAAGATAGACACTGCTTCACATATTGTTTTGCTTGATTATGGATATCATCAACAATCTCTTCCATTGAAGTTACCAAAGAGTTGATTATTGTTTCACCTACACCTGCCACTTTAAGTTCAGCTACTGTTGCAGCACAGCTGTCTACAAGACTATTATTAAGAATGACTGGGTCAGAAGGGGCACTGCTTGATGGAAAGTCATCAACATAACTTTCAGCTACATGTTCAGCTGTAGAGCGGCCTTTACCAGGATCCCCACATGGTTGATGTGCTTTAAGATGCTTTCGAAACCCAGAAAAAGTGCCAAAGACATGTAAACAACCAGGCTGACCACATTTAAGACGAAGTGTCCTTCCTGAACAAAGTCAGTGGATCATCCTCAAGTGCTTCATCAGTGAATTGGCATTTGCCTGAGAGCTTTTGCAAATGAAACACAACATCTTAGTATCAAAAAACACTGGAGCATCAGAGGCCTCAAGATAAAATATCTTCTCAGTATCAAAAGTATGTGCAGCATCAGAGGCCTCAAGATAAAATATCTTCTCAGTATCAAAAGTCTGTGCAGCATCAGAGGCCCCAAGATAAAATATCCTCTCAGTATAAAAAAGAAATCAGTGCAGCATCCGAGCCCTCATCTATTTAACCCTGGGGTTCACATTAGTGGTAGCAGCATCGATCTTGTAAACGGCGGTTTGCAAGAAGTTGTACACATTGGCCAGATCCCGGTTGTATGAGGTACCAAAGACAAAATGAGCTTTGAAAAGCTCATCAAAAGAGGCAAGAGAGTCTGGTGACTTACAAGGGATTGCATGTTTGTCAATCACAATGAAGTACTTGTGAATCACACTCCTCTGGGTCCCCACAGCAAGCAGATAGGGTTGAAGGCTCTCCGTGATGCTGTCCAGATGCCCCTGGACACTGGTCCCAGTCTGTGACAAGATAACTTCATTAGTCTTGCTATTAAAATTAGTCACGGTTTGCAAACAGTGGTCTTTGCATGATTTCACAATGATCTTGTTTTAAGGGTCAATATTAGGGACAGAACTAGGGATGCACGATAATTATCAGGCCGATATCAGCAATTATGACGTCATCCCGATAAAAGTATTGATAGCTCCGATAATACAAAAATATATATATATATTTTTTTACTTTTTTCTTTTCATGTCAATGTTCACACGCACAATATATGCTTACTTAGGATTTGACTTGATTCAACAACAAAGCAGTCGGGGCAATGGCAAGCCAAAAACTGTCGAAAATGTGGTTATTTGAAGTTTGGATTTTTTTTCTTCTCACAACTGAGGTAGGTAGATTACATTTTTAGAGACTAAAGTACCGAAAAAGGTACCGTTGGGTACCGGTATCGATTCACAGGTAACGGTACCGTATCGGTTCAAATGTGAACGGCATCCCTACTAGTTCCCTCATTGTTCAGGGAAACACATTTTTAATGACATTGACAAATTGTCACTTTATTTGAAGAGTCAAAACTGTTCTCTTGGCTTTGTTTTGTTCATAGTAGTAACGCTCATGTCATGATAAATCTGGTTAGGTCAAAACTACAGGAATATACATAAAAAAATAAATGATTATAATACAATAAATATATATATCGGTTATCGGTATCGACCTTGAGGAGCAGAAAGTTATCGGTATCGATATCGGGGTCAACAAATCAATATCGTGCACCCCTAGACAGAACAGTGATCCTTCTTATACTTTAATTTAACTGTAACTAGGGATGCTCGATATTGGCTTTTTTACCGATATACCGATATTGTCCAACTCTTAATTTCCGATACCGATATCAACCGATACCGATATATGCAGGGTTTCCCCCCCAGAAAACTGAATAATTTCAGGTAATTAACATTACATATGTCTTGTTGTGGAATTAACATAACATTATGCATACTTTTGACAATAAATAAAATCAGAATTTGTTCTTACTTGCCTGGGTAAATAAAGGTTGGTTATAGAAATGTAAAAAAAAAAAAAAATTATTTTACCGATACCACAATTTTCCTATATCACATTTTAATGCCAATATTGGCCAATAATATAGGTAACTGTAACCTTACCTTTATGAACTTCACAAGGTAGTAAATGGCTTGTCTGGCTGAAAGCTTTCCCGGTCTCTTGTTGCGGCCCTGAGGTGATGGTGGCATGAGGTGGACAAGCAGCAAGAGGGAGGACATCTCACTGTCCCATCCTGAACATACAAAAAATTAAATACAAAAAATCAGAAATACATTTGACTAAAAGCTGTGTTTCCATTTGTTTAAAAAACAATTCACCCTTCCATTATTATATTCCTTTAATTCAAGCATACCATTGTTCAGTTCTGTTGTGGATTCAGCATTCTGAAGCAGGTCTTGAAGGTCGCCGGTCTGGGTGAGGTCACGGCTTTGTTCAAGGACTTTCTGCCTGCAGAAAGTAGGCCACTTCTCCACGAACTTTGCATAGATGTCATCACCAAACATCAGACTGAAATCCTGCTCAATCTGCAGACAAGATGGAATAAAACATGGTTGAAATTCTTTTGTCATACATTGTTAAATAGGTTCACCCTATGACCAGGGATGTGATCTACATTTTTTAAAAAGGTCATTTTTAATTTCAGTTAGACTTTAATGCAAGGCTGTTAAAGAGCCACATACCATTCCTGTGATGTCTAGGAATCATGGAAAGGTGGTGAATCTTTCAGAGGACTTAATTGGGTCATGCACCATTTCTTGGCGATGGGTGAAGGTCTGTTTCATCTTCTCCTTGATGATTGCTTCATCAGTTGTATGCTTCATCAGTGCACTGGCCTCACGACACTGGGTGTCTGTGGTTAGCTGGTTTTCCTCACAGAAGGGGGCTCTGTCGCCAGAATTTGGACCACCTGTAACAGTGTAGGAACCACACATACTGCTGCTATACTTTCCAGTGATATGCATTTACTATAATGATCCATCTTCACAGTTGCTAGATAAACAGTGGACTGGGGAGAAACATGACATGTTGCACTGGTTCTACCTGTGTATGTGTGTGTGTGAACACGTGAATTCCCCCTTAAATTCTAACTACAATCAAAATTACATACCGATCAGTGGCTGAACATTTCGGCTCTTCTTTTGTCCCTCTGATGCAACTTTTTGAAGTGATTTCACTCTCCATGCCAGAAACCCACTCCCATCTACTGGATTGTAATACTGCTCCTAAAACACAAGAAGAAGAGAAAAAAAAAAGTGTTATTTGGTTTAAATGGGCATGTGTAAATGTGTTTATTTCTCTCCTTAAAACTTAACACATGCCCTACTCTGAACAATTGCTAAAATCAAGGTCAACAGGTATAGGACATCTGTGGTTCTGAAATTGTTGAGGTTAGGAGAAATGATCAGCATACAGAAATGTTAACAAATATTTAGTTGAAATCGTACTCCGCACAGCCCTATTTTAAGCAATTCCAGAGAAGTGAGGAGTAAAGGGGTTAGACTTGGTGTTTTATGTACCATGCATGTGATTGGATAATGTTATGCATAATGTTGTGTTAATTCCACGACAAGAGATATGTAGCCTAATGTTAATTACCTGAAATTATTCCTTTTTGGGAGGGGGGGGGGGACCCTGCATATATCGGTATCGGTTGATATCGGTATTGGAAATGAAAGAGTTTGACAATATCGGTATATCGGATATCGGTAAAAAAGCCAATATCGAACATCCCTAGAAATTATATAACAAGAATGAACTATAAACATAATAATTGTTAGACTAGAAGTCTTTATTTGTCATGCAGTTTTAACACACATGCGAGATGGGCGACCCACAGGAACACACACACACACACACACACACACATGCACTGAGTCGCAGATGAAATGTCTCTCTGCACTTTTCCCTGATGTACCTACATATCCCAAATTGCCCTGGGGATCGGCCAGGTATGGGAATAAGGCAGTGATGCCCTTTGCGTAGTCTTCTTTAACACGCCTTGAAGGACTCATCCTACAGTGCACACACAAATGAGATCCAAACAAAAGTATTGCTGTGCCAATGCCTTCTGCACAATCTATGTAAAGCGCTTTGGATAACCATTTATCATTTACCATTTCTGCAAAAAGGAGGATCTTAGTAAAAACCAAAAATGTGTATTGGGTGTGTAATGTTTAGATCAGTGGTTCTCAAACTTTTTACACAAAGTACCACCTGAGAACGTAGCTGGCTCTCCAAGTACCACCATATGACCGGCGTTAAAATACAGTCTATTCAGCTATGCAGAGTTCACGCAGGAGGCAAATGTATTCCTAATACCATTATTTATTGTTAACTTTTGTCAGACACAGCCACAATATACAAAGGGATAGCACTAGAACTAGAAAACGCTTCCACACAACTCATACAATGCAAGGGGCATTGAGAACATAATAACTAACATTCTCATAGCAAATGAGAAAATTAAGAACAACTGTATTTCAGCAAATGTATTTAATTCTCTCTCTCTCTCTCTCTCTCTCTCTCTCTCTCTCTCTCTCTCTCTCTCTCTCTCTCTCTCTCTCTCTCTCTCTCTCTCTCACAGCAAGCAATTGTCCGTCATTCTCTCTCTCTCTCACACACACACACACACACACACACACACACACACACACACACACACACACACACACACACACACACACACACACACAGCCACACACACACACACACGCACACACGCACACAATTATTTTGTTACAAAAACTTAATTTCCTGCATTCTGGTGCAGGAATTTTTGAATTTTTACCCTGCCAGTGTTTGTGATGGGCATCACAAATTATTATAAAAAAAAGAAAATAAAACACATATTCAATACATTTTTGAAATTTTACCCTTTAAATGCCAGTTTGTGTGATGGCATCACAAATTATTGTTAAAAAAAACACAAAAAGTTAAATATTTTCAATATATCAAATGCAAAGTACATTTTTCTGGGGGGGATTATTACAGGCTAGGCATGTGTCAATGATTAGCAGCAACACAGATTTTGATGGATTTTTTGTAATGTCAAACAAAAAATCAGGGCTGAAGTTGAATGAAAGATTTATGACTGTTTAGACTGCATTACACTCTGTCACAGTGATCTCCTGGTTGTTTCCCACTTAGGTTATCTAACTATCGCGCCGCCGCAACCAGAAACACTGGCTTGGCCTGCTTCTAAGTTCAGTGGCCTGACTGAATTTTTTCTTTTTTTTTTTCTTTGCTTTTTTGTAAATGTCTTCAAGTACCACCAGCAGTACAACCAAGTACCACTAGTGGTACGCGTACCACAGTTTGAGAACCACTGGTTTAGATGACAACATACCCATGCTCTTTTGCCATGTGCGCAACCAATATCTTCACCATGTCGCGTCTTCTGGTATCCGTTAGGCTTTTTGTCCGAGCATAATCGGCAATGATCCTCTCTCCTCCAGGTGTGTCCCTCAGAATCTTTTCAGTCATCTAAGCGGGAGTAAAAAGGGGGGGGGGGGCACATGGATAGACAGTCATACTTTTAAGCATTTTTCCCACAGGCCCCTACATTTGGTGGCCAAGTATATTTAACCCTTTCACTGCCACACTACAGAAGGTTAACCCTTTACTATCACACTACGGACGGTTACCGTCGGTAGTGTGATAGTAAAGGGTTAACCTTCTGTAGTGTGGCAGTGAAAGGGTTAACCTGCTGTTGTGCGGCAGTGAAAGGGTTAAGGTGACAAATGTAAACCATGACCCCCCCCCCCATTTTCTCCCCAATTGTACTTGGCCATCCCCCCTGCTACCCCTTTATCAGAGTCACCATCTCCATTTCAAACAGTCATATGCAAAGCTTACCAGAGCGAGACGAGTCAGGTCAGCACCATTTCTTGGAGCAGGACTAGACTGCAAAATGATGGTGTCATCAGACTCCCCTTCATTGTCTGCACCAGAGCTGAGAACGGAGTTGTGGCTGGAGTTGCTTGTAGAGGTGCTCACTAAATCTAACAATCATGTAGACATATAAGTGTGATTAGCAAGAGAGGAATGTTTGTGACAAGTGTAATGTAAAAAGGCCACATTAGATTAGGAAGGATCCACACGTTACATTGGGCGTATATACAAAGATCATTTCAAAGTACAAAAATATACAGTACCTGTGTGACATTTTAGGTTAGCCAGGACACTTGTAGCCTTTTTACAACGCATGCGCGTTTCCGGCGCTCTGATTGGCCCGGTCATGTGACATGTGCGCCCAATAGCATGTTTGCCCATTTCCGCGTCGAACAGCCTGCAAACTACCTGGCGTTCTATCGCCATGCTCCAAGACAAACTCTAACCTTAACCAACTTCGAAAGAGTGCCTAAGCTTAAGGGGCGAAAGAACTTGCCGTCACGCTCTAAGACAAACTCTAACCTTAACCAACTTCGAAGAGTGCCTAAGCTTAACCAGTGTAGAAACTTGCCGTCCCACGATTGCCGCTCATGTCACATGACCTGGCCAATCAGAGCGCAAAACGGGAACCTGGAAACGCAGATGCGTTGTAAAAAGGCTTCAAGCAGCCAAGACTGTATGGATGAGGTTATAAGGCTCCATGTTAGCAACTCACCTTCAGGATTTGGGTCTTGGGGTGAACAAATCTCCAACACACCCAGGTCTAGTTTCTTTCGAAGAAACTGAAACGCCTCGTCGTCGACTTCAGTGTTTGAGTCATCATAGACCTTTAAGTCCAAGGTACTAGGAATTTCAAATTTCTTGGCAACTAAAGACAAAACAAGATTGCACAAGCTTATTGATAAATCTGTTGTGCAATTTATTTAATTTGTATTAATTAAAATGTCATAAAAATGGGATATTAAAATAGCCACTGAAAATTTTATCATATGAGGAAGATTGACAGCCTTAATTGACATACTTAACACCGGTTCCTGACAGGCAGCGAGCAAGCGAACTGGAGACGAAATCGCGCGCCACACTGTCCTGATATGAGGCGGCGCGTGTCCGAGTGTGTCTGTGTGTGTTACCTGGAAGCACACAGGGCAAAGCAGCCTGCGATTCTTGACCAATAAAAAGTGTTTAGAGGCAGGACTCGGCCGCGTAATCGCTCAACTAGAGACACAGCGAGCGAATATTTGAGGGGGGAACGACATCGCCGCTCAGTTCGCTGTCGCTCGCGGCAGGTCAGGATAGTCAGATTGAAACGAATACATTTTAATCATTTTCGCAATCACGCTCGCTCGCGTCGCTGCCTGTCAGGAAGGGGTGTAAGACATTGATTGGTTCACTATATCCTAAAGAAAATGGATTGTGCCTTGTACTGTAGGCCTACAGCTTCAATTAACATGCAGGGAAAGCCTAAACTGATACCCAGTATGTTGTTGCATAGGGCAGTGGTTCTCAAACATTTCATGTCAAGGACCCCACAAATTGACAATTAGCCCACAGGCCCCCATTTGAAAAGATGTGCCATGGACCCCCATAAGACAATATTTGTACGGCTCTAGCAGTGATTCTCAACCATTTTAATTCGAAGGGCACCCATTTAATGGCATTTCTATCTTTGGGACCCCAATTTATATTGTAAAATCAATGTTAATTTAACTCTTGACGGTGTACAATGGACGTTGGGGTCCATTTGTACACCGTCAGAGTTACAGACCAATAAGGGTCCATTTGGTTCCTAACTATCAAGGCGGACGCCATTTTGAGAACCAACGGCACGCTGTGCAAAATGTTTCACTCACCACACTCCAAAAAAGTTGTGAAGGTCAATTGGCCCTCAAAACAGATGAATTTCTGCCGGTCAATGTGTTTAACACGTACAGCCTGCATCTGATGGCAAATAAATAATAACAGTTACTAAGATGATATAGGGCCCAACAACTCATGCGTTATGAGGAGTGTTACAATTAGAAAATATTACAAAAGCACCATCTACAGTAAATTTCGCTGAGTAAATTTTACTCAAACTGAGTACATTTTACTCAAACTGAGTAAAACTTTACTCACTTGGGCTCAAATTGACTCAGTTTGAGTAAAATTTACTCTGTGAAATTTACTGTGATATACACTGTAAGAAATAAAAGCTGCAAGAAAACGGTAAATGTCTGGCATCAATGGTTTCCAAATACTTACGGTCAAATTACAGTAAAATCAAATACATTTACAGATTACAACCTTTATTTAATGGTTAATATTTTGATAAAAGGTAATTTACTGTATGTGTATGGTATTTACACTTAAAGTAGAACAACAAAGGTAATCTGTAAAATAATACAGTGAATTTCCTGTGAAAAAACATTTATTTTTACAGTGTAGGCTATCTAGTTCCACAAGTTTCCATTATATTATACATGGAGGCAGAACACACATACCTAACATTACGGTGAGGAGCGTCTTTCACAAATCTAGCAGGTGCACGTGCACCGGTTAACAAGCAACAGTGAAAAGTGTCTGGGCGGAAACAAGCGCTTGACAGTTTGGTTCCGCATTAAGAGTCAATCCACAATCTAGAGGCAAATTGTTGGGCATTCATTCAAATTAGTCAACCCAGTACAATGGTTCAAATAAACACTTGTTGAACCGAACAGTGCGTCAAATTAACTTGGTATGTCCATTTACCGCTAGTAAAACAGTTAACCTACAGCACATCGCAGCAAATTTACATGACTCTATTTAGAGTAAAACACATGTTGTCTCTGCCACCGTTTCAGCAAAGTCCGTCAACATGTAACATAATTGTTCCGTCCCTTGTACTATGTCTAATTGTCTTGTATGTTCTTAATACGTCAGTTTTTGGATAGTTATATCACTATTTTTAACAACAGCCTACAGGCCTACAGGTATGGTCTACAGGCAGGGCCGCCTCAGGGGGTGTGCGAGCAGTGCGGTCGCACAGGGCCTCGCGGGAAGGGGGGCCTCACACATTTTTTTTTTTTTTTTTTTTTTTTTTTGCGAGGCCCCCCTTCCCGCGAGGCCCTTTTTCATCACAGACCTAAAATCTAGTTTTGCTTATATGCTTATATATTTCACATTAGACACGTTTGTAGAATGTGTCTGACTTTCTTCCTGCCTCTGCGGCTCTGCAGACTGCAGTTTTCCGGTTTCTGCGGCTTTGCTGCTCTACAGATTTTAGGATAGTGTTTCCGGTCTCTTCTCCCGTCCCCCGTAATAGAAGAAGAAGAAGAAGAAGACACACGACACGAGGTAGAATCTAATTCAGCGCTATTCAGAGGAGCCAGTGGAATGTCTTTTCAAAAGCAGCATGGATCAGAAGAAATTACACCGTGGGCCAAGAAAGTCTCCTTCCAACTTTACCATTGGCGCCGCATTGATACTGCGTTATGGTGAGTCAACCTATCATTATATTCCCGCCGTGGACCTATCTCTCTTTCTCTCTCTCGGGGGCCAAACTGGTCGACTAGCTAATAGACTTAGTACTACTAGTAGCTAACGGTGTGTGCCTGGTGTCAGCACCTGGCTGTGTGTAGCCGCATAGCTTGCTTCTGCGTTAGCTAATGGTTAGCACAAGCATCAAACGAACATTCCCAGCTGAAGCTAAACAGCTAACTGGCTAACAGTTAGCTCAATCAGCTGTTAGCTAATTAGCTGTTAGCTTGTGCTAACCATTAGCTAACGCAGAAGCAAGCTATGCAGCTACATACAGCCAGGTGCCTGATTGAGCTAACTGTTAGCCAGTTAGCTGTTTAGCTTCAGCTGGGAACGTTCGTTTGATGCTATCAGTTAGCCTTGAGAATAGCAGGGGGTTCTGGCACTCTGACTACGACATCATCTTTGACAGAAGATGTAGTCGGGCCTGCACCATGACAAGGCTCTGGCCATAGCTTATTTGTCCCGACAGCGAGAGGCCTTTCGTCAACGTGGAGACCTGTGTTGCGGCCTTTCGCCCTGCGTTCCTTTTGTGCAGGTAAGATTAATGAAAATGTCATGACATTACCCCACTCTTCCTTCCTTCCCCTCCCGAATGTTTTGTTAATAACGATGTTTTTTTCCAGGCAAAACATATGCTACTTCACAACATTTGGAGATACGACATGTGCTGTGTGTGAATGTCTTGGTCGTTTGTGTAGCTTGGGTAGCGTTGGGCCGTTGGCCAAAGCTGTGTGTGGCCTGGTGTCACAGTACCTGGCTAGCCTATTTAGCTGATGTCGGCCATTGGCTCCTTGTGTAGCAGAGTGAAGTTGTTATGCTAGAATCATGGACAGAAACTGTTATCTTTTATCTTAAATAAGTAGGCCAAGACGGAAACACTCTTACTTTGAAGGAACAAAGTGGACCGAGCTCACTCTAGTGTTGTGGAGGGGTGCCTTGGTTACTAGTTTATATTAATTTCCTCACATTGAGTTATTGATTCTCCAAACGAAATCCCTTTTGGGTCTTTTATAATGGGTTTAGAGAGGATAGGATATCTTTCCATTGAATATTTGTTGTATTGTAAATACTTTCAACCAATGTACAAAATGGTTTAGCCGGTTTGTCGGCAAGGTAGACGCCGGCGGAAGTGGTCGCTCTCTTTGAGTTTGCTGAGAACGAGAGCAGAGGTACGCGCTTTCGGTTACCTAATATTGGATTTAATTGCTATGTATAACTTGTAAAATTGATTTATATTTTGGTTTTGGTACTGAAATACCCTGTTGTGTAATGACATTAATTCGCCCTGTGTAAAACAGCCATAGTACCGTTGTGGGCTAACTCGTATTCTGTTTGGCGATCACAGGTGGACTACGTGATGATGGTCGCTTACGCCATGTTTTTGTGTACGTGCTGTTTTGGTTTGCTAACAGGTATGAACCGTTGTTTTTGTATTTCGGTTTAATTAATGCTTACACACTGTCTTTCATTTCATATTATTTCATATGTTTTTGCTGAAGTTGACTTGTACTGAGCTACATGTATTTAATAGTAGCTAACAATTGTTGTAACTGTGGATGGCGCGCTGTTTTGAATGTGCGCGCGCTCTCTTTGAGTTTGCTGAGAACGAGAGCAGAGGTGGACTACGTGATGATGGTCGCTTACGCCATGTTTTTGTGTACGTGCTGTTTTGGTTTGCTAACAGGGAATCACCAATAAAACACCATCAACTGAGTACCGTTGTCTGAGTCGACGTCCACCTCACACCAGACACAACGCAGATTGGATCACGCTACAAACTGGTGCAGAGACAACCCGGATCAACTGGTCAGCGGAGGCCGACCATCGGTGTTGCTGGAGAGACGTGGAGGCTTCATGTGCGGCCTAGACGCGTGGATGCTGCTGGCGCGGCCTGGTCACGGGGACGCTGCATTCGCCGTCTGTTCCTGAGGTCTGTTCCTGAGGAGGCTGGAGAGCACTGAATCCTTTGAAAAAGATATAGTCTCTAATCAAGTTTATTGATTTCGAGTGTGTTACCTAAAACACGCTGAAGAGTATAATGGTAAAAGTACCATTTGATACTGAAAATGACTTTGAATGTAGAAAACACTCCTACAGGGAACTTGACTGTGGGGAGAGGGAGAGGGGTTCTAAGTTACACACCGGTCATGCAGTCTACTCCGGCGAGTCCAGGTGGTTCAGGTTCCTCTGGTCCTGGAAGGGGGAGTGTAGAGGGTCACTCAGAGAGAAATGCCCAATCGTTACTTTTCACTCCGGTTGTTCCCTCACCTGGTGAAATTAACAACACTAGTGTTGAAACATCCCCCAGTCAAATGGCCAATTTGATAAAATCCATTGGGTCAGAAATAGGGGAAGCTATTAGAATGACGTTAATGCAGAACACAATCACGGGGACTTCACCTGTATTAGCTTCTAAAAATCCCCAACAGACGTTCCAACCTGACCAATGTGGGAATACTGTGATTGATGCATCCAAAATTAATCTTGTGTTACGTTCAGATGCAAATGCCCCACCCTATTTTAAAGGGGACAGCACAGATAAGCACAGATAAGTGCTCTGTTTTTGAGTGGGAGGAACTCATGAGGACGTATATCAGAAAGAAAAATAACTGTACTGGAGCTGAACAAGTTGAGGAGGTTATGAACAAGCTAATGGGGAGGGCCCGGGACGTTACCAAAGTATGGCTGCGTAGCAACTCAACTGTCAGTGAGGTGGGTGTTATTTTTAGCATTTTGAGACAACATTTTGGTGATATTATTCATTCAGAACTTCCATTAGCTGACTTTTATGCAGTCAAAGCATATGCAAGCGAGAATCCTCTTGACTATTGGATTAGGCTTAACAAAGCAGCAGAAGCCACAGAGCAGTGTCTTCTTAGTAAGGGGGAATCTCAGACTAGCCTGAGCCAGCATCTAGTTCTCATGTTCATCCGTAACTGCCCCGATAAGGAGTTGTCCTTAGTGTTCAAAAGTAAGCCATCTCGTGAGTGGACAGCAGGTGAGGTGCAGGGACATTTGGATGAATATTTGAGAGAACATAGAGCGAGTCGAGGTTGGTTGACACAACAAGTGGTCGCCATTGAGTCATCACAGGAGAGGGTGGTTGTTAATCACGAAAGCGCGTCACCTATGGCTGTCAGTAGTCCAGAGCTAGAGCAGCTGTTGCCTGTATCTGAGAATAACACAATGGATAGAGTTCTGAGAGTGTTAGAAATGGCGTTAGGCAACCACACTCAGTCTGTACAAAATGGTCCTTATGTACAAAATGGTCCTTATGTACAAAATGGCCCCCATAGACAGTTCCCCAAACCTTCTCAAGAATGTCAGGTTTGTGGCAGTTTGGAGCACAATACTAGGACGCATTGTAGGACGCACAGGCTGTGTTTCAAGTGTCTGGGTCCAGGGCATATTGGTATCCATTGTGGGCAGACCACTCCTAGACAGCCCCCTGGTCAGAGACAGGCTGGTCCTCCTCAGGAAAACTAGCCGGCCCTCGTTCAAAGGAGGACAATGTGGGCCCCTATGGTTTTTCCTCCAATTGCAATGATGATATTCAGTCTGTATACACGTCCGTTTGTGAAGCAGCACCCAAAGACAAGACAGTAATTATGCAGAATGTGACCAGAACATCCCAAAGTTTATTTTTCACCACCGTATTAACAGGAGACAAGGTTGAGTTACAGGGGATGTTAGATAGCGGATCCATGGCTACTTCTCTGCGCGCTGATGTGGTTCCTCGGCTGAGGGAGGCAGGAGTAGTGACGGGTGATTTGATATCGACTACCAATGTTGTTCTTGTGGGGTGTGGTGGGAAACAAACTAGCCCGGTGGGAACGTGTGAGCTGAAACTTAAGCTTTACGGTTTTGAATACATAGTACCAGTCTTGATAGTGGAGGGTCAGGTTGATGAGCTCATTATAGGCACCAATGTGATGAAGCCCTTAATCAGACAGTTCAAATCCACGGGGGCCTACTGGCGCATATTGGGAAAAGCTGAGTCACCATGTCAGGACGAAAACAGTCAGTTTATCAGGTTCATGGCCAATCTTGAGAGATGGAGGGGGGAAGAAATTCCTGACAAAGTGGGAACAGTCAAGTTGAAACAGGCCGTAACACTTGAACCGATGAGTGAGCATGTAGTGTGGGGTCGTCTCCCACCCAGGACAAAACTTTCTATGGGAAGTACCGTTATTGTTGAGCCCAGCGCCTCTCGTTGTGTGCACCGTAACATACTAGTTGGCAGGGTAGTTACACCTCTCTGGGGGGATGGGTGGCTTCCTGTCAAGATTATAAATCCGACTACCAAAGCTATCACCTTGAGACGGAATGCAAAAGTGGCTGACGTATATCCATGCATTGCATTAGAAGATTTTGACAGTGATACGGACATGTCAGTCCACCAGAATGCCGGTAGAGTGAGTAGTGGCAGCTCTCACGGCAGTCTGACAGCTAGGAGTTGTGCTAGCAACAATGTAGCTAGGGGGAATGATAGACTGGCTAGTCTAGGGCTCCCGAACCTGTCAGTTGATGACTGTCAGGTCTCACCAGTCTGGAAAGATAGACTGACTGATCTAATTGAGAACTATGAGGATGTGTTTTCTAGACACCGGTTGGATTGTGGTGAGGCTAGTGGCTTCTGTCACCGTATCCGACTGACTGACGATCGGCCCTTTCGGTTACCTTACCGGAGGCTCTCCCCCGCCCATTACCAAAAGTTGAGAGAGACTCTGAACGAGATGGAGGACCAGGAGATAATTAGGAAGTCGAGTAGCGAGTATGCATCCCCCCTTGTTCTTTGTTGGAAAAAGAATGGGGACTTGAGACTGTGCACAGATTTCAGGTGGTTAAACGCTCGCACGGTAAAAGATGCACATCCATTACCTCATCAAGCAGATGTACTTGCAGCGTTGGGAGGCAATGCCTTTTTCAGTTCTATGGATTTGACATCCGGGTATTACAATGTCCCCCTGCAGGAGGATGATAAGAAATACACTGCGTTCTCCTCTCCTCTCGGTTTACATGAATATAACCGTATGCCCCAGGGGCTTTGTAACAGTCCAGCTACGTTCATGAGAATGATGCTCACAATCTTTGGTGATCAGAACTCACTGAGTCTTCTCTGTTATTTAGATGACCTTCTGGTCTTTGGCAAGTCTGAAGAAGAGAGCTTGCAGAGGCTGGAGATGGTATTTCAGCGTTTACGAGAACACAATCTGAAGTTGTCTCCGTCTAAGTGTCAGTTTCTGAGAAAGTCACTGAAGTTCTTGGGACACATTGTTTCTCGGGAAGGGATAGCCACAGACCCTGATAAGGTGCAGGCTATAGTGGGTGTGACGGAGAGCGATATTATGGAGTCGGATGGGGTCACCCCGTCTGCCAATAAGATCCGGTCATTTTTAGGAATGGTGGTGTATTATCAACATTACATTGAGAACTGCTCTGTAGTTGCAAGACCACTGTTTCAGTTGACCACAGGTGTGAAAAAGCCACGGAGAGGCAAAGTAAAAGGGAAGAGAGCTGCCCCCCTTCGTAGGCTTAGTGCAGCAGACTGGACTGTGGAGTGTAGGGAGGCCTTTGAGGCGTTAAAGGCTGCATTGGTGGGACAAGCTCTGTTGGCTCACCCTGACTTTTCTCAGCCATTTTTATTGTCTGTAGATGCATCCACTAGTGGACTGGGAGCTGTGCTTTCACAAGTGCAGGAAGGGTGTAGCACAGCCAGGCCCATAGCTTTTGCTAGTAAATCTTTGAATCATGCTCAGTCTAAATATCCCGCTCATCAGCTTGAGTTTCTCGCCATGAAATGGGCTATACACGACAAGTTTAGCCATTGGCTGCGAGGACATAAATTTACAGTGTGGACAGATAATAATCCACTTAAGTACATCCTCACAAAGCCAAAACTTGATGCATGCGAGCAGAGATGGGTGGCTAAGCTGGCACCTTTTGATTTTGACATTCAGTACATTCCTGGGCCTAAAAATACAGTAGCTGATGCACTGAGCAGGGAGCCTTTTACTAAGCCTAGGGTGATGCACAGGCTGACAAGGACCTCGTATGATGTCTTGTTGAGGAAGGCTAAGGGTTTGGAGGTGGATGACGTGCAGAACATGTTCCGTCTTACCTGTGAGGAACCAGAGGTGAGGAGGAAGGGCCGAGGGTTGTCCATTCAGAGTTCCCTTAAGGCCAGTGGTGAGGTGGGTAGTGACAGCGGGAGCATATCCCGTGAAGAGGTATCTGCTGTACTCCACACACATCGCTGTTGGGAGGATGGCGCAGCTATGAGAGCAGTCTCTCATGTGCAGCAGTTCGAAAGGTTGGTGTCCATGGGACAGAGCCCATTGCCGGTCATCACTCATGAGGAATTGTACGACAAGCAGTGCCAGGACCCTGTTACTGGTAGAGTCAAATTCTTTGTAGATAGAGGCCGCCGCCCATCTCGAAGAGAGAGAGTTCATGAGTCAAAAGAAACAAACCGCACACTGAGGCAGTGGGGAAAACTCACCACCAAATTAGGAGTGTTGTACCGTGTTTCCAAACACGCTGTGAGTAAGAAGAAGGTCTTTCAATATGTTGTACCGAGCGCTCTGAGAGGACAGGTGCTGAAAGGGGTACATGATGAGGCTGGTCACCAGGGCCAGCAGCGCACATTGTGGCTCACTAGACAACGTTTCTATTGGGACTCCATGGAAAAGGATGTCAAAGAATATGTGAGTCATTGTAAGAGATGTGTACTGAGCAAAGCACCTGAGCCGGAGGCTAGGGCTCCGCTGGTATCTATAGTCACCACTGCACCACTGGAGTTGGTGTGTATTGACTTTTGGTCGGCTGAGGATGCCAATAATAAGTCCATTGATGTGCTTGTTATAACTGACCATTTTACCAAACTAGCGTGTGCTTATCCGTGTCCCAATCAGTCTGCCAAGACAGTGGCTAGGGTGCTCTGGAATAATTTTTTTTCTGTTTATGGTTTTGCAGCCTGCATTCATAGCGACAGAGGGGCTAATTTTGAGAGTGCACTCATAGCAGAGATGCTTCAGATGGCAGGGGTTGAAAAATCCCATACCACGCCATACCATCCTATGGGAAATGGACAAGCAGAACGTCTAAATCACACTTTAGGTAGTATGATCCGTGCTTTGCCACCTCGTTCCAAGGTGAAATGGCCTCAGATGTTGAACACTTTGACGTTTGCTTATAATTGCACAGTGCATGAGACCACAGGGCTCCCACCCTTCTTTTTGATGTTTGGTCGCACTCCAAGATTACCTGTCGATGTTATGTTTCAGAGTGTCCTTTTGGATGGAGATACGGTGGATGTGGATAAGTATGTCCAGTCACTGGGAAAGGATCTGAGGGAAGCAATGGCACTTGCTCAAAAGCATGCTGAGAAGCAACAGACCAGGCAAGCTGAGGTGTATAACAGACAGCTAAAGGGACATTCGGTGGAGAAGGGGGATCGGGTCTTACTGGCAAATAAGGGGGAGCGAGGCAAGAAAAAGCTAGCTGACCGTTGGGAGAGTGCTGTCTATACTGTTGTGTGTAAAAACAGTGTGCTGAACATATACAGTATCCGTCATCCTGCCACAGGGAGGATTAAGACTGTTCATAGGAATTTGATTATGCCCGTCAATTTCCTGCCTTTGCCGTCATGGGATGAGCCAGAGATTGAGGTGTCTATTCCTGGCACTGTTCCTAGTGAGGAAATGACAGATGATTCTGTTCAGGATGAGCTGAGAACTGCCCGGTGGGTTGCTCATCTTCCTGAGTCCAGTGTGGAGGGGGTAGTAGATACCAGGATAGGGATGGGTGTATCAGAGCCAGCAGAGGAGCAGGTGGGAAGTATGGGTAGTGATCATCATCATAGAATTACACTTGAGACACATAATGGTGAGGAGCAGGAGTGTAAACTGAAGAAACCACGCCATTTTTGGATGGAGGGACCAGATGCAGATGTTGAATCAGAGGAGTCATACTCTGTAATTGTTTATCAGGACAGTGATCAGTCGTCAGACACGACGACAGTGGAATCCGGCACTGAGGACATGATGGCTTCGGGGAAGGCCCCCTGTAGTTCATCCTTACTTGTTCCAGTGTGGGAACCTGAGTCGGTCATGTCAGGCACTGAGGACATGATGGCTCCGGGGAAGGCTCCCTGTAGTTCATCCTTACTTGTTCCAGTGTGTGAACCTGGGTCGGCCGTTGTCACTGTCAAACCGAGTGTAGTTGAGGTACCTCAAGGGGTTTACACTAGGCTGGGGAGGCTCATCAGGCCAGTTAACAGGCTCATTCAGACGATGGCTGTACAGAGAGTCAGGACGCTGCTGTCATCTTGAAAGATGTCTAGATTTTCTTTTTTTTTAGTGATTCTTTTTATTTATAATTTTTTTTTTTTTTTCTTTCATTGATTTTGCTGTTTGATTTTCTTTGAGTCATACTGGTAGTTACGGTTGTCTATTGCATTAGACATGATTTGGTAATTTTGGTGTATTCCATGGTATAAATATGTACATGGCATGTTTTTTTGTCTATGGTTGGATGAGGGATTAGCTACCCTTTATTTTTCCTGATCCTTCATCGGATAGCTTTTGAGCTGGTCAACCTATTTTCTAGGTTTGGAATTAAGGGAATACACCGAGTTACATGTGACGCGTTGATTCATTTTTTTTTTTTTTTTTTTTTTTTTTCTATTTCTTTGGTTTATACTTACGCTGTTGAGTTGATTGAAGGGAACACTGTCCATGATCTGGCATAAAACAGTAGGGGAGAATGTAGCAGAGTGAAGTTGTTATGCTAGAATCATGGACAGAAACTGTTATCTTTTATCTTAAATAAGTAGGCCAAGACGGAAACACTCTTACTTTGAAGGAACAAAGTGGACCGAGCTCACTCTAGTGTTGTGGAGGGGTGCCTTGGTTACTAGTTTATATTAATTTCCTCACATTGAGTTATTGATTCTCCAAACGAAATCCCTTTTGGGTCTTTTATAATGGGTTTAGAGAGGATAGGATATCTTTCCATTGAATATTTGTTGTATTGTAAATACTTTCAACCAATGTACAAAATGGTTTAGCCGGTTTGTCGGCAAGGTAGACGCCGGCGGAAGTGGTCGCTCTCTTTGAGTTTGCTGAGAACGAGAGCAGAGGTACGCGCTTTCGGTTACCTAATATTGGATTTAATTGCTATGTATAACTTGTAAAATTGATTTATATTTTGGTTTTGGTACTGAAATACCCTGTTGTGTAATGACATTAATTCGCCCTGTGTAAAACAGCCATAGTACCGTTGTGGGCTAACTCGTATTCTGTTTGGCGATCACAGGTGGACTACGTGATGATGGTCGCTTACGCCATGTTTTTGTGTACGTGCTGTTTTGGTTTGCTAACAGGTATGAACCGTTGTTTTTGTATTTCGGTTTAATTAATGCTTACACACTGTCTTTCATTTCATATTATTTCATATGTTTTTGCTGAAGTTGACTTGTACTGAGCTACATGTATTTAATAGTAGCTAACAATTGTTGTAACTGTGGATGGCGCGCTGTTTTGAATGTGCGCGCGCTCTCTTTGAGTTTGCTGAGAACGAGAGCAGAGGTGGACTACGTGATGATGGTCGCTTACGCCATGTTTTTGTGTACGTGCTGTTTTGGTTTGCTAACAGGGAATCACCAATAAAACACCATCAACTGAGTACCGTTGTCTGAGTCGACGTCCACCTCACACCAGACACAACGCAGATTGGATCACGCTACACTTGCTGCTTTGGTTTCTCTGGTATAGACCCTCTTCTTGTTGGATTTAAGTGTTGATCTTTGTCCTTTTGGATCTCTCATACATGCTCTAGTCTCTCTCTAACACACACACACATGACAAACACACATGTTCTCTCTCTCTCTCTCTCTCTTTCTAACACACACAGTCTGCCTATGGCGGCCTTTCTTGATGGCTAGGCTGTGCTCAAGGATCTTCAGTCACAGTGCTCAGGTATTCTGCCACTGTGTACTCTCTGTTTAGGGCCAAATAGCATTTCAATTTCTTTCCAATGTGTGTCTCTCTCTCTCTCTCTCTCTCTCTCTCTCTCTCTCTCTCTCTCTCTCTCTCTCTCTCTCTCTCTCTCTCTCTCTCTCTCTCTCTCTCCTTGGATTTAAGTGTTGATCTTTGTCCTTTTGGATCTCTCATACATGCTCTAGTCTCTCTCTAACACACACACACATGACAAACACACATGTTCTCTCTCTCTCTCTCGCTCTTTCTAACACACACAGTCTGCCTATGGCGGCCTTTCTCGATGGCTAGGCTGTGCTCAAGGATCTTCAGTCACAGTGCTCAGGTATTCTGCCACTGTGTACTCTCTGTTTAGGGCCAAATAGCATTTCAATTTCTTTCCAATGTGTCTCTCTCTCTCTCTCTCTCTCTCTCTCTCTCTCTCTCTCTCTCTCTCTCTCTCTCTCTCTCTCTCTCTCTCTCTCTCTCTCTCTCTCTCCTTGGATTTAAGTGTTGATCTTTGTCCTTTTGGATCTCTCATACATGCTCTAGTCTCTCTCTAACACACACACACATGACAAACACACATGTTCTCTCTCTCTCTCTCTCTCTCTCTTTCTAACACACACAGTCTGCCTATGGCGGCCTTTCTCGATGGCTAGGCTGTGCTCAAGGATCTTCAGTCACAGTGCTCAGGTATTCTGCCACTGTGTACTCTCTGTTTAGGGCCAAATAGCATTTCAATTTCTTTCCAATGTGTCTCTCTCTCTCTCTCTCTCTCTCTCTCTCTCTCTCTCTCTCTCTCTCTCTTGGATTTAAGTGTTGATCTTTGTCCTTTTGGATCTCTCATACATGCTCTAGTCTCTCTCTAACACACACACACACATGACAAACACACATGTTCTCTCTCTCTCTCTCTTTCTAACACACACAGTCTGCCTATGGCGGCCTTTCTCGATGGCTAGGCTGTGCTCAAGGATCTTCAGTCACAGTGCTCAGGTATTCTGCCACTGTGTACTCTCTGTTTAGGGCCAAATAGCATTTCAATTTCTTTCCAATGTGTCTCTCTCTCTCTCTCTCTGTACACTGTATATTGACTGTAGAACGGGAGCTCTCTCTCGCTCTCTCTTTTGCTATATGTTGACTGTATCATGCCCCGCCTCGGGCAGCGCTATTATTTAAGAATATGTTGACTGTATAAAAAAAAATATATATATATTTTTTTTTGTTAACCTTTGGGGGGGGGGGGGGGGGGGGGGGGGGCTCGCGTTAAATCTCGCACAGGGCCTCGCATTTCTCCCAGGCGGCCCTGTCTACAGGCCTATACATGTATAGCCACGTGCAGGTGAAAATTTGCTTCTGGCTAACACTAGCTCATATACATTTTATATGAAAACCGACATGTTGATTAATGTGCACTGTCCCTGATAGCAATACTGTTGATAAATGAATACTCGTGTTGCACCGACATACCTGTTCTTAAGTTGTCCATACAACTGTAAAACGTTTATTTAATAGCGTGCCTGCTAATAAGCAGATAACATGCTAACATCATCCTGCATGATAGATGGCTCTGTGGCTATAGCTGTAATGTTGCAAATTAGCTACACACATTGCTGTTTAATAAATTAACAAATAATAATAATAATCTTACCTGGCATTTGATCCAGGCATCCAAGAGAAGGAAAATATCGCTGTATTTCTCTTGCTGCTATTGACGAGATGACTTTTGCCGAGAGAGAAAGATGGCGTCGTCACATTTTGGAATTATATGGATAGTAGGCGTGACCAATAGAAACTCTTCTGGAACTTTACTCTCACTCTATTGGCCACAGGCAATGATTATGCCCCAGATGGAGTAAATATAACTACTTAAGAGGAAAATAATAACTCCGTAATAATTAATCTGGCAAAATTACTCTCCAGTTGTTCCTGTGTATGAAGGCTCTGTGACGATTTTGAAAAAAATCCCGTTTGGAGCTAAACATTGGCAGCCATCTTGCATTTCAAGGTCAACAATAGGTTCATTATATAAACACCAAATATGTATTCCTTGATTAAAATAAGCTCTGAAACCATATATTGTGCATCATTGTAGGTCAAACCATTAAAAAGTTCATTTCCACGGCAGCCATTTTGGATTTTGGTCTCTCACGAATTTTCCCCGCCTTTTTAAAAAATACACCCCTGCTAAATTTGTTTATTAACCCTCCTAGATGACAAATCCATTGAGAAACGGACCTTTGCTCTCCACGGTCACGGATGTGCCACAGATGACCCTACTATTTTGTGAGAGGATGACCATCCTTATCCCCCATGTTCAAAAGTTGAGCTCTGCAGATTAGCCTGGCCCCACTTCTATCCAGAACAATATATAAGGTGACTGACTGCATGTTGGTTATTCACAGTGCTTTACCATGGCCTCTCATTCTGGATATGGAGCAGGGCCAGAGTCACCTTGTTACGTTCAATCCTACAATATGGCTAGTTTAGGCCTTGAACGTAAAGTGGTGGACACAGGATAAGACAAGAGTTATCAAAAATAACAATATTTATTTGAACAGCTAATCTAAAGGGCAAAAAGACGGGGAGCTGGGTGCTCCAGACTCCAAAGTTCAATAACAAAAATAATGCACATAGGCAAAAGAGAACAAGCCAAAAATACAAGTGAAGCAGTGAGAGAAGAAATGAGGTCTTCAGGTTAGGCCTCTGGAGAACCAGTGACGGCGACAGCTGCAAGAGAGAGAACTAGACTTGATATGCAGCCTGCACTCTGCTCTTGTAGGGCGTGGTGCCTCATCACCACACCTGTGATAAATGATAAGAAGCGGCCATTTTAATGACAAGTGTCGTGATATTGACTTTGAATTTCATAATTAATATGTGTGAATAATTAGAGAACCATAATGTAAAAGCCAGGTGTACCTTTCAACAGCAGAATGGATTTCCAGTGCTAAAGTAAGGAGCTGAGACTGGTGTTACAGAGACAGCCATTCTCAACCCCCACACGTGACTGAGTACTGTATGTAAATATGGTGATAGCCCCCGCGGGGTGCAGAGGGCAGACCAGCTTAGACTTGTTGAAGAGCAGAATGTATTTACAGGATGATTAGTCATGGACACTAATTCATAAACAAAGTTATCTACTAATCAACTGTTTAGTATCAAAAGGTAAGCCAAGAGTAAAACCATAATACTAGAAGTGTGTAAATTCATATACACGGGAGATACATCTGGTAAAAGGTTTATTGGAACATGCCTCTGTACTCACTGAAAGACCACACCGACGGGGGCCATCGGCGGCCCGCTCTGTTTACTGAAGGAAGACCCACACAGGAACCACACCGACGGGGGCCATCGGTCGTGGGTACCTCTTCATGAGGGACTCCATCGGGTAGCCGTAACTGGAGAGGCACAACCCGGCAGCTGTGATTACGCGGCTCACCTTGAAGACTTCCTTCGGCCATCCGGCCGGTGTGAGGGTGAGGGCCACACTTTCTCCTTGAATAGTGGTGCGCCCTGGTTGGATGGTGAGGAGATCCAGCTCCTCTGCATCGCCCACGAGTCCAAGGGCGATGGCAGCCTCACGCATCAGCAGCGTGCGCTCCGAGCCATCGTCAATAACCGCGTAGGTCTCCAGAGTCTTGTCGCGGTTCCGCAGGACCACCGGCACAATCTTCAACAGCACGCAGGGAGTGCTGCCCCTCACGGGGCCCACGTAGTAGTTGCGTAGCTCTCTAGAGGGCTCATCACGGACTTCCGCCACATAAGGCTTAGCCTTGTAGTCTCTATTGTTGAGGTCGTGGAGGGCCGTGAGGTGGATCTTCCCGCACCCGCTCTGTCTGCAGGGTCGCTTGAGGGTGCAGTCCTTTACTCTGTGCTCACGGGCGCACTTCCAGCACCGCTTATTCTCTATTATCCACTGTTTCTTTTCCTCTGTAGTCTTCTCCTTGAACACGGGACAGTTGTCTAGCCAGTGGACCTCTGTGCAGCACTGGCATGGCGGCGGAGTCTTCTTCTCTCCTTTCTTCTGGGAGGGGAAGCCTCGTTGGCCTTTCGGGGGCCCTTGGTGCTCCTTTGATGTGGTTTCATGTACGGTGGTCAGCACCCTAACGGGCCGCCCCGTTCGGTCGGACTTGTCTCGTCCACTGCGTCCATTGCCTCTCGGCTCTTCCCGCTTGGGGAGGCGGATGTGCCTCATCTCCGACTTCAGGAACTCTGAGAGCTCCATCAGGGTAGACAGTGGCTGTTGGGGGTGGAGACGCTCGTGTTCCCGTCGGAACCTCTCTTCCCTTTCCTTTGGAAGCTTCCTGACGAAGCGTTCTACGTTGGAGCCTGCATAGAGCTCAGTGCGGCCGGCGGCTCCTTGAAACATCAGGAGGCTCACCAGAGCCTGTACCTTCAAGGAGTATGCATCCAGGGCGTGGTCGTCCTTTATGTCTGCCATTTCTCCCAGCTCGTGGATCTCATCCCATACGTGGTCCCACGGGCGTCCCCAGCGCTCGTCCAGGGCCTGGATAGACGAAGTATAGGGGGTGGGGGAGTATGCGTTGGCAGTGCATATGTGCTTGGCCGCAGGCAGCCTACAGTGCATAGACAGCTCGATGAACTTCTGTTGCTCGCTGTGGTTGGCGGCGCCCAGGAGGAACTCCAGACACATCCTCATGTCATGGTACTGGCTTCTAGAATTGTCTTGAAGAATGGGATGGCGCTCCCTGGTGGGCGCTGTGGGAGCGGGTCGTACCTAGGGGCCGGTGTAGTTGCGGGCCAATGTTGATGGGATCTGGAGGTTGCTCTGTGTGTGGCGGGTAGCCGCTCACATTGAGAGGGGGGTGGCACCTCTCCTGGTGCCGTATATATTCCTCCTGCAGACGAGCCAGTCGCCTTTCCAGGTCTTCGGAGTCGGCCTTGTCCCCTCTTCGGGGTCGGGGATACGTAGCCGGGTGCTCCTCCCTTTCAGGCTGGCGGCGCTGGGGTGAGTTATTCCTAGTGGATGCTCTTGATGATTGCCTGGAGGCAGAGGCCGATTGCAGTTGGGCGGTAGCGAGCCGGGCGTACTCCAAGGCCTGGGCTGCCGCTCTATCGCGCTCCCGCTCCAGTGCTTCCGCGGCTCTTCTCTCTCTGTCGAGCGCATCTTGGCGTCGTTGAGCCTCTCTTGCGAGCGCATCTTCGCGTTGTTGTTGCATGCATTGGAACATGAATTCTGTTTGGTTTGTAACGCTCCCTCTGCTTTGTGCTCTGCTGGGGGCCTACCAGTTCTGCGAGTGTCTAGGAAGAACTTTCCTGGTTGGAAGTGATTGAAGTCCTGCCTGCCGCGTGGCTCCACTCTGTCTGGGGGATTGATATCCTCTCCAGGTTGCGAGTCGTTTTCAGCGGAGTCACACTCCTCTTCTTCTTCAGGCTCATCTTGCTCATACTCATCTTGGTTGGCGGTATTCAGTGGCGAGAAGGTAGTTATGTCTTTACTACACAGGACTGCCACCTGGTGTCTCTTCCTCTCTTCAGGCCGCTGGGGGGTGTCAGTCGGGTCTGACTCTGTTCTCAGAGTCTGATCTAACTGCGGTGTGGCAGCAGCACCCTCTACTAGCTGGGGTGTGCCTGCCGTCTGATCTAACTGTGGTGTGGCAGCAGCACCCTCTACTAGCTGGGGTGTGCCTGCCGTCTGGGTTGTAAAGTCCCCTACTGTCCGGTCAGCTGATGTGTTTAGCACATGCTGATTGCTCTCCGAACTAGGGCTACTGGGTGTACCGAGGACACAGTCATCTAGTCGGGAGGGTAATCTACGCTCCCTACGAGCATGTGTCTTCCCTTCAGGGAAGGGGGGGGGGGAAACCATTTGAACCTGCTTCGCTCTTTCGTGACATCCTATCTGGTTTAACTCCGGCTCGAAGTGACCAAATTGTGCGGGAGCTTAGAGGACTGTATATAATTGTCACCTTAGGGGGTGTGGTAGGATGCCTTAACTCTTAAACTAATTGTACCAAATACACAACTGAGTGAATAACTTAAAATGGAGTCACCTAAACTAGAAAGAGCGAGGAAACTGTTTGAATCATAATGCCATTTATATAAGCAAAAGGGGAAAACATACTAAATGTTATTATCACTTTACACAATGCCTAATTAAATACTATGGTTAAATTTAGATGGGCGCCCAAATAGTTCTATTAAAGTGTTCTGGCCAAACGTTGCCGCGGTTACCACTGTGTCAGAGGAACAATTCCCTCTGCAGTATGAGAGAGATGGAGAGAGTCAGTAATCCTGGTGGGGAGGAAGAACCCGGATGGGTTCTGTAACGAGGAGTAGTAGACCGCTGTGTGGTGATGAGGGCGGGAAGACGCTGCCCGGTCCGATTGGCGCCACCAGTCTGCTCCTGCAGACCAGATGCTCCGCTGTGGTGGATCGGAGTGTCTCACTCCGCTCCGTAGTGCTGCACGGCGCACGCTGGTCCCCTCTGTACCACAGGCTACTGCTATGGCTACTACATAGGACTAGTTGTGTCCTTTTACAGCATCCCTTCGACACAGACCCTATCTAAATGTTCTCTGGTCTGTGTTATATATCGACTGATATGTCCAGTATAGAGCAGCTATCGAAGCATGAGCTGAAGCTACTTTAGGTATTAGCACCGAGCTAGCTAGCTTCGGCTAACTGTTAACGATAAATGGGGAATACTATAGTCCGCTGTAATGTGCTAATCCCAGACGTTTACTAAACATCGAATTAGCTGGGTACTAAAACTCACTCTCTCTTGGTGGTATAATGTCCGCTTGGTAAGCAACTTTACATCCTTGCCTTGGTCACCGTCAAACTATAACGTTAACGAGAGCAACGCTGGAGGCACGTCTGTTCTCTAAACAAGTCCGGCCATGTTTTTACGTCAACACCACGTATCCTAGAGGAAGTGACGCACTTACGAGGGAACACTACCACCTCTGGCCCACTAGATGGCAGCACCGTCATATAACCTGAGATGCCATCAATAGGCAGACAGTGTAACATTATGTGGAACTTAACTCCCACATATTAAACAGGTTGGTGAACTTAAAGGGGGATTAACTTAGGTCTAATTTTACCTAATTGCAGACCCTTCAGCACAGCCGCCCCTGATTTGCGGCGCTAATCAGTACTGAGGTCTGCTGAATGTCTAGTAGTCACTCAGGCTGGTCAGAGTCAGAGTCAGAGTACGGGGGTAGTCGGATCAGTCAAGCCACTGGTCTGTTGTATGTTCTTCCTCCGACATCCACGATAGCCGAGCGGACTCTTCCGTCTTGCCCTTTTACCACACTCTTCACCCCTCCGGTGAGCCAGCGGGCTCGGGGAAGCGCCTGATCCACGATCATGACTGGGGTTCCTGGTTCTAGGTTGCCTCTTTCAGTGATCCACTTGCGGCGGCCTTGCAGCGATGGGAGATATTCGGTGGTGAACCTCTTCCAGAATTGGTCGGCTAAAGCCTGACTATACCTCCATTGTCTTCTGCCGATGACCTCGGTGGAGGCGTAGACCGCAAAGGGAAGGGCCGCGTCTCGCCGCCCCATCAAAAGGCTGTTGGGTGTTATGGGGTCGAGATCGGCCGCGTCGCTACTGACGTACCCCAGTGGCTTGGAATTCAGAATGGCTTCAATCTCCACCAGCACGGTGTTGAAGACCTCTGCCTTCGGAACCTGTCCTCTGAGCGCGGCTGCTAGAGCAGCCTTTACTGACTTGACCTCTCTATCCCACGTTCCACCGAAGTGGGGTGCATTTGGAGGGTTGTAGGAGAAGGTGACCTGTTGGGAGGCCAGCTCGTCCCTCAACTCCTCACTCATCTGGTGGTAACTCTTGATGAGTTCAGCTTCTCCTCCCTTGAAGTCCGTCCCGTGATCAGACCATAAGGTATGGGGTCGCCCTCTCCTTCCAGTAAATCGACGGAATGACTGGAGGAAGCTGTCTGTTGTCATTTCAGCCAGCACCTCGTGATGGACGGCTCTCGTGGTGAGGCACTTGAAGATGATTCCCCATCTCTTAGCAGTTGCTCTCCCGATCTCCGCCTTGATGGTGAAGGGCCCCAAGCAGTCCATGCCCGTGTTGTGGAAGGGCGCTTCTTGGAGACGGAGGCGGCAGGACGGGAGGTCAGCCATTCGTGGCATGATGGGTTGGGCTCTGAGCTTATGGCAGTCTGTGCATGACCGTTGGTAACGCCGCACAGCCTCCCGGCCGCGAAGTATCGAGAACCTTCTCCTGAGCTCCGCGAAGAGCCGCTCCGCTCCAGGGTGATACAATTTGGTGTCATAGTGACGAATCACCAAGTTAGTCACCGGATGCTTCGAGGGGAGTAGGATGGGGTGTTTGCTGTCCTCTGTGAGGCCCTGAGCCCGTCGTAGGCGGCCTCCGACACGTATGAGGTCTTTCTCGTCCAGTTCGGGGGCCAGTAGCCTCAGCTTGCTGTCTTTTGGTAGCTCCATCTTCCGTCCCAAACACGCCATCTCGATCTGGAAGACCTCCCGCTGCACCCTCTGCAGCAACATGATCTCAGCTGCGGCGTAGTCGTCGGCGCTGAGGGGGGTCAGGTCTCCGGGACCGGGGTTCCGGTGGTGGAAGGTACGTACTTGGAGCTCTTCTAGGCTCTGGCAATCCTCAACCTTGGGACCGTCGGTGTTTGAAGGGTCTTGGAGTCCGTTGAGGCCGCAGAAGATGGACTTCTTAAGTTCCACCTCCACCTCTGCGTTCTCCAAGTTCGGAGGAGAAGGCCAGTCTTCTTCTGGCTTGCGTAGGTAGTCGGGTCCACGGTGGTAGAGGTTGGGACGTGCCAATTCCTCGAGGGTCGCACCTCTGGTGATCACATCCGCCGGGTTGACCTCTGTCGAAACGTATCACCAGCAGCTGATCCCCACAAGCTCTTGGATCTCTGTCACCCTTGTTCCCACGAATACTTTAGATCTGCACGAAGTCGACTGGATCCACTGGATGACTGTTGTGGAGTCAGACCACATCGACACCGCGTGAAGGGGGAGGTGCAGCTCTTCCTTCAGCATCTTTCCCAACTGGGCTCCACTTAGAGCTGCGCAGAGCTCCAGCCGGGGAATGGATTGCTGCTTCTTGGGTGCAACTCTTGAGCGTGCAAGAATGAAGGAGACGTGGACTGTGTCGTCGGGCTCCACCGCACGCAGGTACGCTACTGCACCATATGCCTTCTCAGACGCGTCACAGAATACATGAAGGGAGAGCTGGCTGCCGGTCAGACTGACGTTCGAGGGAAAGTAGCTCCTGGGAAACTCGATCTGTTGGAGGGTGGGGAGCTCTTCTTCCCACTTCTTCCACTTTGCCCCGAGTGTCTCTGGAAGGGGGTCATCCCATCCCTTCGCCTCAGTCCACAGCTCGCTGACCAGAGCCTTGGCACGAGTCGTGTAGGGGTTGATGTAACCCAACGGGTCATATTGACTCGCCAGAGTACTGTAGATCGACCTCCTGGTTACGTAATGGCGAGTTTCGATTTTCTTTTGCCGGTAACACAGGGTGTCAGACTTGAAACGCCAGAGGAGACCCAGAGTCATTTCCTGGGCGTCCTCACTTGACTGGGAAAGCCAGGTCTCGCTGCTGTCAGCCTTCGCTTCGTCTGGGAGGTCTCAGACGACCTCAGGGTCGTTGGTGGCCCACTGGCGGACCTCAAAGCCAGCGGTGGCCAGGAAGGTGCGTATGTCATGCACCAGCTTGTAGGCCTCTTCCGCGGTCTCCACGCTGTGGAGGCAGTTGTCCACATAGAAACTGTAGTGGACAGCATCGGAGAATCCGGGGGGTGCGGCGCCGTCGTCGACATGAAGCTGCAGGGAGTAGGTGGCGCAACACGGGTTGCAGGTCATCCCGAAGGGCAGCACCTCCCACTGATAGATGGACGGTTCCGGGTCATCTGGGTTTTCTCTCCACAAGAACCTCATGAGTGGCTTATCTTCGTCGAGCAAACACACCTGATGGAACATGCGTTTGATGTCGCCACTGATGGCGGTCTTCTGTCGTCGGAAGCACACCATGACTCCGAGGAGAGGAGGGGTCAGAGTCGGACCGGGCAGGAGATAGCGGTTGAGGTTCTGCTGGCGCACTTGAAAGCTGCAATTAAATACCACTCTGTTCTTTCCGTTGTGCTTAACGTTATGGTGTGGAAGGTACCATGACTCTGTACTCCTTTCCGCCTCCTCGGGATTCAGCCTCCTGACGAGTCCAGACTCTATGAGCTTGCTCATTTCTGTGGCGTAGGCGGCAGCCGTCTTGGGGTCTCTGCTGAGTCTTCTTTCAGTGCTAAGCAGACACGGCTTCGCTACTCCTGGGGGAACCTTGAAGGTCGGCATGGGCTCTCTTCTCAAGAGCGGTGTGGTGTATCTGAGGACACCGCGCACGCAGACACGCTTGGTCTTGGCTTGGAGAAGATCCATCGCCGCTTTATCTTCCTTGGAGCGAGTGTGTATCTTCTCGTTTTTGTATGGAGCAATGTCCAGCTGCCATAACCTCTGAACATTCTCCAGCAGTGCCTCGTCTTCGTGCCCCGCTCCAATGAAGAGGCAGTGGGTCTGACGGGCGTTCAGATTTCTTAGACTGATGGGGCCCTGCAGGGTCCAGCCTAGCGGAGTCTTCAGGGCGACGGGACATCCGGGTGGACCCGGGATGATGTGCTTGGGTAAAGTGAGGTTCACATTATCGGAGCCGAGCAGGAGGGTGGGCTTTACCTCCATTGCAGCGTTGATCCCCAGATTACGGAGATGTGGGTACCTCTTCATGAGGGACTCCATCGGGTAGCCGTAACTGGAGAGGCACAACCCGGCAGCTGTGATTACGCGGCTCACCTTGAAGACTTCCGTCCGGCCGGTGTGAGGGTGAGGGCCACACTTTCTCCTTGAATAGTGGTGCGCCCTGGTTGGATGGTGAGGAGATCCAGCTCCTCTGCATCGCCCACGAGTCCAAGGGCGATGGCAGCCTCACGCATCAGCAGCGTGCGCTCCGAGCCATCGTCAATAACCGCGTAGGTCTCCAGAGTCTTGTCGCGGTTCCGCAGGACCACCGGCACAATCTTCAACAGCACGCAGGGAGTGCTGCCCCTCACGGGGCCCACGTAGTAGTTGCGTAGCTCTCTAGAGGGCTCATCACGGACTTCCGCCACATAAGGCTTAGCCTTGTCGTCTCTATTGTTGAGGTCGTGGAGGGCCGTGAGGTGGATCTTCCCGCACCCGCTCTGTCTGCAGGGTCGCTTGAGGGTGCAGTCCTTTACTCTGTGCTCACGGGCGCACTACCAGCACCGCTTATTCTCTATTATCCACTGTTTCTTTTCCTCTGTAGTCTTCTCCTTGAACACGGGACAGTTGTCTAGCCAGTGGACCTAATTTTACCTAATTGCAGACCCTTCAGCACAAAATCCATGAGTTTGAATTCGAACTCTCCTGTCTGGACTGCACGTTTATTCCTTGCTGGCTATATTGGAAGTCAGATGAGGAGACCAAATTCTATCACTTATGACCCTTCCTTCCTCCTTCCAGTTAGCGATCTCATTGTACTGTACAATAACCTTAGATATTGATAGGATTATACGACAGAAATGGTGCCTGTCTGACCCGCCCTGTTGTGCCCCCCCTGAAGATGTGCGGTGAGGTTTGTGTGGCTGGCTGCTCAGAGCCACACCCTGCTTGCACGTTGGGGACATCCAGGAAAAAATCCGGGGGTTGCGTTTCATTAAGGGGTTTGCAGTGCAGGGTTTTGCTGTCTGGATGGAGGAACAGGGGAAGGATGGAGGCTGGTTGTGTAGGCCACTAGTTGGGGCCCGGGGTGAATATAGCCTTTGCGTACAGGAATGGTGGAGCGGTGATTAGGTTAGACTGTCCAACGGTAAAGGGATCACGCTTGTTGTGCAGTAAATATACAATCATGTGCTTTTGATGTATTGTGTGGTTATTTAGACACAGGAGGCCGTTCCCGGCCTGCTCGCTTGAGGTTTATGGCAATAAGTACGGGCAGCGTATTTGGTACCAGGCCCTTGCGGACAGGGGGATAGTACTTTTTTAATTTTTTGTTGAAAGTGATAGCTTACAGGGATCCAAAGCACTTAGGATAGTTTATTATAAGGAAAAAGTGTGATGAGTGTGTAGAGTATGGAGTACAATGAGACAGTTAAGGAGAGAGTTAGTAGGGTGTGAGTGGCGATCATAGATCATATAGGGCAGAATGTCAGTTAAAGCGGGGATGTTCGTGAATCTGAGCAGTGAGTGGACTGAGTTGTACGACTTGCTGGGCAAACGCAGAATTTCCGTTCGTTGGCGCCTCTCGAGCGGCAGGGAACGGATTTTAAACGTTGGCGAGCGATGCAGGTGGAATTTACAGGCTCTAAAGCCAACGCTGAAACAGATCCGCGGATTCAGGTGGATGTGTAGAGGGCGCTAATATGATGATGATCGTAACGGGTCGCAAGATTATAGACGTGGTATAGTGAAATAGGTGGATGGGCTTGTTCGAAGCATAACGTGTAGGCTTTTGAAAATATTATTCAGATTAGCCGGCACCTCGGTAGTTTTCAACGGGGGTGGGATTTATTCTGAAATTATCAGCCGATCTAACTATAGTCGATCCGATATTGAGGGTTGGTTAGAAGGATAGGCGGGATTTGCTTGTTGTCCTGTGAGAAGGGTAATTACAGAAAGCAAAAAGCCGCAGCAAATCCGATTAGAACGTGTTTAGTTTCGGCATTCTATTGCGACACGTTCGCCGTGGCATTCAAAACGGGGACAATTGCTCTTAGCTACAAGTCGTTTCAAAATAACTGTTTATTATGTAAATGAGTTTGCATGTATTGTGTACTAATGCTCTTGAGCGCGGTGAAAATGAGTGCGGCGAAACTATTGAAAGAAGTAATGTAACGAGCGGTAGATACGATGTGCAAGCACTGGAGTCATATTGGGAGTTGAGGCTAACTAGCTTAGCTCTGTGGAAGAGCCGCGGTAAATCTAGGGACGTTAAGGCGGCGAGGTGAGAGATTTGACGAATCGCTGTGGAAGAAATTGTTGTTAGGAAGCGAATCGAGTGGTTCGTGGATGTGATTATGGCCGTATTAATGGTTATATTTGATGCGGTATTCGATGTGTACAGCGATGTTGTTATGGGGAAGCAGTCGCAGGTTGATGACGTCATATTGTGGGACCTAGGAAGGGGAGCATCAGGCTGGCTAGGCTGTTAGCTTGCGTGCAACTGTTTTGTGAGTTTGCGGGTGACATGTGTTATGATTAGAGTTTTGAAAATGATGGTTAGGAAGTATTAGAGGATGCGGTGGATGTCGTGGCTTTGTATTAGGACGAAACGGAGTGTTTTGTGATAATAGTTGTACGTTGTCGCGGTATACATCGGTTGCTGTGCGTTTGCGCTTCTGCGCATGCGCGTTACAACGCGGATCGCTGTTTTTTCATTTTTCATTCGCTCTGAGGATGAATAACGGGTGAGGAAATATTTGGCATTGTGTTAAAAATTTTTTATTTGTATATTGATATTGTATGTTTGTGTAACAAGGGTAAGGGATGTGTAATGTATGATGATTAGATTATGGGAGGAGGTCACGGTTTACTTAGACTGCACACAATGCAGTTAGTGGATCAGTAATGAATGGATAGGAACATATTAGGCACAGGGTACAATTCCCTGACTGTATTGATAAGTATGGTATCATTAAACCACTACCGCTTTATGTACTTTAATTACTGGCCATACAGTACATGATATATAAATATGATGAACACTTCCCACAATGAATCGGTTCCACACAAAGGTGTAATCAAGTATTTATTGCAGCAAAAGGTACATAATATACTTCTCTATTTTACTTTGGATGCGCTTATAAGGCAAAGGAATGTGCGTAGTCAAATCAATAATGAATGTCCATTCTCTGGTTACGCAGGAGGTAATTATACAACCTGAATCTTAGGGAATTATATCTATGGTACACTAGTAATATATAGCGGGAGATACTGGAAGGGTCCCCCCGGTTGTAAGCCAGCAGGGGTAGAGGATCTGTCGGTAGTAGAGAGTCTGGTCAACGATGACTAAGGAGACTCCAAGTACAGGAGACGGTGCAATAGTCTCTTGATCCACAGACGAATACAGCTGTTCTCCGTAGACTGTAGCTCCACAGTGAAGAAAGCTAGCCGGCCTCAGGCTCTCTGAGGCGCAGACTCGACGTGGCTCCTCACAGGGTAAATCCCACACGTGTAGGCGTCGGCGATTCTCCGCTCCATAAATCACAGGACCAAAACAAATATAATCCAGCCGCAAAGGGCTATGTAGTCGTCGGGTAGATTAATCCAGTGTACATGTCCACACGGTTCTCGTCTAGGTCTCCTCGGGTGAAAGCGCCATGAAAG
>NC_140175.1:55634946-55657701 GCF_963971535.1 Notolepis coatsorum | reverse complement strand
GGGGCACAGCCAGGGCCGGTGCTAGGTTCATCAGATGGGGGGGGGGGGCCCTTTCCCCGTGGTGGTAGGGGGGAATGAGCTGACGCAGAGGCCAGTGGTGGTGTGGAGAGAGGGGGGGTCAGAATGGCAAGGAGAGTGAAGTTGAGGGAGCACACTGGTGGATGAGGAGGGATGGATTTAGGGGGGGGTGCTAAGGAGAGGGAGAGTGGGTCTGAGAAGAAGCATCGGTATCTGGTGATGAGAGTGAGGATTTGGAAAAGGGAAAGATGTATACTGCAAGGGAGCTTACCCGGTTCTTAGGGAAACCAAAAACAAGAAAAATTTTCCATTGGGACGTTTTTTCCCAGATAAAGAAAAGTTCATAAGGTCTGTGATACATGCTAACAAGGTCACAGGTGGGGGATCAATGATGACACCCAGGAGGAAGTTCCGATTGAATAAGTGGGCTACTAATGTCAGGAAAAGAATGTCATCAAATACAGATGGTATAATGTATGGACTGTATGGTGCACATCTGCTGGTGGGTTTCTTTTTCTGGTTCTTGCTCTCTGTTTTCTCCCTCTTTTTTCACATGGAGGTCCTTCGGATTGATGGTGCTGGGGATGGTGTGAAAGGGGGGCTGTTTTCTGATTATGCAAAACAGAAACAGTTAAATGTTATTTTTGTACGAGAGACCCATAGTGATGTGGGTAATGAGGTTGACTGGGGACTCAGTTGGAGGGGGGTTTGGTGATGAGTCATGGCACTAATAATAGTGCAGGGGTGGGCTGTCCTGTTCTCTCCTGGACTTACATTTACATTTACATTTACATTTAGTCATTTAGCTGACGCTTTTATCCAAATCGACTTACAAGTTCTGTGCGACAAGACAGCAAGAAGGGGTATAACTCTATCAGCTGAGTAACAATGTTCATCAAAGTGTTGCGTGTTACAGTGTAGGTTAGTTTATTAGGACAAGTGCATGACATTAAGGTTAGTCGGGGTTAGATTTTTTTTTTTTTTTTTTTTTTTTTACTTGGGGTCAATATTACATCGCAGAAGGAGGTGAAGGTGTGGTGGGACAGAGTGATCCAGATGCCGGTTACTCAGGGCGACAAGACCCTGTGAAATGCATCACCCTCCGGCGCACCAAGAGCAGTGAGGTGAACGAGCTGCGGGGGGGCGTCTGGTGGAGCGCCTGGGGCAGGGCCTGTTCAGCGGTTCAGACGAGGAGTGTTCTGTCTGCCTGGAGTCGGTCCGCCTGCCTGTCATCACACACTGTGCTCATGTCTACCTGCCGCTCTTGCATCACTATGGTCGTCAGCACGGAGCAGGAACATGCGCGCTGTCCTCGCTGTCGAGGTGAGATCAGGGCCAGTCGGCTGGTGGAGTTCCCACAGGAGATGGAAGAGGAGGAGGTTAAAGCTCTGATGGACAGCCTGCTCACGGTGCGCGATGAGGAGGGCAGCATCAAGAGTGTGGTGGTCTCTCAGTTCGAACGTTTCCTCACCATACTAGAGACCCTATTCAGGGACCATGGTTTCAGTTTTGTGCGTCTGGACGGCAGATTGACCCAGAAGAGGCGGGCCCAGGTCATCAGGGAGTTCCAGAGCCCCGGCCGCGGCCTCGTCATCTTGCTCCTGTCACTCAAGGCTGGAGGGGTTGGGTTTAACCTGGCCGCTGGCCTGCCTCCCACGTCTACCTCATGGACCCGGCGTGGACCCTGCATCGGACCGTTTTGGGTAGACCAGGACGTGGTTGTCACCCAAGTTCACCGTGAGGGACTCTGTGGAGGAGAGCATGGTGGCGATCCAGAGGGAGAGGCAGGACCGGGTGGAAGAGTGCTTGGGGACTGGGGAATGCAATGGGTACTGTGGGGGGGGAGGGGCTGAAGATATGATTTTGAATGTCAAGTGGTTTCTATGTGCTGATGAGGTTTTTGGAGTGTGTAGGGGTGGTTGTGGGTGTGTGTGGGTGTGTGTGTGTGTGGGTGTGTGCGTGTGAGTGTGTGTGTGGGTGTGTGTGCGGGTGAGTGTGTGGGTGTGTGTGTTGTTTTTTATGAAGATGCCGTGAGATTTTTTTGTGTCTCTATTGACTGTTTTTAGTTGACATGTTTTAATAAAAGAACATCAAAAGTCAAAGTCTCTCTCTCTCTCTCTCTCTGTCTCTCTCTGTCTCTCTCTCTCTCTGTCTCTCTCTCTCTCTGTCTCTCTCTCTCTCTCTCTCTCTCTCTCTCTCAGGGGGACCCTGATGGAAACAAGACAAACGTCTTTCTCAGGTCTGCATCTCCTTAACAATTGTATGTATTGAGCCGTACTGTATTGTACCCATTCTGCAATCTGTTAAATAAAGTTTTCATTCATTCATTCACACTCTCTGTCTCTGTCTCTGTCTGTCTGTCTGTCTGTCTGTCTGTCTGTCTGTCTGTCTGTCTGTCTGTCTGTCTGTCTGTCTGTCTGTCTGTCTGTCTGTCTGTCTGTCTGTCTGTCTGTCTGTCTGTCTGTCTGTCTGTCTGTCTGTCTGTCTGTCTGTCTGTCTGTCTGTCTGTCTGTCTGTCTGCCTGTCTCTCTCTCTCTCTCTCTCTCTCTCTCTCTCTCTCTCTCTCTCTCTCTCTCTCTCTCTCTCTCTCTCTCTCTCTCTCTCTCTCTCTCTCTCTCTCTGTCTCTCTCTGTATTAATGTAAAAGAGTTGAATACTCGGAAAATCACTCTACACCCAGTGGCCTAATATTGAAGAAAACAGACCTGGGCTGGAATATGGAACCAATAATCTTGTATCTCCTAAAAAAAAAAAAAAAAAAAATCAGGAATGAAATCGATGACATTTACATTTAGTCATTTAGCTGCTTTTATCCAAAATGACTTACAAGTTGTGTCAAGTCTGCAGGAAGGGTACAACTCTGCGTATAAGTAAGATTGTTTGTTAAACAGTGTCAAACTTGAGTGCTACAGTCTTGAGTGCATATAGACATTACTCAGCAGCGGCGCCAGAGAATTGGCCTTGCAGGAGCTTTGGGGGGGCTGAATTGTTTATAGCAGGTGCTAATGAATTTTAATGCAACAAACAAAATAATGGCTAATATAGGCTACATCATTGAAAATGCATGTTACTAAATGTTTAGCGTTATACACTGTTGTGAAGGATCAGATTAAACCGAATATATATATTTATTTATGGATATATATTTAATAGTATTTGTATATCGTTTGATATCCCTTGTATATTCCTTGTACATATACACTGAATATCCCTTTAGTCTACTAACAGCCCATAATAGTTTCATTCTCTCATTGGACAAGAACTTGGCGCCAGCAGCCAAGCCCCTTGGTTCAAGTTCAATCGTGCCGACGAACATGTCGTTACTAGCCCGGTTCCGCGTAGGAATACGTCTACCGAAATACGAATGGTACTATTTGTTCACAGCGCATATATATATGGCGCAAGTAAAGTAGAACTTGCTTTTAGTCCCTTAGCCCTTAGTTCTTTACCCTCCAACCTAGTGGCAAGACGTTAAGCCTCACCCACGATACACGTGTGGTGCAGTATGGTCAACTTGGCCTCAGAATGGCATTGAGACATCGTGTGGATTAATAGTTGAATTGTCATAGTTTGGCACTATACCGTCGAGTGGGACGTATTTCTATTAAGTTAATAATAGTCTATTATGTATGGTGCATCGTTCGGTTAGAGTTATAAAGTGAGCAGTACCCCCATCGTTTCCTTGCGTTATCTAGAGTCTTAACCAGGCTGGGCAGACCACGTGTGGTGCTTTCATCCGAGGAGTTCTGGGCCAGGACGAGTGGACCTGCACATTGGATTACCTTACCCGGACGACGGCGAGCCCTACACGGCTTGGATTATCTACTTGCTTTGGGTGCTTTGATTTATGCCATGGATAACAGCCAACACTGGTGAGTGTTGGAACTACCCCCCGAGAGGAGTCCAGGTGAGACGGCGCTCTACCCCGAGTGAGGTCGCCTCACGTCTCTTCTAAGGCTGTCAAATATATCGCGTTAATATCGCGTTAACTCCCGATTCTATTAATGCCACTAATTTTTTTAACTCAAGATTAACTAAACAAATTTTTTTTTTTTTTTTTTTTTTTTTTTATACTAGACTTCACTCAGGTGTATTATTGATGCTCTCATTGATACTATGTTTGTTTCTGAAGTGTGTGTGTGTGTGTGTGTGTGTGTGTGTGTGTGTGTGTGTGTGTGTGTGTGTGTGTGTGTGTGTGTGTGTGTGTGTGTGTGTGTGTGTGTGTGTGTGTGTGTGTGTGTGTGTGTGTGTGAGATATAGAGAGAGAGGGTGGTGAGAGAGATGAGGAAGGGGCAAAAGAGAAAAAGAGCTGGGAGAGTGTGTGTGTGAGGGAGAGAGGGGGGGGTGTGATTAATCAGCCCTTGTGTGTGTGAATGTAACAAGTTCCTAACGTTTTCTTTCCCCTATTATTTCATGCACACTTTATTCATTGTTTTAAATTATTATTTTCTTTTAAGTTATTTTGTGCATCACTCTGTTTTGAATTTGATGCAAATTTGCAATGCATGAGGGTCATCCTTTTGTGTTAAATGGCTGCACAAAGCAAGCATTTGTTGACTCGCATGTTGATAAGAGTATTAAAACTTGGAACTTGAAAAAGATCTGTTTAAGGTAAAAAAAAAATGTGATTAATTTGCGATTAATCGCGAGTTAACTATGGACAATCATGCGATTAATCGAGTTAAATATTTTAATCGTTTGACAGCACTAGTCTCTTCGTTGTGGACCGGCAGCTACCGTCTACAAGAGGGCCCAACGGTATTCATCTGTGGACCAAGGTTCTGTGGGCACCGTGTTCAGCAATTCTCCCAAGAAATCGTTGGCCAGATGGGATATCGCCAGCGGCTCTCCTAACCCCCCCCCCCCCCCCTACTGACTTACAACCAGCGGGACCCCCTTTAGTGTATCCAGCTATAATCATTTAAGTACCATCGCTATAGTTCCCTATAGAACCAGGTTGTATACTTGCTTCCTGCGTAACCAGAGATTGGACATTCAATGTTGATTTGCCTACGAATACTCATTTGCCTTACAAGTGCATTCAAATCATAAATGTCATTAAGTGAACGTTGTATATACCCTTTGCTATATATTAAATATTCGATTTATACATTTGTGTGGACTTGGTTTCATGGTGGGAAAGTGTTCATCATATCTATATCATGTACTGTGTGGCCAGTAGTTAAAGTACATAAAGCGGTAGTGGTTTAATGATACCATACTTATCAATACAGTCAGGGAATTGTACCCCTCAGTTACATACACCAATGCAAGCACCCAATAACCCAATAAAGCTCGACATTATATCGGGAGTGGTAATCTGACGCTTGTGCGTAAAAGGTCTCTCAGTCAGTATGATTAGAATTTAAAACAACGCTTGAAAGAAAAGTAACCAAAGAAAAGGTGTAATATTTAAGATTTCGTTTCTACAAAGGGCATAGCAACGAAATATATATATATCAGATAATGACAAATCACAAGGACAACGAAAACATAGCCTATAATAATATGACTATATCGGGAGTGGTAATCTGATGCTTGTGCGTAAAAGGTCTCTCAGTCAGTATGATTAGAATTTAAAACAACGCTTGAAAGAAAAGTAACCAAAGGAAAGGTGTAATATTTAAGATTTCGTTTCTACAAAGGGTATAGCAACTAAATATATATATATCAGATAATGACAAATCACAAGGACAACGAAAACATAGCCTATAATAATATGACTACATTTCTGACATGCACCATTCATTCATCACGATAACAGCCACCATGAGAGCAGTAGTCAACTGGGCACGGCGACCCTATACATTAAACTAGAAAGAAGAAGACCCTACATTCCAGTGTGTCTGTGTGTGTGTGTGTGTGTGTGTGTGTGTGTGTGTGTGTGTGTGTGTGTGTGTGTGTGTGTGTGTGTGTGTGTGTGTGGGGGCACAGCGGCACGACATTAAAATGGGCACGGCGGCCAATGGGCACGGCGGCCCGTACATTCCAGTGTGTGTGTGTGTGTGTGTGCGCGTGCGTGTGTGTGTCAACAAAGACTGCATGGTACTCACCACCAGTCACAGGAGAACGATCTGCCTGTTGTTGTGATTTGCAGCGAAGCGATCGATCACTGCATTGACGTCCAGTTCTTTGGTCCTTCTGGAACTGATTGCAAGCAGACCCAAGTTGCTGGTTCGAGCGTCTCCGCTTCTATTCCTCAGATATGTCTTTATCCGGCGTAAGCAAGAAAAGCTCCTCTCACACGCAGCTGATGTGACAGGCAATGTCATTGAGATGCACACAAGTTTGTACAGATCAACGAACGCATCATTGTATGGCCTTAATAGCACCAGCACGTCATGGGTGGTGTTGACGACAGTTCCACTTTGTTTTTTTCTTTCAATAAGTCGCTTTGCCTGGTGAAGTTCTGCAGAGATGTTTTCCTCCATTACCCCATAGTGTTTAGCCATTGGCAAAAGGCTATCTTTGTCCATGAAGGTTTTGTGCATGGGGTTGAGAGCTGTTGCTCCTCTCAGAATGTGACAGCTTTCAGCTGAAAAACGTCTGTTCAATTCACTAACCAGTCGGTCGATTACTGGGAAAAAACAGTGGTTCCGATAGTCGTCTGACGTTTCCAATCGCTGTCTTGACCCTGTTTGGCTGTTCACCACGAACCCCTGCAGGTGGCGAGGCTGTGCTTTTCTCCTCGGCTGTGGTCGCTGCATTTCAATGCCCACCGAAGCACACTGGTCACTGGCAGACTTCCAGATTGCGTTCCATGTTTCAACGTTGCGTTTCTCGTTGAGGGTATCGACAACTGAATAGACCAGATCAGTGGCAGATGCAAGTTCCAAATCTGTGGCCTGTAGATGATCGGATAGGGTTTTTGTGAGGCTGAATATGCTTTCCAGCATAGTGACGTGCAGAACAAACTGCCCATCAATCAATCCAATCAGTGACTTTGCTTCGGTCGCCCTGTGAGCATTTGACTGGTCGCTCACATCTGCAAGAGTCGCTGAAATGGCAGGGAGAACTCTTTTTATTGCCCACAGTGTAGAATGTTGGCAGGACCATCGCGTGTCTGATAATCTTTTCAGCTCCACTACCCGTTTAGTGGGCTCAAGTTCCTGCTGCTTCTCAATAAACAGTTTGTGAATAACAGACCCGGAAAAAAAGTTGTACAGCATCTGTATTGTTGCAAAACATTCCGCGACTGGTTTCACATTATGCACACAATCAACTAAAACCAAATTTAGTCTGTGTGCATGGCAATGGATATACAGCGCCTGTGGAACTTCTTGGCGAAATCTTTCCTGCACACCGTTGTTGCACCCAGACATAACTGATGCACCATCGTAGCACTGGGCAATGCATGCGTTTTTGTCTATGTTACACATAGCCAAAGTCTGTTTAACTGACTGGAGTAAAGACTGTGCATCCAAGCCATCTGCCGGAGTAAAATCCAAGAATTCTTCGTGAATGTTGTCATTGTTTAGGTAACGAACAACAACGGAGATCTGCTCTTTCTTGCTTACGTCTTTGGTTTTGTCAACCAATAAAGCAAAGTGCTTTCCCAGCTTAACCTCGTCGCTTACTTGACTCCTTATCATGCGAGCCATAATGTCAATCAATTCGTTTTGAATGTCATGGTGCACATATTTAGCATTACCAGGCCCACTAGCTAACTTCTTTGACACAGTACTGTCAAACCTTCCAATCAAATCAAGCATTTCAAGGAAATTCCCTCTGTTGGCCGATTGCTCGTTTTCTCTGTGCCCTCGCAGACCAATCGTTTGACAAGCTGTAAACCGTAGTGACTCAACTACTGCGTGCATGTATTGCCTGTTTTCTTGTACAATCTTGGAATGTCCAGCGTCAAGTTGTGTTAAAATCCTCAACCCACATTTCGATCGCAGCTTAAATTCACACCATGTTTCCATGGCTAGTCTATGGGAAACACTAGTGTTGTGTTGCGCCAATTTCTCTGCTCCTTTTCTCCAGTTGCGACACCCGGTATGGGTGAAACTCTTTTCAATATGACCTGGCCCATGGTGGAAAAAATGTCTACATGCATAACAAAATGCAGCATCAGAAGAGAGCGAATATTCCAGCCATGGATATTGTTCGAACCAAGAGTTGTTAAACCCCCTCGATTGAACTCCAAATTTTCGAGTCGGGTAAGACATTAGTTTAGGACATCTCGGCCCTTCAGCTGGGTCTTGGCTTAAATCCACAGGCCCACCAGGCCTTTTGCCGCGAATGACGGCAGGTATGCGACTGTGAGCCAACGCCGCCACCTGTTCTCCCCCCCGGGCGGCGGCCCCTCCACTCTCATTGTCGTTATCCGAGTCATCTTCGGCCGAAGATGAACCCTCTGCGACTGCAGGCCTCGCCACTGACGTTACCCCGGGCCCGGGGCCTTGTTGTTCATCGTCCAGGTCCTCCTCATTATCTTCCGTGTCTTGTAACACGAACACAATGTCCTCCACGTTCTCGACCACCACGTTGCTGGAATTAGTTGGTGGATCTCCACGACCACCAAGTCCATCAACAACATCATCCACGACCACACTCCCTCGCTTTTTTCCAATAATAATAAAGCGGTCCATTATATAAATGTCACCTAACTTAAGCTTGTTGTACTTGTAAGTTGTAATAACTGCTGCTAGTGCTACTAAGTAGAGACAGTGCTGCAGCTAGAAACTTCTCGCGCTAGCTAGAGTTAACGTTAAACTTAAAATGTGCGCATGCAAATGAATGATGTAATCACGTGCAACGAACCCAACCAATCAAATCACACAACAGGTGCCACAAAGGTGAACGGCAGGTCATCATGGCAGGTCAATATGATTTAATAATTTAGTTTAGTTACATCAGTCAGTCCGATGTCTTCATATATTATATTTTTTATTCCATAAATTTATTTATACATTTATTTTATATATAAATAAAATAAAAAAACATAAATTTGTCTGGGACTCAGGGGGGGCTTTGAGGGGGCTAAGCTTTTTTCAGAGGGGGCTGAGGACCCTGCTAGCCCCTCCCCCCCGCCGCCCCTGACATTACTTAGTAGCATAATAATAAAAGACAGAAGGTTAGTCGTTTTTTCATGATAATAACCCTGAAAACGATCCATTCAGGGAATAAAATGACAAACACTAAAAGTGGAGTTATGGAGTTTAAGACAGGACAGTGATCTGAATTAGAGCCAAACCAACCAATGATGGCTTATCACAATATATGGTATCAGCGTGTATGTTACAGATATCCTGCCAATATCCTACCGGTTGATTATGGGCTCAAGCAGGCTCATTTTTATTACATTTAAAGCTAGCAAGAAGTGGTATGAAACTAGAGACTGAGGAGTCCATATATACCAGCCGTGTCATGCTAGCATACAGGCACAGGTCATAGGTCAACCGTGTTATGCTAGCATACAGGCACAGGTCATAGATACCAACAGTGTCATGCTATACAGGCACAGGTCATAGATACCAACCGTGTCATGCTACAGGCACAGGTATATGCAACTATATGCATGTATGCCTGTATGACTCCTGTATGAGCTGGTGACTCCTGTATGACTCCTGTATGACGCGTCACCGTATCCGCTAGACAGGAGGCATGACAGGACATTAGCAAGAAAACCCATAAAAAGCTAACACCTCTCACACCTATCACACCTCTCACAACTATCACACCTCTCACACATATCACACCTCTCACACCTCTCACACCTATCACACCTCTCACACCTATCACACCTCTCACACCTATCACACCTCTCACACCTATCACACCTCTCACACCTCTCACACCTCTCACACCTCTCACACCTATCACACCTCTCACACCTATCACACCTCTCACACCTATCACACCTCTCGCACCTATCACACCTCTCACACCTCTCACACCTATCACACCTCTCACACCGATCCCACCTATCACACCTACCACACCTCTCACACCTATCACACCTATCACACCTATCACACCTCTCACACCTATCACACCTCTCACACCTCTCACACCTATCACACCTATCACACCTCTCACACCTATCACACCTCTCACACCTATCACACCTATCACACCTATCACACCTATCACACCTCTCCCACCTATCACACCTATCACACCTCTCACACTTATCACACCTCTCACACCTATCACACCTATCACATCTCACACCTATCACACCTCTCACACATCTCACACCTATCACACCTCTCACACAATCCCACCTATCACACCTATCACACCTATCACACCTAGCACACCTCTCACACCTATCACACCTCTCACACCTATCACACCTATCACACATCTCACACCTATCACACCTATCACACCTCTCACACCTCTCACACCTCTCACACCTATCACACCTCTCACACCTATCACACCTCTCACACCTCTCACACCTATCACACCTATCACACCTCTCACACCTATCACACCTCTCACACCTATCACACCTCTCACACCTATCACACCTATCACACCTATCACACCTATCACACCTCTCACACCTATCACACCTCTCACACGATCCCACCTATCACACATATCACACCTATCACACCTCTCACACCTATCACACCTCTCACACCTATCACACCTCTCACACCTCTCACACCTCTCACACCTATCACACCTCTCACACCTATCACACCTCTCACACGATCACACCTATCACACCTATCACACCTCTCACACCTATCACACCTCTCACACCTATCACACCTCTCACACCTCTCACACCTCTCACACCGATCCCACCTATCACACCTATCACACCTATCACACCTCTCACACCTCTCACACCTCTCACACCTATCACACCTATCACACCTATCACACCTATCACACCTATCACACCTCTCACACCTACCACACCTCTCACACCTCTCACACCTATCACACCTATCACACCTATCACACCTCTCACACCTATCACACCTATCACACCTATCACACCTATCACACCTATCACACCTCTCACACCTATCACACCTATCACACCTATCACACCTCTCCCACCTATCACACCTATCACACCTCTCACACTTATCACACCTCTCACACCTATCACACCTATCACATCTCACACCTATCACACCTCTCACACATCTCACACCTATCACACCTCTCACACAATCCCACCTATCACACCTATCACACCTATCACACCTAGCACACCTCTCACACCTATCACACCTCTCACACCTATCACACCTATCACACATCTCACACCTATCACACCTATCACACCTCTCACACCTCTCACACCTCTCACACCTATCACACCTCTCACACCTATCACACCTCTCACACCTCTCACACCTATCACACCTATCACACCTCTCACACCTATCACACCTCTCACACCTATCACACCTCTCACACCTATCACACCTATCACACCTATCACACCTCTCACACCTATCACACCTATCACACCTCTCACACTTATCACACCTCTCACACATCTCACACCTATCACACCTATCACACCTATCACACCTATCACACCTCTCACACCTATCACACCTCTCACACGATCCCACCTATCACACATATCACACCTATCACACCTCTCACACCTATCACACCTCTCACACCTATCACACCTCTCACACCTCTCACACCTATCACACCTCTCACACCTATCACACCTCTCACACCTCTCACACCTCTCACACCTATCACACCTATCACACCTATCACACCTCTCACACCTATCACACCTATCACACCTATCACACCTATCACACCTATCACACCTCTCACACCTATCACACCTCTCACACCTCTCACACCTATCACACCTATCACACATCTCACACCTATCACACCTATCACACCTCTCACACCTATCACACTTATCACACCTATCACACCTCTCACACCTATCACACCTCTCACACCTATCACACCTCTCACACCTCTCACACCTCTCACACCTATCACACCTCTCACACCGATCCCACCTATCACACCTCTCACACCTATCACACCTATCACACCTCTCACACCTATCACACCTATCACACCTCTCACACCTCTCACACCTCTCACACCTCTCACACCTATCACACCTCTCACACCTATCACACCTATCACACCTCTCACACCTATCACACCTCTCACACCTATCACACCTATCACACCTCTCACACCTCTCACACCTATCACACCTATCACACCTATCACACCTATCACACATATCACACATATCACACCTCTCACACCTATCACACCTCTAACACCTATCACACCTCTCACACCTCTCACACCTCTCACACCTATCACACCTCTCACACCGATCCCACCTATCACACCTATCACACCTATCACACCTCTCACACCTCTCACACCTATCACACCTATCACACCTCTCACACCTCTCACACCTCTCACACCTATCACACCTCTCACACCAATCACACCTATCACACCTCTCACACCTATCACACCTATCACACCTCTATACCCATTCTGCAATCTGTTAATAAAGTTGTACTTAAGTTATGCTTTTACATTATACTTACTTAATAAGTGAATAGTTCCAAGTCAATCAAAAACTATGAGTTTTATTTACTCAAAACATAATGCGGTTTACAGTCTGTATCTACTTAATTATCTTAAGTTGTACTTATGTTATGCTTTTACATTATACTTACTTAATAAGTGAATAGTTCCAAGTCAATAAAAAACTATGAGTTCTATTTACTCAAAACATAATGCGGTTTACAGTCTGTATCTACTTAATTATCTTAAGTTGTACTTAAGTTATGCTTTTACATTATACTTACTTAATAAGTGAATAGTTCCAAGTCAATCAAAAACTATGAGTTCTATTTACTCAAAACATAATGCGGTTTACAGTCTGTATCTACTTAATTATCTTAAGTTGTACTTAAGTTATGCTTTTACATTATACTTACTTAATAAGTGAATAATTCCAAGTCAATCAAAAACTATGAGTTGTATTTACTCAAAACATAAGAACACGTCACACGAACTCAAGACATTCAAGTTAGTAGAACTTTCATAGAATATTGAGTATACCCTACTCAAACTAATTGATTATTTTGAACATACGGGTTTACAGTGCATTTATGCTTTTCACTATATAGTATATTGTATATTAGTATATTACACACTGTACTAGTATATACACACCCTCAAGACCCCTACGCTCTGCATCTTCTGGCCGCCTCAGACCTACTCCTATCCAAGCTCCCGAAGGGTCATCAAAGAGAAGCCGATTATTCTCAGTCCTTGCCCCACAATGGTGGAATGAACTACCCATCCCAGTTAGGACAGCCGAATCCCGTCCAATCTTTCGCCGTCGACTAAAGACTCACTTCTTCAACCATTATCTGAAATGATAATAAAAAAAATAAAAAAAAATAAAAAACCTGAGTAACCTTAACCTTACCTTACCTTACACTTACACTTGTCCTAATAAACTAACCTACACTGTAACACGCAACACTTTGATGAACATTTTTACTCAGCTGATAGAACTGTACCCTTCTTGCTGTCTTGTCAAACAGAACTTGTAAGTCGCTTTGGATAAAAGCGTCAGCTAAATGACTAAATGTAAATGTATATTGTATAGTATATTGTATGGTAACTCAGTTACTTCTACTCTGCATTGAACATTGTACATATGTACATACTGAACACTGTGTCTACGTACGTGACTTCTATTTTATACTTGCTATACTTATTTTATTTTATACTTATCTATTTTTGTCTAGCACAGTCTCTGGAGCATAACAGAAAGAAACATTTTGTATAAAAGTATTTTGTACTTCTGTATGACAACTAATAAAGAAACTTGAACTTGAACTTGAGAAACTTGAGAGAGGGGGGTGAGAGAGATGAGGAAGGGGCAAGAGAGAAAGAGAGCTGGGAGAGTGTGTGTGTGAGAGAGAGAGGGGGGTGTGTGATTTATCAGCCGTTGTGTGGGTGAACGTAACAAGTTCCTAACGTTTTCTTTCCCCTATTATTTCATGTACACTTTATTCATTCTTTAAAATTATTATTTTCTTTTAAGTTATTTTGTATATCACTCTGTTTTGAATTTGATGCAAATTTGCAATGCATGAGGGTCATCCTTTTGTGTTAAATGGCTGTGCAAGCATTTGTTGACTCGCATGTTGATAAGAGTATTAAAACTTGGAACTTGAAAAAGATCCGTTTAAGGAAAAAATAAAAAAAATGCGATTAATTTTCGATTAATTGCGAGTTAACTATGGACAATCATGCCATTAATCAAGTTAAATATTTTAATCGATTGACAGCACTAATATTATATATATGACCAGGTATGGACTTCAGGGTCATGTTGAGGGATCTTCATTTTTTTTTTACATATTATAAAAGTACAGATTCATACCTTCAAAATAAGCCATCACTTGAACATTTTGGTGGGATACTTTGCAAGCTACTTCCTATGATTCATGGTGATTATCACAAAACATATTCAGAGATAATAGCCTTCAAGAGACGAGCAGGCTATTCGGTGACAATAGTGAAACAACTACAACACTACCCAGAAGTCATTGTAATCCATGGCCCCCCTCTCTCTAGGGCAATTAACACCTGGCAGCTTTCCAGTCTGAGGCTCTTTGTTATTACAATGAGTCTGGTGACTGCAAACACAACACCCAGAGGAAAAAGGAAAAGTCATGATAGTTTATTAAAAAATTAGTGTGGTAGTGAAAGGTTAACCTTCTGTAGTGTGGTAGTGAAAGGTTAACCTTCAGTAGTGTGGTAGTGAAAGGGTTAACCTTCTGTAGTGTGGTAGTGAAAGGTTAACCTTCTGTAGTGTGGTAGTGAAAGGGTTAACCTTCTGTAGTGTGGTAGTGAAAGGTTAACCTTCTGTAGTGTGGTAGTGAAAGGTTAACCTTCTGTAGTGTGGTAGTGAAAGGTTAACCTTCAGTAGTGTGGTAGTGAAAGGGTTAACCTTCTGTAGTGTGGTAGTGAAAGGTTAACCTTCTGTAGTGTGGTAGTGAAAGGTTAACCTTCTGTAGTGTGGTAGTGAAAGGTTAACCTTCTGTAGTGTGGTAGTGAAAGGTTAACCTTCTGTAGTGTGGTAGTGAAAGGGTTAACCTTCTGTAGTGTGGTAGTGAAAGGTTAACCTTCTGTAGTGTGGTAGTGAAAGGTTAACCTTCTGTGGTGTTGTAGTGAAAGGGTTAACCTTCAGTAGTGTGGTAGTGAAAGGGTTAACATTCTCTAGTGTGGTAGTGAAAGGTTAACCTTCTGTAGTGTGGTAGTGAAAGGATTAACAGTAATAGCATAATCTCAATATATCTCTAACAGATTACTCATATTTCGGAAATACCTCTGAATAAGAATTAAAAAAAAATTAAAGATTCGATGACTAATTCGGCCAGAAACGGCTTTGAGGCGAAGCGTTACTAAGCGCTTCTGTAGTGTGGCAGTGAAAGGGTTAACGTGCGCCTCATCTCCCCTGCCTATACACGGTGCTGCGCACATTCATAACGTCCATACAGGAGGGATATACACGGTGCTGCGCACATTCATAACGTCCAGACAGGAGGGATATACACGGTGCTGCGTGCATTCATAACGTCCAGACAGGAGGGATAAACACGGTGCTGCGCGCATTCATAACGTCCAGACAGGAGGGATATACACGGTGCTGCGCGCATTCATAACGTCCAGACAGTAACAGTTAAGCATTTAGATGTATTTAGATGTAAATACATGTAGTGTGGTAGTGAAAGACACAACAACAACAACAACTTACTTTTAACTGTATTAACAGATTCCGTGCTGAATGCCAGCGCAGAAAATAGTTGACATCAGGGCCCCCACAATAATAATAATCTCTCGCTCCGATGAAAAAGCCATTTTTTATCACTCCGTTTCCGTGTTAAATTAATTTACTTTTAGCCATTAGGTTGCAAAAAATGCACCCTACCGAAATTCGTTCACTAATAAAATTCTAACTGTGTTTTAATGGTTTTTAATTAAGTTAAAACACGCGTTTTATAACGGCCGTCAAGGCCTCTTTTTTTATCTTTTTTATTTAGACACTGCTTGTCACACGTTACGTTGCTTATAACTTATAACATTAAGATAGTGTATTAACATTGTTATTCTCTCTCTGAGAAAGGAGAGCTAAATTGTGTCTGTGTGTTTTTTCAACACCTCATAAGTACCACTTGCTACCCGGACAGGCCGCACCCAGCGATAGCCCGCGCGTGTAGTTTTTCCACCTCATGACAGAACATCCTTGTGGAACTATATAACAATAATTACCTCATTTACAAGTTGTATTTAAGTTTGCAAATAAGGGCAAATAAGGGAACAGATTAATGACAATTCAAATATGTAAAAAAAATCAAGATTTCGATTTTTTGGATTTTCTGAACAGCAAGACATTTTGTTCATTTCAGAGCACCTCCCCCCTTGCGCATCAAATCGGGTTTGGTCACGGCGGGTCACATATATATATATATATATATATATATATATATATATATATATATATATATATATAGGCATATATATATATATATATTAGGGATGTCCGATATTATCGGCCGACCGATATTATCGGCCGATATCGGCAGTAAAATGTGATATCGGAAAATATCGGTATCGGTAAAAAAAATTAAAAAAACGATTTTTTTTAACCTTTATTTACCCAGGCAAGCAAGTAAGAACCAATTCTTATTTTATTTATTGTCAAAAGTATGCATGTTGGTTTAATTCAACAACTTGTATGTTAATTTAAACTTTTTTAATGATCATATTTTGCACAGATAATGCTTACATTTAGAAAGCCTTTTGAATGCATCCAGTGAAATTATTAGTTACCTGAAATTATTCCGTTTTTTTGGGGGGAAACCCTGCATGTATCGGTATCGGTTGATATCGGTATCGTATCGGTATCGGAAATTAAGAGTTGGACAATATCGGAATATCGGTATCGGTAAAAAAGCCAATATCGAGCATCCCTAATATATATATATATATATATATATATATATATAGGCATATATATATATAGGCATATATATAAAGGCATGATATAGTTCATCATGCCTTTATAAGCATTGGATGATAATGATAATTACTGTGAGTTGTGATTTTGTTCTGTCATATATTTTTTGTCTTATTCCGATGATGCTTTGTCCCACGTCCTGCAACAGAAGAAAAATGTCCCGGGCGGCCGATTGGCGCAGTGGCCATACACTAACGCAGGAGACGCTGGGTTCGAGCCCAGCTCTCGGCGTTGCTACCAACTGGCCGGTCGTTCATACTAACACAATTGGCAAGTGTTAGAGGGTGGGAATGCCGGTGGGTGGGGATTGGACGTTGTGGACAGCGACTCCTACAGGCCGGTTTGGTGACACCGGTGCGGCGGAAGCAGGAAGTAGCGGGGGCAGCGTGGGCCTCCCACGCGTTACTCCTCGCCACTGAGAGTTCGAGCTGCTGCGGTGAAAAGATGCGACAGGCTGCCTCCTCGTGTACCGGAGGGGACACGTGATGCAAGGCTTCTGTCCTCACTACAGCCGACCAGTGGGAGGCATAGTCTAGCAATGTTCAAGACAGGGGAGGGAAGAATTGGATAATATGAAATTGGATGGGAGAAAAATAGAAAATGGGGAGAAAGAGTGGATAAAGAAAAATTTCTCGCATTTCACAATTTAATATAGCCTATATTTAAATTTGACAACATTTGATGGGGAGAGTTGAAATTTGAAATTTATTTGAAGGATAAACCCCTTGAGATATGCTATCTCAATCAGTGCCGGAGTGATATGCGTGATGTGTTGTTAAAAGGCAGACGCTCTAAAGTATATGAATATGTGGCGGTGTTTGCAGGGCTATAACTATATTCTATATTATAGCTATGGATACAATACTATGGCCCATTTGACATCGACATCTATCGTTCAATATGTGTTAAAGAAAAAAGATTTCATCCATACATTCGCGTTTTATACCGTGGTGAATATGACTATAGTTTTAGAGTAATCCTGTCTAATCCCAGAAAACTACGCTATGCAGCAATACGTGCAATTCACTAAAAACATTGCCATTTTTCGCCTGTACACGCTACTATTTCAAAATCACATCTATATTATCGGTATTATGTTTCATCATGAATGCATGAAAGGGGGGCGCCCGGTTCGCCTCCCGCTCCCGGGGGATAATTTGTTGCATGTCTTCCCCACCTCTTCTCCCGTTCACCCTCTCCTCCTCTGTCGGTCATGTCTGACCATGAAAAAGCTGGAAAAACGCTAAAATAAATTATAATAATCTTTGATCGTCACCAACGGCATACGCTGTGGAGTAACGTTACAGACACATGTTGTGATCGAGGTGAAGTCATGATTGGATCACAGCAGGATTGATATCATATAGCCCTTACCTTCACTAGGATGTACCCCAAAAAGAATATTCCAATTATCTGATCGCGAGTCCCAGTATTGGTGTCGATCGTGTCGCCAACATAATCCGCCATCCTTGCCCGACCAATAGAAATCCGACCGGAGACTTTTGATCGGAGTAGTCATAAACACAACACAGAAAGCGTCATTATTAACATATACAGAATATGAACTTATACAGAATATAAACTGGTCAATTACACAACGAGTGAATAAAGACACAATAATCGATTAATAAAATAACTATTCACCTTCCGTTTCACTTGAATGAATCGCTTGGGAGTCAGCAGCAGCAGCAGAGCATCGATCTTGTATGCTGAGAGTGGGACTGTATCGTTGTGACCAGACTGCAGGTAGATGGACAGTGGACAGATGTGGTCCGGTCGACAGACAGCAGCTCAAGGACCTAAGGAGTAGTCATAAACACAACACAGAAAGCGTCATTATTAACATATACAGAATATGAACTTATACAGAATATAAACTGGTCAATTACACAACGAGTGAATAAAGACACAATAATCGATTAATAAAATAACTATTCACCTTCCGTTTCACTTGAATGAATCGCTTGGGAGTCAGCAGCAGCAGCAGCAGACCATCGATCTTGTATGCTGAGAGTGGGACTGTATCGTTGTGACCAGACTGCAGGTAGATGGACAGCGGACAGATGTGGTCCGGTCGACAGACAGCAGCTCAAGGACCTAAGGAGTAGTCATAAACACAACACAGAAAGCGTCATTATTAACATATACAGAATATGAACTTATACAGAATATAAACTGGTCAATTACACAACGAGTGAATAAAGACACAATAATCAATTAATAAAATAACTATTCACCTTCCGTTTCACTTGAATGAATCGCTTGGGAGTCAGCAGCAGCAGCAGACCATCGATCTTGTATGCTGAGAGTGGGACTGTATCGTTGTGACCAGACTGCAGGTAGATGGACAGTGGACAGATGTGGTCCGGTCGACAGACAGCAGCTCAAGGACCTAAGGAGTAGTCATAAACACAACACAGAAAGCGTCATTATTAACATATACATAATATGAACTTATACAGGATATAAACAGGTCAATTACACAACGAGTGAATAAAGACACAATAATCGATTAATAAAATAACTATTCACCTTCCGTTTCACTTGAATGAATCGCTTGGGAGTCAGCAGCAGCAGCAGACCATCGATCTTGTATGCTGAGAGTGGGACTGTATCGTTTTGACCAGACTGCAGGTAGATGGACAGTGGACAGATGTGGTCCGGTCGACAGACAGCAGCTCAAGGACCTAAGGAGTAGTCATAAACACAACACAGAAAGCGTCATTATTAACATATACAGAATATGAGCTTATACAGAATATAAACTGGTCAATTACACAACGAGTGAATAAAGACACAATAATCGATTAATAAAATAACTATTCACCTTCAGTTTCACTTGAATTAATCGCTTGGGAGTCAGCAGCAGCAGCAACAACGACAGCTTTTAAGTCTGATGCAAGACTTAATTGGTGTTCTCTGCTTTTATGGCAATTGAATGAAGAGTAAACATTTGTGCTATAGCTACAATCCTTATATGGGCATGTCACTGTTTCATTATTTTTTAAATGCTTTCTGAGATGACTTAAGAAAATTGATTCAGAAAAGGGTTGCCGAAATGCGCACAAAGGGCATTTTATTACAGGGCTCTGACTCTGTTCTGGTCTACTGCTAAGTTGTGCAGTATGATATCTTGACAAATGAGTACTCAATGCATTTAGCGTCTTAAATTTACAGATACAATCAGTATGGAGGCATGGAAGAGGACTGACTCTGGAAAAGTGGCTGTGTTGCAGTCTGTAGTGTTTAAATAACTGTATTCTAGAAGTCAAAGAAGCTGCACACAATTTACACTGCCAGACTACCATATTGGAACTATGAGAAAAAACTGAGCTCTGTGGAAACAGATTAATAAACTATGTTCTGGTCTCAACGATACAGTCCCATCTCACAAATATGTTTTTATTAAGGCTGTCAAAGTTAACGCGTTAATATCGGGTTAACTCCCGATTCTATTAATGCCACTAATTTTTTTAACTCAAGATTAACTAAAAACTAAAAATATACTAGTCTTCACTCAGGTGTATTATTGATGCTCTCATTGATACTATGTTTGTTTCTGAAGTGTGTGTGTGTGTGTGTGTGTGTGTGTGTGTGTGTGTGTGTGTGTGTGTGTGTGTGTGTGTGTGTGTGTGTGTGTGTGTGTGTGTGTGTGTGTGTGTGTGTGTGTGTGTGTGTGTGTGTGTGTGTGAGAGATATAGAGAGAGAGGGGGGTGAGAGAGATGAGGAAGGGGCAAGAGAGAAAGAGAGCTGGGAGAGTGTGTGTGTGAGGGAGAGAGGGGGGGGGGGTGTGATTAATCAGCCCTTGTGTGTGTGAATGTAACAAGTTCCTAACGTTTTCTTTCCCCTATTATTTCATGCACACTTTATTCATTGTTTTAAATTATTATTTTCTTTTAAGTTATTTTGTGCATCACTCTGTTTTGAATTTGATGCAAATTTGCAATGCATGACTGAGGGTCATCCTTTTGTGTTAAATGGCTGCATAAAGCAAGCATTTGTTGACTCGCATGTTGATAAGAGTATTAAAACTTGGAACTTGAAAAAGATCTGTTTAAGGTAAAAAAAATAAAAATGCGATAAATTTGCGATTAATCGCGAGTTAACTATGGACAATCATGCGATTAATCGAGTTAAATATTTTAATCGTTTGACAGCACTAGTTTTTATATTTACAAATAATCAGCTTACTGTTTGGCTCATTTGAATATTTCCCAGCAGCACTTGCTACCTGAAAGGCAAGGGAAAAAATACAACGTTTAGACCTCCATGAAACATATACCAGAATAACTTACAACTCAATATAACAAGTTCATACTATTAGCTTACAAAAACATGATAATAATTTTCACAGTTTGGATGTTTAACCATCAATCAGATGGAGAGAGAGAGAGAGCGGGAGAGCGAGAGAGAGGAGATAGAGAGAGAGAGAGGAGATAGAGAGAGAGGGAGGGAGAGAGAGAGCGGAGATGAATGAGAGCGTGAATTAATCTCCATCTCTCTCAAACCTCCTTTTGTCATGTACAAAAATATATATCTATTACAAACATCAATTTACAAGCTCAAAGAAATGGAGATATGTGGCTTCGACCATGCATGCCATGAGGACGCGACACCTGCATGACACTCAACCAATATAACCAAATTAATCTCCCTCAAACCCGATAATAGGACAGAATGTACTAGTAAACAAACCTAAAATGGAGATGCGGCTTGACATGCACCATGCATGCACGCACGAGGGCGACACCATCTTTACCTATTATTCAACTCGCACTTGCACTTGACCGAATATCGAACTCTTAATATTTTGCATGAAACAACCATGCATCATTTCGGTGTGCCATAATGTTTTAATTGCACACAGCATGCATGCAGGCAGTTGTTTAAGAAGACAATGGAGACTGAGTTAGCTTAATTATACTGAACAGCCATGCAATTAACTCTAAACTATTAAAAGATGCGCTATAGCAAGGACGCAACGCCTGCATGACTCAACCAATATAACCAAATTAATCTCCCTCAAACCCGATAATAGGACAGAATGTACTAGCAAACAAACCTAAAATGGAGATGCGGCTTGACATGCACCATGCATGCACACACGAGGGCGACGCCCTCTTTACCTATTATTCAACTCGCACTTGCACTTGACCCAATATCGAACTCTTAATATTTTGCATGACACAACCATGCATCATTTCGGTGTGCCATAATGTTTTAATTGCACACAGCATGCATGCAGGCAGTTGTTTAAGAAGACAATGGAGACTGAGTTAGCTTAATTATACTGAACAGGCATGCAATTAACTCTAAACTATTAAAAGATGCGCTAGCAGCTCACGCAATTTGCATCTACAAAATTGCATATCCGAACAGATTAAATGACCACAGATAACCGCAAATTGGCAAATTTACATATATATTTATACTCACTATATGAAAGAAACTTGACGTGCGCTGCTGCTTCTAACTTGATGTATGCTGCTGCTGCTGCATCTCACGACATGCGGGTATGCAGGTATCATCCCAGAATTCCTCCGCAGCTGCGCACAACAGTGGTTTCCTGTTGCTTGCTTGCAGAAATATTATTTTCACATGCCGTTATTTCTCACTTCTCAGAGCTGAGCTAATTCTCTAAACGAATTCTTTAATATAATTGGACTTAATATATAATATAATAACTTTATTAACATCTCT
>NC_140175.1:55409083-55634746 GCF_963971535.1 Notolepis coatsorum | reverse complement strand
AAAGAGTTGAATACTCGGAAAATCACTCTACACCCAGTGGCCTAATATTGAAGAAAACAGACCTGGGCTGGAATATGGAACCAACAATCTTGTATCTCCTAAAAAAAATATAAAAATAAAAATCAGGAATGAAAGAAAGACGAAAGAAATGTCTCATATTCATATCTATTTTTGAAATCCATGACATTTACATTTAGTCATTTAGCTGCTTTTATCCAAAATGACTTACAAGTTGTGTCAAGTCTGCAGGAAGGGTACAACTCTGCGTATAAGTAAGATTGTTTGTTAAACAGTGTCAAACTTGAGTGCTACAGTCTTGAGTGCATATAGACATTACTTAGTAGCATAATAATAAAAGACAGAAGGTTAGTCGTTTTTTCATGATAATAACCCTGAAAACGATCCATTCAGGGAATAAAATGACAAACACTAAAAGTGGAGTTATGGAGTTTAAGACAGGACAGTGATCTGAATTAGAGCCAAACCAACCAATGATGGCTTATCACAATATATGGTATCAGCGTGTATGTTACAGATATCCTGCCAATATCCTACCGGTTAATTATGGGCTCAAGCAGGCTCATTTTTATTACATTTAAAGCTAGCAAGAAGTGGTATGAAACTAGAGACTGAGGAGTCCATATATACCAGCCGTGTCATGCTAGCATACAGGCACAGGTCATAGGTCAACCGTGTCATGCTAGCATACAGGCACAGGTCATAGATACCAACAGTGTCATGCTATACAGGCACAGGTCATAGATACCAACCGTGTCATGCTGCAGGCACAGGTATATACAACTATATGCATGTATGCCTGTATGACTCCTGTATGAGCTGGTGACTCCTGTATGATTCCTGTATGACGCGTCACCGTATCCGCTAGACAGGAGGCATGACAGGACATTAGCAAGAAAACCCATAAAAAGCTAACACCTCTCACACCTATCACACCTCTCACACCTATCACACCTCGCACACCTCTCACACCTATCACACCTCTCACACCTCTCACACCTATCACACCTCTCACACCTATCACACCTCTCACACCTATCACACCTCTCACACCTATCACACCTCTCACACCTCTCACACCTATCACACCTCTCACACCGATCCCACCATCACACCTCTCACACCGATCCCACCTATCACACCTCTCACACCTATCACACCTCTCACACCTATCACACCTCTCACACCTATCACACCTCTCACACCTATCACACCTATCACACATATCACACCTCTCACACCTATCACACCTCTCACACCTATCACACCTCTCACACCTATCACACCTATCACACCTATCACACCTCTCACACCTATCACACCTATCACACCTCTCACACCTATCACACCTATCACACCTCTCACACCTATCACACCTCTCACACCTATCACACCTCTCACACCTCTCACACCTATCACACCTCTCACATGATCCCACCTATCACACCTATCACACCTGTGCAGCTTTCTATTGTGGTGGTGGAGGTTAGGTGCACTTTAGTCTGTGTTTGTAAATAAGTAATGTTTTTTTTGTGTTTGTTTTTTATGCTGTGCGTTTATGTGAATGTTGATTAGTGGTAGTTGAGCTATGGTTATAATTATATTGTCATTTCGGATGTATGGAGGCACTGTATGCTTGGTTAAAGTTGTGAATGGAGGTGTATTCATTTCACATGTGATCCAGGGACGTAGCGAGGAGTGGGCTGTAATTGGTCGAGATACGTCACGTGGTGTCAGTGAAACGAGTAAACAGGAAGTTGCGGGGAATTTGACAGCAGCGAAGGGAAACGAGTGAGGACTGGTGAGTGAATGTGTGTAAGCGATTTGTTTTAAGAATGATAGTAGTATTGTGGTAGTTATTGATTGAATGTGTGTTTTGTTTCAATGTTTGTAACCTGTTGGAGAAAAGAATTAAAACCTTTTTACAACTGAGTGGCATCCTGTCCATCCCTTCACCCCAGCAGCGGGAGTAAAGCTGCACAACACCTCTCACACCTATCACACCTCTCACACCTATCACACCTCTCACACCTATCACACCTATCACACCTATCACACCTCTCACACCTATCACACCTCTCACACCTATCACACCTATCACGCCTCTCACACCTCTCACACCTATCACACCTATCACACCTATCACACCTCACACCTATCACACCTATCACACCTATCACACCTCTGACACCTTTCACACCTCTCACACCTATCACACCTATCACACCTCTCACACCTCTCACACATATCACACCTATCACACCTCTCACACCTATCACACCTCTCACACCTATCACACCTCTCACACCTATCACACCTCTCACACCTATCACACCTCTCACACCTCTCACACCTATCACACCTATCACACCTCTCACACCTCTCACACCTCTCACACCTCTCACACCTCTCACACCTATCACACCTCTCACACCTATCACACCTATCACACCTCTCACACCTATCATACCTCTCACACCTATCACACCTCTCACACCGATCACACCTATCACACCTCTATACCCATTCTGCAATCTGTTAATAAAGTTGTACTTAACTTATGCTTATACATGCTTTTACATTATACTTACTTAATAAGTGAATAGTTCCAAGTCAATCAAAAACTATGAGTTCTATTTACTCAAAACATAATGCGGTTTACAGTCTGTATCTACTTAATTATCTTAAGTTGTACTTAAGTTATGCTTTTACATTATACTTACTTAATAAGTGAATAGTTCCAAGTCAATAAAAAACTATGAGTTCTATTTACTCAAAACATAATGCGGTTTACAGTCTGTATCTACTTAATTATCTTAAGTTGTACTTAAGTTATGCTTTTACATTATACTTACTTAATAAGTGAATAATTCCAAGTCAATCAAAAACTATGAGTTTTATTTACTCAAAACATAATTCGGTTTACAGTCTGTATCTACTTAATTATCTTAAGTTGTACTTAAGTTATGCTTTTACATTATACTTACTTAATAAGTGAATAGTTCCAAGTCAATCAAAAACTATGAGTTTTATTTACTCAAAACATAAGAACACGTCACACGAACTCAAGACATTCAAGTTAGTAGAACTTTCATAGAATATTGAGTATACCCTACTCAAACTAATTGATTATTTTGAACATACGGGTTTACAGTGTGTAACTGAGGGGTACAATTCCCTGACTGTATTAATCAAGTACTGATATCATTAATCACTACCGACTTGTACATTACTGGCCAATACCGTACAAAGGTATTCTAGATGACAACACTCGCACAATAACAGGGTTTCCACACAGAATACTAGTTTACAATATTTATTACATAAAAGGGATTGTTTACAGTACTTAGATTGCGCTTATAAGGCAAAGAATGTGCAGTCAAATCAATAGTGAATATTAAGGTAATTAGATCTGGTTATTCTGGGAAAGGGTGTACTACCGGTTGTAAGCCAGCAGAGGGGGCCAAAGCTCTAGGCAAGTCAATGGTTCAAGGGGGCGATGTCACCCCTGTGGCAGCGGGGAGAGCAGTGGTGATCCCAGGGTGCGCTCCGCGCAGATGAGAGCCGTCGAGCCTCTGTTACGACAGAGACAGGCTTGAGTGATGGTCTCACGGGCAGGTGTAGTTCCCACAGTAGCAGTGGGGTAGGCGGTTCTCTGTTCCAGCAGCTTGGTCAAAGCAATGAAGAAGAAGAATCCTTGCCCGGAGAGTGGCACCGCTGGTGGGGTGTAAGTCCTCCGTGGTGCTGCTGCTCCGGTGTAAATCCTCCGGTGCGGTAATGCACGGTTGGTCCTGACGTTACTATACTATTAGCACGGGCAATAAGTGCTCTATGTCGACGCACAATTACTCACTCCACGTGGTCTTTGACTCGTAATGAAGGTTTACTAATGAATAGAGAACGATACGACAAACAGACGTATTTAGGATAACACGAGACTATATTGAGGCAATGCGAGCCCTGCTATACCGCACGTTGCGTAGTGGGTAAGGCTTTACTGGGTAACTGAACCAGACTGAACTGAAGGCGAACTGAAGAGGAACTGCAAGGGGAGTTCTGTATTCTTGCGCCCTATTTATATCCACGGTGGACAAATAGTGCCTATCTCATTTCTGTCGCCTCTCGGTCTCGTAGCCGTGGGCGAAAGCGGGCATGTTTGGGCGAGTCCCGGCGGCAGCTTTCAAGTCAGCTCGAGTGGGTAAGGCTTTACTCGGTACCTGGCGCCAGGGGATCGCTTCCAATAGGGGAATGAATATTATGGTCTGTCCTGCTAGACTAAAGGGATATTCCGTGCATATTGTACAAGGAATATACAGGGGATATCAAACGATATGCAGATATTATACATGGGATCTCAGGCAATAAATATATATATTCGGTTTAATCTGACCCTTTGTAACAGCCGCCCCCTAATTAGTCCCACCTAATTAGCTAAGCAGGGACAGATTAACCGCACTGTCCACTACTCAATGTCTGTGAGGGGTCGGGCAGTTCACAAAGTCAGGGGGTCATGGTCGTCATTAGGCAAGTCGGGGAGCCTTGGCGACTCTATCAGCCTCGCCACGGGTCGGTTGTAGATCCGCCCTTGGCCGAGCGCTTCTGCCACTCTGACCTTTCCGTCGGCACCAGTGGTCACTTTGCTTACGCAGCCGGCCGGCCACGCAGCTCGGGGTAGTGACTGGTCTATGGTCATGACGGCTGGACGGGATGAAGGGGGGCTTAGGAGGGAGCGGGCCTGAGACTGCTTTGATCTGGGCTTGGCTGTGCTTTCTCCTCCTCCGTCTGTTTCTCTTGTTCGCTCTGTACCCCGTGTGAGGAGGGGCCGGTCCCGGCCGCCCCGTCAAGGAGTCGCTTGGGGTGCTGGGTTCGAGGTCAGCTACGTCTGAAGCGCTGCTGAGGGGGGTGGAGTTCCGAACTCCCTCTGGTACCCACGGTTCTCTCACGGGCCTCTCGCTTAATGTCAATAGCCTCTGCTGTATGGGGGAGAGGCCGGTGTCTTCTTCTGTTGCTCTGGAGTGGAAGCAGCTAGTGGCTGCGGTTCGGTTGAGAGATTTAGCGAGGGGCCCTTGTAATGTCCATCCTAGGCGGGTCTCGACTGCTGCAGGACAGCCTCGGGGGCCTGTATGGACCCGGTCAATCGGGACTATGAGTTCTGCATGGTCGGAGCCTATCAACAGGGTTGGGGTGACGCCGTCTATGAGCGGGATAGGTAGTTGACGCAGGTGCACATATTTATCCATCAACTTGGTGACAGGGTAGTTGTACTGCGATAGTCCTATTTCTTGGCTGGTGAAAGCATTTGTGATCTTGTACCGTCGCTCTGGCTGCCTGCTTGCTGCGATAGTGAAGGAGACATTCTCGCCCTTTATCGTCTTTAAATCTCTTCTTATTGTCCGAATCGTCATTTGGTTCTCGCTCCCCCGCAGTCCCAGCTGGGCCGCAGCGGACGCGAGCAGAAGGGTCTTCTCTGACCCGTCATCAAGGACGGCGTAAGTGTCCATGACTTTGTCCCCGTGGCTCAGGAGCACTCTGACCACTTTGAGGAGCACTCGGGGGGTCTCGGTGTGCTGGTCAATGTGGAGCACTCCTGTGGGTGGTGACGTAGACTCTATGTGGTACGAGTCGCACCTTGTCCGCCAGTGTCTGCCGTAGCAGTCGGGACAGAAGGGAGCGGTCTGGTGGAACTTTGGTTCTGGTGCCACCGCCTCGGCGTGGTACATGACCGCGACGGGCCCACTCTGTTGTCCTGGGTGACGCTTGTTGATGTCGTGCAGGACCTCCAGGTGGGTGCCACCGCACCTGCTGCACTTTTTCTTCAGGTGGCACTCAGCTGCTAGGTGGCTGCGCGCGCAGCGGAAGCAGCGAAGGTGGTCCTTGACCCACTGGCTCACATCCTCCGTGGTCAGCTTCTTGAATTCCTCGCACTGATGGAGCCGATGTTCTCCCTCACAGTACTGGCACTCAATCTTCCACTGGTCCTCTTTCGTCGAGGGGGTGTTGTGGTTGGAGTGCTGCGGTACTGACTCTGATTGGTGCATGACAGTCACCGATCTTCTTCCATCATTTATTCTCCTGGGTCCTTCTCTGGAGCCAGGGGTGCTCCGTCCGAATGTATCTAGCCGTAAGCTGCTGACTTCTCTCGCCAGGAAGTCGGCTAGATCGAGGAGGTTCGGTTCGGGGCCATTAGGGTCTCGGTGGTCTCTCTGCCGCCTAAAGCGCTCCTGTCGGGCGGGCGGTAGCTTCTCCAAGATCCTCTCTACATTTGAGTTGGCGTATAGTTCATACCTACCCTTTTCCCTCTGCGCTCCCAGCATCCCTACCAGGGACTGCACTCTGATGGACAGGTCGTCCAGTGCTCGATTGTCTGTGGCTGGGGGTAGGCGGTCAATATGCCTTATCTCTTCTATCACGTAATCCCATATACGTCCATATCTCTGGTCCAGCGCTGCAAGGGCCGCTGTGTATGGTGTCGAAGAGGAGGCGTAGGCCAGCGCTATGTTGTGCGCTCGGGGCACTTTCAGGTGCTGGAGTAGTATTGCATACTTGTGGCGTTCATCAGCGACATCCACCAGCATTGTCTCTAGGCACATCCGGAGCTCCGTGTACTGTGCTCGATTCTCATGGATGAAGTCTGGTACCATCAGTGTGCCAATGTATGATGTCATGGATGACTGGCACATCGGTGAGCGTTGGGGGAGAGGCCTCCTAGGCGAGTCTCCTCTTGCGTGTCGTCTTGGGCTGGTACTTGGTGGGTACCGTAGGTCGGGTACCCAGGTGCTGTTCCTCGGGGCTGACGGTGCGTCAAACTCACCCGTGAGTTGAGTCGGGGGTTTGTAGCGCAGGGCCTCGGGGCTGACTTCTGGGCTGTACTGGACCTCCTGGTCCTGAGTACGTTGCTGCTGGTCGGGGCTGTACTGGGCCTCCTGGGCCAGAGCACGTTGCTGCTGGTCGGCTTGACACTCCTCTTCCTCCTCCTCTTCCTCTGCTAGGACCTGGAGTCGTCTGTTCAGTCTCTCTGCGTGGTTCGGTTCTGTACTCCGGTTGCTAGGTCTCGTATGGACCGGCTGGGGAGGGGGTTCAGAGACGTGGGCAGGCTCCTCCTGTTGGCGGGGTCCCGGGTCTCTTCGTCGGGTAGGGGAATGTGTCCTAGACCCGTGTCTGGACGATCTCTGGGAGCTCCGTGCGGAGTGAGGGGGTGTCGCCATGGCAACCAGCTTGTCCATCAGCTCCGCCTGCAGCCGGTCGCGCTCTGCCTCGCGCCGGGCATGGGCTGCGTCGCGCGCTGCTTCGCGCTGGGCGTTGGCGGCGTCGCGCTGCGCATTAGCGCTGGCCTGGGCAGCGTCGCGCTGTGCGTTGGCGACGTCGCGCTGGGCATTGGCGCTGGCATGGGCGGCGTGGAGCTGTGCATTTGCGACGTCGCCGCGGCTTCTCTCGATGTTCTCTTCTGTCTGGAGGCGTCTGGTCTCCAGTCTTATTCGGTCGTCTTCGCTCCTTTGTTGCGCCTGGAAGCGCTCTCGCTCGCCTGCATAATGTTCGCGCTCGCACGTCTGTTGCGCTTGAAGTCGATCGCGTTCGGTGGAGGCTGCCAGGGTGGCGATGAGTGCTTGCGCCAGCATCTTGTCCGCCTCGCTGGGGGAAGACGCCGTTCGGGGCGATCGGCTCCCGGCAGTACTGGTTGGAGATCCATTCTCCGGTTGCGTACCGAGGAGATCCGTCTCCTGGGTGCGCGTCTCTCTAGGGTTGTCTTCCTCCCGGGGGTGATCGGGGGCTATTTCTTCGGTATTGTCTGGGGGTAAAGTCGTGTCAGTTCCCTCCTGGTCCCCACCGTGAGCTTGGTCAGTTACATTAGCACCCAGTAGGGCCTCGGTTGGCGGGGTAACCTGGTTGTTAAGGTCAGACATAATTTTACTTTCTACTTTTTCCGCATTTAACTTCCCTTTAAAGCTAGGTATTGGACTGACAGAGTATGCCTCTAGGTAGGGAGGTGGCTGTCGTCTGCGCTGCGGGCGATCTAGCTTAGGAGAACCGTTTGTGGAGTGTTCGTCATCGGCCATGCCAATATTAATATTATATTAATATTACGCTAATTATTATCTCCGGCTCGAAGGACCAATTGTAACTGAGGGGTACAATTCCCAGACTGTATTAATCAAGTACTGATATCATTAATCACTACCGACTTGTACATTACTGGCCAATACCGTACAAAGGTATTCTAGATGACAACACTCGCACAATAACAGGGTTTCCACACAGAATACTAGTTTACAATATTTATTACATAAAAGGGATTGTTTACAGTACTTAGATTGCGCTTATAAGGCAAAGAATGTGCAGTCAAATCAATAGTGAATATTAAGGTAATTAGATCTGGTTATTCTGGGAAAGGGTGTACTACCGGTTGTAAGCCAGCAGAGGGGGCCAAAGCTCTAGGCAAGTCAATGGTTCAAGGGGGCGATGTCACCCCTGTGGCAGCGGGGAGAGCAGTGGTGATCCCAGGGTGCGCTCCGCGCAGATGAGAGCCGTCGAGCCTCTGTTACGACAGAGACAGGCTTGAGTGATGGTCTCACGGGCAGGTGTAGTTCCCACAGTAGCAGTGGGGTAGGCGGTTCTCTGTTCCAGCAGCTTGGTCAAAGCAATGAAGAAGAATAATCCTTGCCCGGAGAGTGGCACCGCTGGCGGGGTGTAAGTCCTCCGTGGTGCTGCTGCTCCGGTGTAAATCCTCCGGTGCGGTAATGCACGGTTGGTCCTGACGTTACTATACTATTAGCACGGGCAATAAGTGCTCTATGTCGACGCACAATTACTCACTCCACGTGGTCTTTGACTCGTAATGAAGGTTTACTAATGAATAGAGAACGATACGACAAACAGACGTATTTAGGATAACACGAGACTATATTGAGGCAATGCGAGCCCTGCTATACCGCACGTTGCGTAGTGGGTAAGGCTTTACTGGGTAACTGAACCAGACTGAACTGAAGGCGAACTGAAGAGGAACTGCAAGGGGAGTTCTGTATTCTTGCGCCCTATTTATATCCATGGTGGACAAATAGTGCCTATCTCATTTCTGTCGCCTCTCGGTCTCGTAGCCGTGGGCGAAAGCGGGCATGTTTGGGCGAGTCCCGGCGGCAGCTTTCAAGTCAGCTCGAGTGGGTAAGGCTTTACTCGGTACCTGGCGCCAGGGGATCGCTTCCAATAGGGGAATGAATATTATGGTCTGTCCTGCTAGACTAAAGGGATATTCCGTGCATATTGTACAAGGAATATACAGGGGATATCAAACGATATGCAGATATTATACATGGGATCTCAGGCAATAAATATATATATTCGGTTTAATCTGACCCTTTGTAACACAGTGCATTTATGCTTTTCACTATATAGTATATTAGTATATTACACACTGTACTAGTATATACACACCCTCAAGACCCCTACGCTCTGCATCTTCTGGCCGCCTCAGACCTACTCCTATCCAAGCTCCCGAAGGGTCATCAAAGAGAAGCCGCCTATTCTCAGTCCTTGCCCCACAATGGTGGAATGAACTACCCATCCCAGTTAGGACAGCCGAATCCCGTCCAATCTTTCGCCGTCGACTAAAGACTCACTTCTTCAACCATTATCTGAAATGATAATAAAAAAAATAAAAAAAATACCTGAGTAACCTTAACCTTACCTTACCTTACACTTGCACTTGTCCTAATAAACTAACCTACACTGTAACACGCAACACTTTGATGAACATTTTTACTCAGCTGATAGAGCTGTACCCTTCTTGCTGTCTTGTCGTACAGAACTTGTAAGTCGCTTTGGATAAAAGCGTCAGCTAAATGACTAAATGTAAATGTATATTGTATAGTATATTGTATGGTAACTCAGTTACTTCTACTCTGCATTGAACATTGTACATATGTACATACTGAACACTGTGTCTACGTACGTGACTTCTATTTTATACTTGCTATACTTATTTTATTTTATACTTATCTATTTTTGTCTAGCACAGTCTCTGGAGCATAACAGAAAGAAACATTTTGTATAAAAGTATTTTGTACTTCTGTATGACAACTAATAAAGAAACTTGAACTTGAGAAACTTGAGAGAGGGGGGTGAGAGAGATGAGGAAGGGGCAAGAGAGAAAGAGAGCTGGGAGAGTGTGTGTGTGAGAGAGAGAGGGGGGTGTGTGATTTATCAGCCGTTGTGTGGGTGAACGTAACAAGTTCCTAACGTTTTCTTTCCCCTATTATTTCATGCACACTTTATTCATTCTTTAAAATTATTATTTTCTTTTAAGTTATTTTGTATATCACTCTGTTTTGAATTTGATGCAAATTTGCAATGCATGAGGGTCATCCTTTTGTGTTAAATGGCTGTGCAAGCATTTGTTGACTCGCATGTTTATAAGAGTATTAAAACTTGGAACTTGAAAAAGATCTGTTTAAGGAAAAAATAAAAAATAAAAAATGCGATACATTTTCGATTAATTGCGAGTTAACTATGGACAATCATGCCATTAATCAAGTTAAATATTTTAATCGATTGACAGCACTAATATATATATATATATATTAGAGCTGGGCCGTTAACGGCGTTAACGTGCTGCGTTAACGCTATACTAGTATCGCGCGATAATATAATTAACGCATTAATCTAATTTTTTTTTTTTTTTTACCTTTATTTGCCCAGGGTAGGTTCGCTGAGCACAGATGCTCTTTTTCAGGAACGCCCTGCTTCACATTCACACAGTTCCATTCACACCTGGGAGCTGCTCAGTACAACCACAGTTGACACCACTGACCACTGAGCAACTCCACTGGAGCAGTTGATTCAAGCCATGTCACATAGTTCAAGTTTGAAATGATTCTTTCTGTTTTGCTCCTGAGAGTGTGCTAGATACTGTACTGTACTGGTAATATTATTTATTTGTGTTAACTTCTGAATAAAACAACTTATTAAACACAAGTACATCTTATTGAACATTATTTTGATATTTCATTACCAATTATCATAGCAAAACAGCTTTTTCAAACAGTCTGTAATGCATTTTGGAAACGGGAGATGGGCTCATGGTGTAATGGGCCACCTGGCCTGAGAAACATAAGGAGGAAAGAAAAAGTAAGGACTTACTTCTGGTCATTATTTGGGTAGAACACACATATTTTTAATGCCTTCGGCAAGTTTTTATTTTTTTTGAGCCATTTTAATCTAGATTAATCTAGATTAAATCCAGGATTACAGATAGATTAATCTAGATTAAAAAAATTAATCTATGCCCACCTCTAATATATATATATATATAATTGTGTTAAAAAATCAGTGCCGGAGTGATATGCGTGATGTGTTATCTCAAGGGGTTTATCCTTCAAATAAATTTCAAATTTCAACTCTCCCCATCAAATGTTGTCAAATTTAAATATAGGCTATATTAAATTGTGAAATGCGAGAAATTTTTCTTTATCCACTCTTTCTCCCCATTTTCAATTTTTCTCCCATCCCAATTTCATATTATCCAATTCTTCCCTCCGCTGTCTTGAACATTGCTAGACTATGCCTCCCACTGGTCGGCTGTAGTGAGGACAGAAGCCTTGCATCACGTGTCCCCTCCGTTACACGAGGAGGCAGCCTGTCGCATCTTTTCACCGCAGCAGCTCGAACTCTCAGTGGCGAGGAGTAACGCGTGGGAGGCCCACGCTGCCCCCGCTACTTCCTGCTTCCGCCGCACCGGTGTCACCAAACCGGCCTGTAGAAATTAGATTAATGCGTTAATTATATTATTGCGCGATACTAGTATAGCGTTAACGCAGCACGTTAACGCCGTTAACGGCCCAGCTCTAATATATATATATATATATTAGTGCTGTCAATCGATTAAAATATTTAACTTGATTAATGGCATGATTGTCCATAGTTAACTCGCAATTAATCGAAAATTAATCGCATTTTCTTATTTTTTATTTTTTTTGTGCCGGAGTGATATGCGTGATGTGTTGTTAAAAGGCAGACGCTCTAAAGTATAGGAATATGTGGCGGTGTTTGCAGGGCTATAACTATATTCTATATTATAGCTATGGATACAATACTATAGCCCATTTGACATCGACATCTATCGTTCAATATGTGTTAAAGAAAAAAGATTTGATCCATACATTCGCGTTTTATACCATGGTGAATATGACTATAGTTTTAGAGTAATCCTGTCTAATCCCAGAAAACTACGCTATGCAGCAATACGTGCAATTCACTAAAAACATTGCCATTTTTCGCCTGTACACGCTACTATTTCAAAATCACATCTATATTATCGGTATTATGTTTCATCATGAATGCATGAAAGGGGGGCGCCCGGTTCGCCTCCCGCTCCCGGGGGATAATTTGTTGCATGTCTTCCCCACCTCTTCTCCCGTTCACCCTCTCCTCCTCTGTCGGTCACGTCTGACCATGAAAAAGCTGGAAAAACGCTAAAATAAATTATAATAATCTTTGATCGTCACCAACGGCATACGCTGTGGAGTAACATTACAGACACATGTTGTGATCGAGGTGAAGTCATGATTGGATCACAGCAGGATTGATAGCATATAGCCTTTACCTTCACTAGGATGTACCCCAAAAAGAATATTCCAATTATCTGATCGCGAGTCCCAGTATTGGTGTCGATCGTGTCGCCAACATAATCCGCCATCCTTGTCCGACCAATAGAAATCCGACCGGAGACTTTTGATCGACGCACAGGCCAAGATATAATGTTTCAAAGGGTGCTCGATACTGCCACCTGGGTGGATGCGGCCGATATTGCACTTTGGCATTCTCAGGATGATTCCCCATGCTAACCCAGATGTCCGTGTTTTTACTCATGACTGAAATGCTTCGTGAGAGTTTAGATTGGACATGTTTTATGTGAGGTTTCAAACAGATTTCATGGTCTATTATTACACCTAGGAATTTATTTTCATAAACTCTTTCAATAATCACATCATTTATTTTAACTTGTACCTGAGTATCCAATCTACAGTTTCCAAAGAACATAATTTTAGTTTTGCTCAAGTTCAATGATAATTTGTTTCTATCAAACCATTCCTTCAATTTCTTCATTTCAGATGTGATGACCTCTAAAAGCTGCTGGACATTCTCACCAGAAAAAAAAATATTAGTGTCATCCGCAAATAAAATACATTTAAATATATTGGATACTTTACATATCTCGTTAATGTACAAGATGAACAGTTTTGGACCCAACACTGACCCCTGGGGGACACCACAAGCAATGTCCAAACATTCAGATTTATAATCTCTCATTGTCACAAATTGTTGTCTTTTATTTAGATAGCTTCTCACCCAGTCCAATACTACCCCCCTGATCCCATATCTCTCCAATTTCCTGATTAATATATCATGGTTAATACTATCAAATGCTTTTTTTAGGTCAATGAATACTCCAGCTACATGTTTTTCTTTATCTATGGAATTTGTGATTTTTTTACAATGAGTTATATTAATGCTAGTGATGTTGACCGGTGTGTTTTGAATCCATACTGGCTATCGGTGAGTAAATTATGTTTATCAATGAATTTATCTAATCTGTTGTTGAAGAGTTTTTCTAATATTTTTGAAAACTGCGGAAGTAGAGAAACAGGCCTATAATTTGTGAAGTGGTGTTTATCTCCAGTCTTGAACAGAGGTATGACTTTTGCTATTTTCATTTTATTCGGAAATCGACCAGTTTTGAATGATAAATTGCAGATGTGCGTGAGTGGTTTTGAAATCCCACTAATGACATTTTTTACTATTTTCATATATATTTCATTACTGTCTGTAGATGTCTTGTTTTTACATTTATTAGTAGTTTCTATAATTTCATTTTCATCTCGCGCTTCCAGAAACATTGAACTAGGATTTCTTTCAATAGAATTGTCTTTTATGTCTTCAGGAGTCACTGGATCTGGGATTTTCCCCGCTAATTCTGGTCCAATATTTACAAAAAATGTATTAAAGTTGTTAACCACATCATCCATATTGCTAATAGTTTGATCATTTTCCATAAAATACTGAGGATATTTTATTTGTCTTGATCCATTCCTGATAATACCATTTAATATATTCCAAACACCTTTAATATTATATTTGTTGTTATCCTATAATGATCCTTCTTACATCTTCTCATAATATTAGTCAACTTATTTTTATATTTCTTATATTTATTTTCTGCCTCTTTAGTTCTGTATTTTATAAATTCTCTATATAGTGTATTTTTCTTTTTACATGCATTCTGTAATCCCCTTGTGATCGATGGGCTGTCTGAGTGTTTATGTTTACTGCTATATTATTTTATTGGATAATGTTTGTGATATAATAAGTTAAATATAGATAAGAATGTTTCATATGCTTTATCAGTGTCTTCCTCTTTATATACTATCTCCCAATTTTGTAGTAGCAAATCATTTTTGAAAGCGTTCATTGATTCTTCAGTCCTTACTCGTTTAAATTGTAGTTTATTGTCCTGCTTGTTTTCTGTGTAGTTGTTGTCATAAACTGTAAAAACTGGTAAATGGTCGCTGATGTCATTCATTAGTAATCCACTCACTGTATTGTTTTCTATAATGTTCGTAAATATATTGTCAGAGAGAGGTTAAGTATACACATTCTGTCAGACCTTTTAAGGGCATATAGTCACGCCCCTTTTAGTTTGATGGATTGTAGCCACGTCCCCTTTTAACTTTTGAGCCCTCTGATTGGTCGAGAGGTTTAAGGAGGCGGGACTTCCGGGTATGTCATACCTTATAAGGGGATATAGCCAAGTGTGATGGATTGTAACCACGCCCCCTGTTTGAGATGATTTATGACCCCTTAGGGCTTCTCTGATTGGTCGAGAGGTTCAAGTAGGCGGGACATCCGGTTTAGGAGGCGGGACATCCGGTTTCGGAAGGGGAGGGGGTTCTAAGGGCAGGGACTTCCGTTTTTAGAATTATTTTCAAAATAAACTTTTTTTTTTTTTTTTCTTTTTTTTTAATAAGTTTTTTTTTATTGTCAGAAATAAACGTTTTTTTTTCAAAATAAAAGTTTTTTTTATTTTCAGATTAAACATTTCAGAATGTATGTGTAGGGGAATATTTTTAAGAAAAATACAATGTCTTCACAATAAATGTATGTGGACATAAACATTTCAAATGTGTGTAGGGGATTTAAGAATAAGTGTATGTGTTCAGAATGTGTGTGTGTGTGTGTTGTCTTGGATAAATGCAAGAGAGTGTTTAGACACTTGTGTGGAGGAATTAAGAAAAATACAATGTGTCTGTTTAAGTAGAGAATGCTTTCTTCCAAGTGGTATGGTTTCTACCAACCCCAAGTGGCATGCGTCTCCCCTCTGTTTCTGTCTACCTCTCAGTAGACTGAATATCTCTCCCTCTCAGTAGACTGTCTCCACTCCGTAGGCTGAAATGACATTCAGAAACACTAGAGTGGTTCTGACACTCCTCCAGCGCTATGACATCCCCTTCGCTGTCATATAAGGAGGGGTATGACGATAGCGAATAGGAGAGCCTGAAACTACTGTATGCACTTTGTGTCACTGGGACCAGATGTATGACCCTCCGACTTCCCCTTTCTGCAGAGGCGTGTGGGTGTGGGTGTGTGTGTGTCTGTGTGTGATTTTTTTTTTTTTAAGAAAATTACAAATGTAATGTGCCTATATTTTAGTTTCATGGAGAATGCCCAATGCATGTTTAGGGGAATATTTTTAAGAAAAATACAATGTCACAATCTTTAGACACTTCACCTTAACATTTATTTTTGTTATATTGATGTAATGCGTCTATATTTTAGTTTCATGGGTTTCCCTTAGTGATCATGTGTAAATAAAAAGAAAGTACAATTGGCTTCATTGCTATAAGCCTTAGGCATCAAGTTCTCACACTCCATAATACAGATTAAAGTGCTGCCCATGTCTGGGCTAGTATAAATACCAATACCCTTCCTTAAGGGTTTACATATATTGTATTATTATTCACATTAATTATTACACTTAAAGATATGATTAGGTATAAAAGTTATATGTGATAGCTTAAAGAGCTGTGCTGAAAATATAGAGTACAGAAAATATCTGTCTGTGAGGCTCTGTGTCTCTGTTCGGGGGTGTGAACAGGGGCCCTCTTAGGTGCTAAAACACTGCATGGTGGCGTGAAGATTAGGGGACATGCAAACTCAGAGTAAAACTCTGACATATTTACAGGCAACATTCAAATACAAATGGTTTATATCTTTTGTAACATGAAAGTTAGTGTAGAACATTATACTCATAGCATATTTTATAGTTCACACAATGGATGGGTTCACATGAACATAATCTGACCAAAGATTATGACAATGTATTTTTTCTTAAAAAATATTCCCCTAAACATGCATTTGTCCTAATAAACTAACCTACACTATAACATGCAATACTTTGATGAATATTGTTACACAGCTGACAGAGTTGTATTATAATTATAATTTGGATAAAAGCGTCAGCTAAATGACTAAATCTAAATGGTGTAATACCAACTATTTCACAGTTTGGGACACGGTGCTTACAGAGAAGCTGTAGTTATTATTACTTATTTCGTAAAACTAATACAATGTTGACTGGAAAATGAGTCTTTGACAAGGTTAAGAGGTTACAGATCAGAGAAAGACTTTTGTCTTGTTTACATCAGAGTCACCCATTTTCAATTAATCAGGGACTACATGACATACATGACATACAGATAGACATTAATGCTACATCCATACATTTAGGACATACCAGATTTCAAATACAGCACTGTTTGTGATAACTTGTAAGGGTGTGTATGTCCAAGCTGTTTTAACTGTTTCAATATGGTATTTCATCTGTCTTAAATTAATAAATTAAGACTTATTTCTGGATATAGATCACATCAAAGCAATGAATGTCCATCTACTGTATCAATGCTAGGCCTACATTTATAAAGCATTTATAGGACAAATACCTTATTTACTATGGTTCAAACCTCACCAACACATCTAACCCCAATTTATGTCACAGTATCCTGAAATAGCACAGAGTTTGGGTAGAAGGCCTTCTATGATAGCTAAGTCTGTAATGGACTTTAAAATAAAAACGTTGAAACTGTAGGCCCTCAATACCTTCCATCCTCTTTTTTTACCCCGAAAAACCCATTCAATATAGTTTGCTGTACCTCAAATGTAATGTTCAGAAAATGTGTCTCAGGCTGCTTTTTGTGTATTTTTAGGTCTTTGCTGTTGCAGTCATATGGAGCCAGGTCTAGCTAAAAGAGGGGTCAATGATCTCAAATGACTACTTGGTAAAAGGTTTAGCATCTTTCGTGAAATAATTGGAACTATATTGTGGTACACACAAGTAATTCAGCCATAATATTTGCAAATAGTATTGTTCTAAACAGTATATTACAAAATCTTTGTATCTAATGTAGACAATATGCAATTATATCATTGTCACCTGAAAACATATTGCAGGATATTTAGCAGAAACTATGGTAAATGTAAAGAACATGATAACACATAATCCTATTGAATTCTGAATTTCTTGTTTAATGGCTGAGGGTCAATTATACACTTAAAACAGACATATCAACCTAGTTTTTTTTACCTGTTTGCATAATGATAAGAAAAGAGGTTAAATAAAACAATGTGCTTCATTACAAATGTATTTTAGACGTTTTAGTAACAACAAGCCCTAATGGTCTCTCTCTCTCTTCTAAGATACAGTATACAACAAATACATTTCTGAAGTACTCTACAGACACAGCGTCTAGTTTTTTTTCCAGGTACAATAAGAAAGCCCCTGCAACTTTAAGCTCTCAATATTTTGGACCTGTATTACAAACTACAGTTACACACAGCATGAAATATTCAATCAACACAAAGATGACGGTTCTAGGGTAAATAAAATGTAATTCAGTCAACATATATATCTGAGTTAGTAGGGGCTAGGAGATAGGTAATGTTCTGAAAATATATGTGAGGGTCTCTGTGTGCGTGTGTGTGTGTGTGTGTGTGTGTGTGTGTGTGTGTGTGTGTGTGTGTGTGTGTGTGTGTGTGTGTGTGTGTGTGTGTGTGTGTGTGTGTGTGAAATGGGGCCCCCTTAGCTGTTAAAAAACCCCACATGGTGGTGAGAAGTTTATCAGTCTAGAGGACATGCCGACTTAGAGCAGTACTATGGAAGGGTTCACATAACATAATTATGCTCTCTACTGGATTATGTAATAATAATACACAAAGTAGATTCAAGAGAACATGCAAACTATTTATTAATTTCAGATTATTTGACTTGTTCCAAGACCAGATGACATACGAAGGAAACTCAAGATATTGTATGAGGTGTTTTTAAAAGGGGCGAATGAACTATTTTTAGTAGATTTAATCAATAGTCAGAAGGATAATGCTATTTTGTCAAGGGTTGAGATATATCACCCCCATGACACATCCCTACTTTGTAAGACAAGCAGTTTGATGTTGTAATTACAGTGATTAGGCTCGTTTGATTGTCTTCATTTTTTATCAATCTGCTTTTTTGTGTATTTTTATGTGTTTGTTTATGTTTTATCAGTCATTTGGACCAGATCTAGCTCGGAAAAAAGGGATCTATGATCTCAAATGACTACCTGTAAAAGGTATACCAACTGTCATGCATGAATACAGTTCTAATGTGCTACACAAGTAAAACAGACAATATGCAAACAGCATTGTTCTAAACAGTGTATTACAAAATCTTTTTTGTATCTACTATAGACAGTTTGTATTTATATCAATGTCATATGAAAAACATGGATGCATCAGATTTAACAGAAACTAGTTTCCATCTGTACACAGAGAACGTAATCCTAGTGAATTCTGAATTTGTTGTTTATTGGTTGAGTGTCAAGGATACACATAAATTATAAACATCTAAAACCATGAAACTGACCGATACACTTAAAACAGACATGTCAACATAGTTTCTTTTTTACCTGTTTAGACAATGATAAGGTAAAAACAAAGTGTTTCAATAGAGATGTATTTTTAGTACGCTCAAGGCCCAAATGTATTTTCTTTAACTGTTCTAAGGTATATTATACATTTCTGAATTACTTTGCAGAACAGCGTCTAGTTTTTTAGCCACACTAAATATTTGTGTAATATACTCAATATTTCGATATGCATTAAATCCTACACACGATAGGAGATATTCAAACAGCTCAAAGATGATAATTCTAAGGCAAATAAAAATTTAACTCACACACCATAGTTGTGTTAGTGTATAGTATGGCTAGCATGTATGAAAGTAACATAAAGCCATTATTAGAGTTGTTGATACAATATTATAATTCATGATAATTTTGCAGAAAAAAGCTAAATGCAGAGTATTACCGGCAAAGGTTGTTTGCTCATAGTCCCCAGATGATTGAAGGAAATTCACATTAAGAACCATTTAGCATGAAACATCTTAAAACAAAGATGTATTTTTATTCATTATAACCATGAAAATAATACAATGTTAGGTGTTGTCATGATTATAGTGTTCACAGATAGGAATGTATCCAGAAGGGGGTCCTTTATACATCAGTAACCCTGAACAGACTTGTGAAGTCAGAGATAGGGATGTATCATTGACATTCAATTATCCAAATGTACTCTGCAAAATGTATTGTGTAGCAAAAACAATTCATATTGTTTCAGTGATGGCCTGGTTGATAGGTCTATTGTTGATTTGTATTATTTGTACCTGAAAGTTTTGCATCGTTCACACAATAAATATACTGTTTGTGTAAAAATAATGTATAATATCTGGACTGATTCACTGTGCCACAGGTAGCGATACAGTATACCCCGTTACAGGGGGTATAGTGGATCGGTTATATTCTGTATGAAACACCTTAAAACAATGAGGCATTTCATTTATAATATCAAAACATGGACCTCTTATGTAGAATGATGTAAAAAGAGTTCTACTAATATATTTCGCTTTAAAAACGTGTACAGAAAGATAAATATCCGACTCCTGCTATGGGAATTACACCTTTTCTATAACAAATGTGATGCTATGTTTTATTGTAACTGTTTGACTGTTTGGTTGTTTTATTGTAACACTGCTGTCAGCAACATTTAAGAATGGTGACCCCCTTGAAAGGATGTGAGGTGCAAATTTGGTGGACTTTATGGTATTTATAGCTTATTCATAATTTAATGTGATACTTCTTATTGAATTGTTTAAAGAAGATGTGTTTGTCCCAAGGAGACATCAATGTATGTATTGTAGGACCTTACAAATAAATATGATTTGATCAAGGTCCTAACAAATGTTAAAATATTTTCATGCATTACATTTTAAAGGCTTCCAATTCACAGAGCTGAAGATAGTTAGACAACTGGATAATATTATTTATTTTTAAACATCTTTAACTGTAAGGAGGAACTTAAAATCACTCAAAACAATTATTACATCTTGAGGTAGAAAGAAACGCAGTTGGGTATATTATAAAAAATTTATTAAAGAATATTGCAGATCATGCTGTAACCTTTTTTATCAATAATATAAGCGTGCATTACATCAATAATGTGATTAATATCTAAAGTTTCTAAACACTTTTCAGCTTAAAAGCACACCATTTTATTGATTGTACAGAACCATAAAAACATTTCATTACAGAAAACAATCATCTCTCAGGGATACATTTTTAGTAGTATGGTATATTCGACATGAATCCCCCTACATCCAGGTAGAGGTTCTCGATATTATTCTCTGAGGATTCCGTAATACGATTTTGGGAGTTGTGGCATTGCCTCCATGAACTCGCCTACAGCGATGTAGATATCATCCTTGTCGATCTCAGGGTACTCTTCTAGATTATCCTTAATCATTTCTTTCAGACATTCACTATTCTTAACTGTTTGGAACTCGTAAAGCAACCCTTCACAGATTCCCCCATTTCCTAGGCTACAATGCTGATACTTTAAACAATAGCTGATACTTCAAAGTTTCTGTCAAAGACTGTGACTGTCAAAAAGATTGTGTGGGTGTGTATGTCTAGATGGATGTATTTCTGTATGGGGGTGGGGGCGAAGCTGCGGACGGGTCTGTATGACGCTATAGAGGGGGTATGTGTAGGATAGAAACCTATATATTTAGAGAGTTCCCTCTTAGAGAGACCCTAGAAAATACAAATAAAAATGGCAATTAATCTATCTACACCTACTATACGAACGTCCGCCCGAGTAGCGCATTTTAAGGCAGAGTTACTTGCACCATCCAGATTTGAGGGCTTGTGTTATAAAGAGATATGGTCCCTCAATGATGGCGTGCTAGGATTCGCATATGATGTTAAATGGGAGAGAGTTATGTTCTACAAGACCCTCTTGGAGGATTTCCAGGGTGATGTAAGAAGATCTGTGATAGACCTAACGGAGAGTGAGTTTTGGCATTTAAAAAAAGCATCGTATGAAGCTATGGATGGAGATGCAGCTAGAACGCTTAAGGATGGGCTGATATTCACCCTGGTAATAGGCGCAACAGAGCTGGGGGATGTGCATTACGAGGGTAGGATATCTATAAAAAGTACTCTGGCACTTGGTGTAGAGACTGATCTAACCATCTTCACAAGGTACATTGATTCAGCTCGCAAGCATTTCCTCTTCTCAGTTCCGGTAACAGCCTGGCTAGAATGTTTACGGACATGCGGATTGGCTACTAACGAAGGAGTCAAGGTGAGGACAGACCTGGATCGTCTTAGAAGAAGGCTCCTTCCAGCCTGCAAATCAGGGGACCTGGAGCGCTACTCTCTCACCAAGGAGGCACCGGAGGGGGCATGTCAACCCTAAATCATCCTTTTAAAAGACTTACAGTGCATATGTACTTTTAGCTAGCAATCATGACTTTCTCCCTACAAGATCTCTACACTGACTCCACATATGGGCTGGAGTCGGAAGAACCCAGCTCTCCGCTACTGTACATTCCTCTAACCTGTACTACATCGCCGGGGGTACAGATACCTGCCTGTCTATACGATACCCCCTCCCCCGAATCACCAGACCTGTCATCACAGGAGACCATCGTCAACACCCTCGATGCCCTCGTTACAGAGGCTGTCTACACCCTCTAGCCACCTCAAGGATCCCTGGTAGCCCTTGGAGGGCTCACACACCTGAATCGGGGTACCCGGAAGAAATACAGGTCGGTGATGGATCCCAGAAATCACCCTCGCCATCGAGAAGACTTGCATTACTCCCTGTAATGGTGGACGAGAGAACCGGCTTTCTGGACTATAGCTAATATTAAATTAGTTATGGCCGGAATACTGAGGTGTTGTAGCGATCAACATCTCACCGTGAACTGCTACGGCTGTAGTATTAGACACCCTAGTCAGAGACATCATGACTGTCTGTTCGAAGCACCCCTATATTACAGGGTCAACGAAGCGGCATTGTTGACAATGCTGTGGAGCCCCCAGCTGATACCGGTTATAACCACCCTACTTGGCCGTGTGGGTTTACCCATCCCAACATCAACGCGGCTGCAAGGAATCTGTGAAGGGTTGCTTTACGAGTTCCAAACAGTTAAAAATAGTGAATGTCTGAAAGAAATGATTAAGGATAATCTAGAAGAGTACCCTGAGATCGACAAGGATGATATCTACATCGCTGTAGGCGAGTTCATGGAGGCAATGCCACAACTCCCAAAATCGTATTACGGAATCCTCAGAGAATAATATCGAGAACATCTACCTGGATGTAGGGGGATTCATGTCGAATATACCATACTACTAAAAATGTATCCCTGAGAGATGATTGTTTTCTGTAATGAAATGTTTTTATGGTTTTATGGTGTTTAGAAACTTTAGATATTAATCACATTATTGATGTTATGCACGCTTATATTATTGATAAAAAAGGTTACAGCATGATCTGCAATATTCTTTAATACATTTTTTATAATATACCGAACTGCATTTCTTTCTACCTCAAGATGTAATAATTGTTTTGAGTGATTTTAAGGCGAGACACGGCAGGTGAAAAAGACCTTTTTTATTTTTTGTCAATTTTGAGATTTTGTGCTATTTTGCTTCCATAACATGTCTTTTTTCAGACTATTGGAAAGGAAACGTTCAAAATACACATTTAGATGTTTATTTTACTACACTTTGTCATGCTGCGCCTGTTGATTTTGCAGCATTCCGAATTCAGATCACCGGCATTATGAGGTACAGTTGTCGCGCGCGCTGAGGGCTGTCACAAGCAACGAGCTCTCATTGGGCTGGTGCAGATTTCTGATAGCGTGATTGGTTCAGGTGCATCACATGCTCTGACATCCTGTTGTCAGCCGCGGGAGATTCATTCTGTGGTAGATTAATTCCGCGGGAGACCTGATCTGTCAAAATGCCGAAACAGCGAGTGAGGAAACTCAGCCTAAAGAGTTCCCATAAAAGACAACAACAATTGTTGGTAGCAAGAGGGTGTAAACAAAAAGAAACTTCTACTGGAGTAGAAGATGAAATGCCTTCACAAAGCGCATCGATGCGCAAGCTGTCAATTGGAAAGCAGGACAACGGGGGTGATGAACAAACACCAAGCCTCGTCACACAGCAGTGGCTGATAGTTCATGTAGCGCGGTTGAATGAACTGATCGGCGTGTTGATATGTCCTAATTGCGCGGGGACAGGGCTTCAAATTATCATCGATCCGCAGAATCGGGGGTTCTGTAGCAGTTTGATAATTGAGTGCAGTCTGTGCCAAACAGATCAGTACCGCAAAAGTGTCTATACATCCACACGTATCCACGACTCAACCAGGAACGATGTGGCGTTTGATGTGAATGTGCGCATGGTTCTCTTAGCACACGAATTAGGGTTGGGGTATGCAGCCCTCAGAAAGATCAGCAAAGTGTTGGGGATCCCTGGACTTCACGTCAAAACATACCAGAAACACAATAAAAGAGTGACAGGTATGGAAACAGCCCCTCTGAACTGAAGTCGGAGAGGGAGGGATGCAGAGCGTTTTGCACGCGCTCCCGACTGCGCGTGTGTGTGTTGGGTGCTCCGTGTCTCTCTCTCTCTCTCTCTCTCTCTCTCTCTCTCTCTCTCTCTCTCTCTCTCTCTCTCTCTCTCTCTCTCTCTCTCTCTCTCTCTCTCTCTCTCTCTCTCTCTCTCTCTCTCTCTCTCTCTCTCTCTCTCTCTCCCCCTACCACTAAAGTAAAAAGAAAAGTTGATCAGATGTACAGTCCCTATATATTTACAAATATACCCATGGTAATTATATTGATGTGTAATATATTATTTGCATATTTTACAATATATTGTGATATGGTAGGGAAATATAATGTGCTCTAAAATAATGATTGAAAATGTTGTGAAGGGCCAGATTAAACCGAATATATATATTTATTTATATATATATATTTAATTGTATTTGTATATTCTCTAATATTCCCTGATATCCCTTGTATATTCCTTGTACAATATGCATTGAATATCCATTCTAGCCTACTGAACATCCCATAATAGTCTCCATTCTACTATTGGTCGAGACCTTGGTGCCAGGCTGCCATACCCCTCAGACCCAGTTCAAACGTACCGCTCGACATGTACGAACAAGTCCTAGTTCCGCGTAGGAATTTGGCTACCGCACCACTAATGGGACTATTTGTTCATAGTGCGTATATATACTGCGCTACTAAAGTAGGACTTTCTTTTCAGTCCAGTTTCTTACCCTCCAATAGAGTCACAGACGTAAAGCCTCCCCGCGACGCCACGTGTGGGAGTAAGGCCAAGTTCGCCTACCATCGGTATTGAGACATCGTGTATATTAATATTTGAATAGTCATATTTGGCACTATATCGTCGAGTTGGACGTAGTCTATTAAGCTAATAATAGTCTGTTAATATATAGTGCTTCGTGCGGTGAGAATACTACCGTAGTCAGTACCCCATCGTTTCGGGCAGAGAACTGGCTGCTTACCCAGGGTGGTTGACCCTATGTGAAGCTGCACCCGAGGAGCCCCAGAGCCGACGAGCGAGTGGACCTGTATACCGGATTATTCTACCGACGACAGCCCGCCTTCCCAGGCACGGATTATGCTTTGGATACTTTGATTATTCCATGGATAAAGACCCCCGACACTGCCGTGTGTTGGAACCCCCCCCCCTGGAGAGGACGCAAGGTGAGGAGACGCTCTGCAAGACGAGGTCGCTTCACGTCTCTCCCCCGTGGACCGGAGAGAGCCGGCCCACAAAGAGTCCACCTGCTTTCATCTGTGGTCCAAGGATCGCCGGCGCATTGAACGGCACTACAGTGGGTTCACCTGGGATACCCTTGGCCGGACGAGGCAGCCGGATTCTACCCCCCCCCCCCCCTCCTACTCCTGTCGGCTTACAAGCGACCGGATTAACCCCCTCTAGTGTATCTAGTATAATCATTAAAGTATCATTGCTGTTATTCCTTAACTATTCCAGGTCGTATATTTACCACCTGCGCCTTCAGAGATTGGACATTCTCTATTGATATACCGACGAATACTCCTTGCCATAAAAGTGCATACTATTTCAATTCATAAATGTAATTAAGTGATTAAGTGCTTATTCTACACACCATCGCTGTGTAGAAATAAAGACCTGTTTCTAATTCGTACATTTGTGTTGGATCCGTTTCATCTACGTGAGAGTGTTCATGATAATATATTTATGCCGTGTACTGGGTGGCCGAATATTAAGTACAAAGGTAGTGGTAGTAAGTATCATATCTAGTAATACAGTCAGGGAATTGTACCCCTCAGTTACAATTGGTCCTTCGAGCCGGAGGGTAATCAGTGTAATATTAATATAGTGTTATTAATATTGAAATGGCCTATGATGAACACTCCACGAAACGATCCTCCTAACCAACGCCCGCAGCGTGAACGACGGCTCCCTCAGTACTTAGAGGCTTACGCTGTCAGTCAACAACCTAGTCTTCTACTAACAGTAAACGCGGTAAAACTAGAAAGTAAAAGTATGTCTAACCCCAACGCCCAGACTACCCCGACCATAGAGGCCCCTACGGGCTCTAATGTAACTGACCAAGTTCACGGTGGGGACCAGTGGGAACCAGACATGACTTCACACCCCGCCAGTACTGAAGAAGTAGTCCCCGATGAGTCCCGGGAGGAATACAACGCTACCGAGAGAGAACTCGGCACGGAAGAAGACGGGGAGAGCACCGTGGAGATAGAGCTCCAAGGCTCCGCAAGGAGTACCCCGAGGGAAGGCTCCCCTATACAACCGCCTTCTCCCAGCGAGGCAGAGAGGACCCTACAGCAGGCCTTCCTCATCAGCCTGAACGCCGCTGCTGAACGCGACCGACTGCAGATCCAGCAGCGAAGCGAACACGAGCAGATACGTCTAGAAATAAGACGCATTCAGATGGAAGAGAATGTGGCCCGAGAACGAGCCGGTGCTCAACGGGACGCAGCGCGCGACAGACAGCAGTCGCAACTAATAGAACAGCTGATCAGACGGACAACACCCTCTCCCTCCGCCAGAGGCTCCAGCAACTCGTCTAGACACACCTCCAGGGCGGCATCCCCTAGCCGAGTAAACAACCCTGAACTTGACCAACAGACGAGGTCTATACCCCCCACAGACCACCTCCCCCCACCGGTCCAAGCGAGACCTAGCAACCGGGAAGGAGCAGCATATCCTGTGGAGAGGCTAAACCAGAGACTACAAGCACTGGATGACCTAACTGAAGACGAAGAGGAAGAGGAGGAGAACCACGCCCGAAGACAGCACAGTACTCTACCGGACCAGGAGGTCCGGTACAGCCCAGGCTATACTCCCGCGGAGCTGCGCTACAGACCCCCGACTCTATACACGGGTGAGCACGACGCACGACCCGCACCGAGGAACAGCACCTGGACAAGCGGGCCATGGTACACTGCCGGTACCAGCCCATACCAAGGAGCGGGAGGAGACTCGCCTAGGAGGCCTCTCCCCCAACGCTCGCCGATGTATCCACAGTCAGCGTCATACATTGGCACGCCTATGGTACCCGACTTCACCCAAGAGAACCGGGCCCAGTATACAGAACTCCGCATGTGTCTGGAGACCATGTTGGTGGATGTATTGGATGAACGCCACAAATACGCCATCCTACTGAAGCACTTAAAGGTACCCCGCGCACATAATATAGCGCTCGCCTACGCGACTTCCACCACCCCATACACAGCAGCGCTGGTAGCATTGGACCAGAGGTATGGGCGCATATGGGATTACGTGATCCAGGAGATCCGACACATCGACCGCTTACCCCCAGCAATAGACAATCGAGCACTGGACGACCTGTCCATCAGAGTGCAGTCCCTGGTAGGGATGTTGGGAGCGCAAAGAGAGAAGGGGAGGCATGAACTTTACGCCAACTCAAATGTGGAAAGGATCCTGGAGAAGCTGCCGCCCACTCGTCAGGAGCGCTTTAGGCGGCAGAGGGACCACAGAGACCCGAATGGCCCCGAACCCAACCTCCTCGATCTAGCAGACTTCCTGGCGAGAGAAGTCAGCAGCCTACGGCTAGATACATTCGGACGGAGCACCCCTGGCTCCAGAGAAGGAACCAGACGACTAAATGATGGAAGAAGATCGGTGACTGTGATGCACCAATCGGAGTCAGTACCGAGCAGCAGGAGCCACAGTACCCCCTCCAGAACGGAGAAGTGGAAGATAGTGTGCCCCTACTGTGAGAAAGAACACTGGATAGCGCAATGTGACTCCTTCCCCAAGCTGAACGCGGAGGAAGCAGGTCAATGGATAAAGTCCAACAAGCGCTGTTTTCGCTGTGCGCGCTCACACATGGCAGCCGAATGCCGCTTAAAGAAAAGGTGCACCAAGTGCGATGGAGCCCATCTGGACATACTTCACGACAGTAACAGACGGCGCCCTTCACCTGCACCATCCAGCCGCAAAGCGAGCGTCATGTACATCGATCCCGCCAGCAGCAGTGGAGCCCGAGTACTCCTAAAAGTAGTGCGTGTGACACTAAGCTACCAGAATAAAGTCCTGGACACTTACGCCGTCCTCGATGACGGGTCAGAGAAGACCCTGCTGCTCGCCTCCGCTGCGGCCCAGCTAGGGCTGCGGGGAAGCGAAACCCAAATGACAATTCGGACAATAAGACGAGATTTGAAGACGATAAAGGGCGAGAATGTCTCATTCTCTATCGCAGCAAGCGGCCAGCCTGAGCGACGGTACCAGATTGCAGACGCTTTCACCAGCCAAGAAATAGGACTGTCGCGGTACACATACCCCGTCGCCAAGCTGATGGAGAAATATGCACATCTGCGCAAGTTACCGATCCCGCTCATAGACAATGCTATGCCGACCCTGTTGATAGGCTCCGACCATGCAGACCTCATTGTCCCGATAGACCGGGTTCATACCGGACCCCGAGGCTGCCCTGCAGCAGTCGAGACCCGTTTGGGATGGACTCTCCAAGGCCCGCTCGCCAAATCTCTCAACCGAAGTACAGCCACTAGATGTCTCCACTCCCGAGTCACAGAGGGAGAAACCGCACTCCTGCAACACGTAGAGCGGCTATGGACCTTGGAACAAATGCCCTTTAAGAACGGAAAGAAAGACATTCGCTCTAAAGATGACATTTACGCCATTCACCTCCTCGAGACAGGGACCAAGAGAGTCCCGGTCAACGGCGTGTTGAGATACGCCACGCCACTCCTGCGGCGAGAAGGAATGCCTACTTTCCACGCCAAGACAGACGCCACAGAACGGTACCTGCTGAACACGGAGCGGCGCTTAGCCAAGAACCCCGCCCAAGAGAGTGTATACCGCGCTGAGATTGAGAAGCTCATCACAGCGGGACACGTCACAAAGATGGACATTAAAGAGGCTGACCAGACCACTGAATCGTGGTACGTGCCCCACCACAAGGTCCATCACAACGGTAAAGACCGCATAGTATTTAACTGCAGCTACCAGATCGGATCCCATAATCTGAATAAAGAGTTACTGCCCGGTCCCACACTCGGCCCCTCCCTACTCGGCGTTCTACTCCGCTTCCGCCAGGAAAAGGTGGCCATCAGCGGGGACATTAAAGGAATGTTCCTGCAGGTGAGATTAGTAGAGGCGGACAAGCCCCTGTTACGGTTCCTATGGAGAGAGAAGCCAGGAGATGAGCACCCAGCCATCTACCAATGGGAAGTCCTCCCCTTCGGAACGACGTGCAGCCCCTGCTGTGCGACATTTGCACTACAGAAACATGTAGCAGAGGACCCAGCAGCGGACGAAGAGGTCCGACACAGCGTAAAGAACAGCTTCTACGTAGACAACTGTCTACAAAGCCTTTCAACCCAGGAAGAAGCCGAGGCTCTCCTGATTAAACTCTGCGCCTCATTGATCAAAGGCGGCTTTGATCTCAGGCAGTGGGCCAGCAGCGATCCGCAAGTACTGCGCAGCCTCTCCTCCGAGGACAAGGCAGCCAGCAGCGAGACCTGGATGGCTACAATCCCGGGAGAAGCCCAGGAGATGACCCTGGGATTGGTGTGGCGATTCAAAACAGATTCGCTTCACTACAGACACAAGCCCCTGACTACGGAGCAGGGAAGGCCGGCGGCGGCGCCGACCACCAGACGGAGTGTGTACACAACACTCGCCCGACAATATGACCCGCTAGGATGTATTCTACCGTACACCACCAGGGCAAAAATGATTGTACGAGCATTGTGGGACAAGGACCAGGGCTGGGACGACCCCATTCCCGCACACCTTGCATCCACCTGGAGAGAGTGGGAGATGGAGCTCCACTCACTCCCAGGCGTTAATATGCGCCGAAGCTACTTCCCACCCACGGTGAGGCCAGAGACATGTAAAATGGACTTACACGTCTTCAGTGACGCCTCAGAGGTCGCATACGGATCAGTAGCCTACTTGCGGGCCCAAGACCAGGGGGGAGAGATCTACACAGCATTTGTCCTCGCCCGCTCGAGAATAGCCCCACGCAAGCAACAATCTATCCCACGTCTCGAGCTCTGCGCAGCCCTAGCCGGAGCGCACCTAGCCACGCTCATCCAACGTGAGCTCACCATACCGGTGTCTAGAACAATCCTGTGGTCAGATTCCACGACGGTACTCGCCTGGATCAAATCGGACTCATGCAAGTACAAAGTCTTCGTGGGAGTCAGAGTCACCGAGATTCAAGACTTAACCGAAGAGTTAACCGGAGAAACAGAGTGGCGCTACGTTGATACAAAACAGAACCCAGCTGACGTCATCACCCGGGGGATGCCCCTAGATGACCTCACCCGTCGCAATGTCTACAGTGACGGCCCCGCATTCCTAAGACTCCCGGAAGGACAGTGGCCCATGCCTATCCCGAGGGAAGCAAGTCCAGAGGAGGTGGAAATTAAGAAGTCTGTGTTCTGTGGATTGAGCACCGTAGCCTCCACCGACCCTAACATAGACGATTGCACGTCCATAGAGAGTGCACAACAAAGAACATTCCTGCGGTACCACCCGGAGTGCAAGTCCCCCGCTGATATGTCAGCAGCTAACTACGAGGAAGCAGAATTGCTTCTACTGCAGCGAGCCCAGAGAGACTCGTTCCCCGATGAATTGGCCTGTCTACAGGGAGGAAAGCCCGTCCCATCCGACAGCAGATTAATTCATCTGGCCCCCGAGAGCGACGCTCATACCCTCATCAGAGTGGGTGGTCGCCTACGCAGAACCCCCAACACACTCCTGATGGGGCGGCTAGATCCTGCATTACCACAGACAATGTACCGGCCTGAAGAAGCGAACGGCCGACGAATGTGGAGGTACAGCCAAGTATTAGCCGACAAGTTTTGGAACAGTTTCCTACTGCACTACCTACCGTCTCTACAGACCCGCCAGAAGTGGGTAAAGGAGAGAGACAATTTGACAGAAGGAACAGTCGTCATGATTATTGATCAATCACTGCCCAGAGCTATGTGGCCGGCCGGCCGCGTAAGCAAAGTGATCACCGGTGCCGACGGCAAGGTCCGAGCAGCTGAAGTGCTCGTCCAGGGTCGCACTTACACCCGTCCCGTGGCAAGGCTCATAGAACTGCCTCGACTCCCAGACACAATCGATGATGACCATGACCCTACAACCCTATGACTTTGTGAAGTTGACTGACCCCTACAGCAAACCCTTATGTGTAAATAGACAACGCGATTAATCTGTCTCTGTTTAACTGATTAGGTCTGGGACCTATTCAGGGGGTGGCTGTTGTGAAGGGCCAGATTAAACCGAATATATATATTTATTTATATATATTTAATTGTATTTGTATATTCTCTAATATTCCCTGATATCCCTTGTATATTCCTTGTACAATATGCATTGAATATCCATTCTAGCCTACTGAACATCCCATAATAGTCTCCATTCTACTATTGGTCGAGACCTTGGTGCCAGGCTGCCATACCCCTCAGACCCAGTTCAAACGTACCGCTCGACATGTACGAACAAGTCCTAGTTCCGCGTAGGAATTTGGCTACCGCACCACTAATGGGACTATTTGTTCATAGTGCGTATATATACTGCGCTACTAAAGTAGGACTTTCTTTTCAGTCCAGTTTCTTACCCTCCAATAGAGTCACAGACGTAAAGCCTCCCCGCGACGCCACGTGTGGGAGTAAGGCCAAGTTCGCCTACCATCGGTATTGAGACATCGTGTATATTAATATTTGAATAGTCATATTTGGCACTATATCGTCGAGTTGGACGTAGTCTATTAAGCTAATAATAGTCTGTTAATATATAGTGCTTCGTGCGGTGAGAATACTACCGTAGTCAGTACCCCATCGTTTCGGGCAGAGAACTGGCTGCTTACCCAGGGTGGTTGACCCTATGTGAAGCTGCACCCGAGGAGCCCCAGAGCCGACGAGCGAGTGGACCTGTATACCGGATTATTCTACCGACGACAGCCCGCCTTCCCAGGCACGGATTATGCTTTGGATACTTTGATTATTCCATGGATAAAGACCCCCGACACTGCCGTGTGTTGGAACCCCCCCCCCTGGAGAGGACGCAAGGTGAGGAGACGCTCTGCAAGACGAGGTCGCTTCACGTCTCTCCCCCGTGGACCGGAGAGAGCCGGCCCACAAAGAGTCCACCTGCTTTCATCTGTGGTCCAAGGATCGCCGGCGCATTGAACGGCACTACAGTGGGTTCACCTGGGATACCCTTGGCCGGATGAGGCAGCCGGATTCTACCCCCCCCCCCTCCTACTCCTGTCGGCTTACAAGCGACCGGATTAACCCCCTCTAGTGTATCTAGTATAATCATTAAAGTATCATTGCTGTTATTCCTTAACTATTCCAGGTTGTATATTTACCACCTGCGCCTTCAGAGATTGGACATTCTCTATTGATATACCGACGAATACTCCTTGCCATAAAAGTGCATACTATTTCAATTCATAAATGTAATTAAGTGATTAAGTGCTTATTCTACACACCATCGCTGTGTAGAAATAAAGACCTGTTTCTAATTCGTACATTTGTGTTGGATCCGTTTCATCTACGTGAGAGTGTTCATGATAATATATTTATGCCGTGTACTGGGTGGCCGAATATTAAGTACAAAGGTAGTGGTAGTAAGTATCATATCTAGTAATACAGTCAGGGAATTGTACCCCTCAGTTACAGAAAATATTTTTCATTTCTGTTAGGGGTAACTGATATGTTACATTTACATTTCATTTTAGTGGCAGAAATTGAGAGAGGCCTGGAGTCACTGCACAGGACTAGGGAGCAGGTCAGGCAGGCGTATGCAGATGTTGACCCAGATGTGGCAGAGTTGCTGAGGAAGGATCCAGATGCAGTCATAAACATAAGTGTTTCTTTTGATGGCACCTGGCAAAAAAGAGGCTTCACTTCACATTATGGAATCGGCGTGTGCATTGACCTCCTGTGGTAAATATTGACGTTGAATTTCATAAATAATAGGTGTGAATAATTAGAGAGTCATAATGTAGGAGAGACAGACATTCCACACCAACCCCCTCTCATAAGAAGACTGCTTACCCAAACGGTATGTAGGAGAACAGTTGCAGGTCATAAAAAGCCCCTCAAGCTAATGTAATCAGGGGACAACAAAGACTATGTAAATAAGTTGCACCCCACAGACGAAATGGTGACTCACTCTAAATCCTGGTATATTTATCACAGTTATATTATCTGGTAAATAAAGGTTGGTGTAGGTAACTTACAAAGAATACTACCATTTAGAATGTCACATGAAAGGAAGGGTGATTACACTCTTGTTATAGAATTCTGCTATAAGTCATCACAGCTACTCTGTCAACAAGCAGAGTGGGTTTTCAGTGCTAAATATGGATGGATACAGGGGTGACAGAGAGCCATTCTCCACCCCCACACGAGACTGTAGTACTGTATGGTAATAGGCCCCTCTGTTCACGGAAGTCAAGATCCACCACATCGACGGGGGCCACCAAGACCCCCCTTCTGTTCACTGGAGGACGACAACGACGGGGGCCATAGGCAGGCCCCCATCTCTGTCCAAACATGAGAAGCCATAGCCCAAAGGAGGGGGCTATTGGCATCACACCACACCACCCGGAGACAAGAACCAACCCCCCCCACAAGAAGACGCCGGATTGGACCAACCATATTAGTAAAATGTGCTATTATTGGCTAGAAATTATAGGATATAAGGGCCAACATAGTGTTATTCAGGAGCCCAGACCACCCCAACCCAGGTCTGCGGCTCCAACCGCTCCCCACCCAGAGACTACTGTGAGCTGATTGCATTTTACGTCAGTATATCATGGGAAACACCAATGGTTGTTTATAGATTAGAGTAATGTACAGATCCCTGATCTGTAAACCAGATTTACTCATGTATAATGTGTACAGTAAATTCTCTATGTTCAAATTATGTTAACGAGTGACTGTTTTATGTACATATTGGGGTTTTGAGATGCAAACCTTGTTGATTCCTGTACACAGCAGCCATGTTAATGTTGTCTGATAATCCTTTGTATGTGAAAGGCAACCTTCTATTCACTCTTGGCCCGGGCTCAAATAAATCAGAAGAGTTGAACTACAGTTCTGGTTTGTCTGGCTACACGTTTATTCTTCATCTGCTTTAAGTCAGATGAGGAGACCATCAATTCTATCACGTATGATCCCTTTCTCCTCCTTCCAGATAAGCAATCCCAGTGTACTGTACTACAATAACCTTAGATTATTGTAGGATTCTGTAGAAATATACTACACTCCTTACAGGACTGGTGATAGACTATGAGGTCCTATCATCCTACTGCCATGCGTGTGCCCTGAAGGAAAATGCCAAGCTACAGAAGAAAATAACAGAGCAGGAGTTTGACAGCTGGAGAGAGACACACAAAGACTGTGCTAAACACTTTGCTGGTTCAAGTAAGGCAATGGAGAAGGAGTCCGCAAAAAGGATGTGGGCTAGATCTGTGAATCGCCACCAGGTGCGGTACATTGAGATGCTATCAGATGGGGATAGTACAGCATTTAGGGAGGTAGTTGCACTGAACCCATACCCTGGGCAGTGTATAAATCATGCCCACAAAAGAATGGGTACAGCACTAAGGAAGTGTAGTACAGAGGGTAAGTTAGGAGGGAAGGGTGTGGGGAAACTGACTGCGAAAAAATGCAAAACCTTGCAAAATTATTATAGGGGGGCAATATTGGATAACCAGGGTTCAATCGATCAAATGAAGACCGCAATATGGGCAGGTCTCCTCCACTCCATGTCCACTGATGACAACCCTATGCACAAAAGGTGCAGTCTCTCATGGTGCTGGTATAGGAAAGCAGAGGAGAATGGGAAAACACCGGAGAGCCACAAATGCCATGCTGGAAATTTAAAAAAAAAAGAGGTGGGGAGGAAACTAATACCAGTTTATCACCGCATGTCAAGTGACAGTCTGCTGCAGCGAATGCAGCATGGAGGCACTCAAAATGCAAATGAGTGCCTCAACTCTGTTATATGGACGCGGTGTCCAAAAACAGTCTTTGTGGGGAAAAGCAGGGTTGAGGCAGCAGCCAGTATGGCCATCTCCACTTTCAACGAAGGTGCCTCTGCAGTGCTGAGTGTTATGGAGAGGTTGTGGCTTCATAGCACTTATGTTACCGTGGATTCGATGATGGACACTGATATGCTCAGAATCGCAAAAGCTGAGGCCATCACAACCGCCAGTGCAAAACGTAGGCGCAAGAGTCTGAGCACAGCCAGAAAAATTCAACGACACCAGCAGGAAACTAGTGAGGGTCCTACATATGGAGCGGGCATGGACATCTAGTCAAGAGTAATAGTAACAGTGTTACTATAGTAGTTACTGGTGGCAGTGTGTGGGTGATGTGTTACTGTGGTTGCCTGGTGTGGACCCAGGAAATGACTGGTTCTGTTCAGTTGAAGGCCTTTTTTATTTATTTTTATTTATTTATAGACAATGTGCATTTACATTCATCATTGTTACATGCAAATATGTTTGCACCAGATTTAGCAGAAGCTAATTTCCATCTGTAGTCTATCCAAAACACATGAAATACAAACAGATACAATATATATACATGTAAAATGCCAGACAAGTTACACAGGACATACAGCCTAAAAAGTGCAAAATACATACAAATGGAAATGCAAAATAACATGCACATACACATAGCCAAACATAATGATCTATCTAAGAGTATCTTGTGTAATCATATACACAAGGAAGTCAGACAGCACCACCTAGTGTTGGCAACATTGGTGACTCAATAGCAATTTTTTTTGTGGCAGAGCAAAAGTGATCATAGTTTATATTATTTGTTTATGTTATAATTCAGTTATGAATTTTGATGTGTTGATGTATTAGTTTTAGATGATATGGGCTTTTACAGCGATTGATCGCATATTCTCTACAAGGAAGCAGAATGCGGATGACCCATTATGCCCTCTTGGGAGCTATCAGGCGGGATACACCATAAATTCATACGGGACCTGGCTCGCGATATGCTTTTTCCCGCTGGAGATAAACGACGTTGAGGACGTATATCTTCTAATTGTCATGCTGCTCGGCCTGGGCTCTGTCAGCTGTTGGATCTGGTACTGCCTGAATCTAATTCGGAAGAAGTTGATTTCCCTGGCCAGGGATTTGGCCGGGATCAAGGAAAACCAAATGGAACTGTTTAAAAAGATCGCTGACCTAAGTACCCTGCGCGGTGATGAACAATTGAGCTCCAAGACCATGTTGGAAAGGGGCGAACTCTACCATGTAGACGAACAGTCGCGCTTGAAGACAATTCTTGAGAGACTTGCTTCTAACCATGCAGAGGAACTGTCGCGGTCACAGGCCATTCTGGACATCACGTCGGAAATTAGGGACGTGAAAATTAAGATGCCACCGTACCGTGCTAATAGGGGATACGATGATGGTGACGATGATTAGACAAAATTGACCTGATTCTGACCATATGCGGCATTATCTGCCTCGCTGCATGTAGTATCACCCCCCCCCCCCTCCCCCCTCCCACACCCCCCTTATCCCTTTCTGCTGTGGAACAGACCAAGGCCAGGGTCAACGCGGAGGAGTGACTCTCCGGCGATGTGATTTCTGGGAAGGAGGAGACGAACTGTACTGTCTGGAAGCGATAAGATTGATGAGGCCCCCCTCCCCCCTCCCCCCCCCACCCCCCCCCCATCCACCCCTGTCGTCGTGAGTTAACTGGCGCCATATGCTGTTGGCCGGCTGCCTCTGATGCGCATCGGTGGGGGCCCCTTAGACTGCTTCACAACCAAATTCCTGTACCCGAGTCTCCCATGCCCCCCCCCCCCCCTCCACTCCGTCCTCCCTCCAGTTCACCAGGCACGATCCACTTTGTTTCTACATGGTGTGAATGCAGCCGACTATCGCGCATACAGTGTCTCAGGCCTCCTGTAATGATGACATGTGTCAACAAATGTACATGTCTGTTGAATTTATGCTGTGCCATTGTTACTGTAAAAATGTAATGATTGTGTTGTTGTTAATATTATTAATGAGACGTTGAGCTGTATGTGTGTGTCACGAATTTCCCCAAGGGGATTAATAAAGGAATATCTTATCTTATCTTATCTTATCTTATATTATATTGTTGTTGCTAAGTATTTTTATTAGATAGTGTCTGTAAATAGTGGTTTCCAATACAAATGTATGTAATTTTACAATACAAATCTTTAATACAAATCAATACAATATAAATCTGTTTTCTCAAAGTTTTTCCTCCTACTCTGAGCCAGACATCTCCACTTCAGTATGACTCACATACACCAAACCTTCCAGTTTTATGCATATCTATATTCTGAAGGTATTTGCAGAAGGGTTTATTGATATCTCATTCATAGCCTGATTTATATCACATTTTATTCCTAAAAACATGGCGGAATATGGAATTTTACCATACAAATCTTTAAAGGCCGTTTTCTCAAAATGAGTTTTTCCTCATACTCTGAGCCAGAAATCTCCACTTCAGTAGCACTCACAAACACCAAATCTTCCAGTTCTATTCATATCTATGTCCTGAAGGTATTTACAGAAGGGTTTGTTGATATTGCATTCATACCCTGATTTATATCACATGTTATTCCTAAAAACATGGCGAAATATGGAATTTTACCATAAAATTGGACTGTTGACAGTATTTTCTGATTTATGGAGTGATAAAAAGAGATATCCAAAATCCCCTCTGTAATAACCTTTGGCTCTAATATGTCAACAAAATGAAACTATAATTTTGAAAATAGCTTTATCCAATGTTCAGATTTCTGTCCTGGAATTATATGCAAATTAGCGCATATTTAAGTAGATAATGCCTCATTTGCATATTTAAACATACAATTTCAGAAAACTTGTAATACAAAAAAGTGTTGTCTTAATATAAGTAATCAACTGGGGAAGTTTCATTGTGATATCTATTAGTTAAATTTTGTACCCTATTCACCTGTAGTGTCTCGCCTTAAGTTCCTCCTTACAGTTATAGATGTTTAAAACATCTTAACATTTGTTAGGACCTTGATCAAATCATATTTATTTGTAAGGTCCTACAATACATACATTGATGTCTCCTTGGGACAAACACATCTTTTTTAAACAATTCAATAAGAAGTATCACATTAAATCATGAATAAGCTATAAATACCATAAAGTCCACCAAATTTAAAATAAATGAATGCAACACAGTCATACATATCCTTGCAAAGGTATGTAAAAACCGATCATTAGGAAGAAAATGCACCTCACATCCTTTCAAGGGGGTCACCCTTCTTAAATGTTGCTGACAGCAGTGTTACAATAAAACAACCAAACAGTCAAACAGTTACAATAAAACATAGCATCACATTTGTTATAGAAAAGGTGTAATTCCCATAGCTGGAGTCAGATATTTATCTTTCTGTACATATTTTTAAAGTGAAATATATTAGTAGAACTCTTTTTACATCATTCTACATAAGAGTTCCATGTTTTGATATTATAAATGAAATGCCTCATTGTTTTAAGGTGTTTCATACAGAATATAACCGATCCACTATACCCCCTGTAACGGGGTATACTGTATCGCTACCTGTGGCACAGTGAATCAGTCCAGATATTATACATTATTTTTACACAAACAGCATATTTATTGTGTGAACGATGCAAAACTTTAAGGGAACAAATAATACAAATCAACAATAGACCTATCAACCAGGCCATCACTGAAACAATATGAATTGTTTTTGCTACACAATACATTTCGCAGAGTACATTTGGATAATTGAATGTGAATGATACATCCCTATCTCTGACTTCACAAGTCTGTTCAGGGTTACTGATGTATAAAGGACCCCCTCCTGGATACATTCCTATCTGTGAACACTATAATCACGACAACACCTAACATTGTATTATTTTCATGGTTATAATGAATAAAAATACATCTTTGTTTTAAGATGTTTCATGCTAAATGGTTCTTAAAGTGAATTTCCTTCAATCATCTGGGGACTATGAGCAAACAACCTTCGCCGGTAATACTAATTTAGCTTTTTTCTGCAAAATTATCATGAATTATAATATTGTATCAACAACTCTAATAACGGCTTTATGTTACTTTCATACATGCTAGCCATACTATACACTAACACAACTATGGTGTGTGAGTTAGATTTTTATTTGCCTTAGAATTATCATCTTTGAGCTGTTTGAATATCTCCTATCGTGTGTAGGATTTAATGCATATCGAAATATTGAGTATATTACACAAATATTTAGTGTGGCTAAAAAACTAGACGCTGTTCTGCAAAGTAATTCAGAAATGTATAATATACCTTAGAACAGGTTAAAGAAAATACCTTTGGGGCTTGAGCGTAAAGAAGCTGGACTCAATACTTAATACTCAACAAATCAATATCTTATCAATAGAGAGACGGACACAGAATTCAATTGGAATCGCCGCGGAGGACTGGTTTAATGCAATACAAAATCATCAGTGACATCAGACAGCCAAAAATCCTATATTCCTAAACTAGCAGTGTTCTTTTATACCCCATATGACACATAACCTACGTCAGACATGTGTCAGACTTACGTGTTTAAGTTGTTTACCAAAATGGACACAAAATGCGTGCAAATGACTTATGCTGGTGTGAGTGTGTGTGAATTTGTGTGTGTGTGTGTGTGCGTGCGTATATATGTGCGTGCGTGTGAAGGTGTGTGTGCTAGCGCTACTGTTATGTAATATATCCTCCTATTGTAGTTATCAAATCCAAATGAGACAGACTGTCTCCTCTTAGTGATTTGCACCTTAGTTCACACAGTGGGTCCATTTACTCAAATATAGCATAGTTCATAATTATAGCCCTACAGTATTACAGTATCCTATAGGCCTCCCTCTGTTCCCACATATAGCCGATCAGAGGCCTACCAGCATATGGTGCAAAAGACCGTATGTCAACGTGTGTGTGTGTACGTCTATGTGTGGGTGTGTGTGGGTGTGTGTGTCTATGTGTGTGTGTGTGTGTGTGTGTGTGTACGTGTGTGTAAAAGAGTGTGTCTTACTGGCGTCTTAATGTCTCTCTGATATTTTCTGTTAATTACATAACTGGTCAAAGTATGTATAAAGTGTATGTGTGTGCGTGTGTGTCAATGTGTGTGTGTCTATGTGTGTGTGTGTGTGTGTATGTGTGTGTAAAAGAGTGTGCGTAAAGTGTATGGGTGTGTGTTTGTAAGGCCAACGAGCCATTGTGACTGGGATCCGGTGCACTTCCTGCCACCCTGTCCTATTCTCAGCGCCAGTGTTAACAGATTCAGGTCCTGAGGACCCAGTACAGTTACATATTACTGTAAGGGGATCAATAAAGGAATATCTTATCTTATCTTATCTTATTACATATACATATAAGACTTTTAATGTATATATTCCACTACATATCCTCCCTTTGGATATTTATATCCATATCCGTATCTATACCGTGACTATGTACTAGTGTTTGGTATGTACTAGTGATCTATCAGAACAAAGTGAATGAGTATACTTAAACATACACATAACTTGGTACATATACAAATATGTAGGCTATACATTAGATATATCTTGGTTATACAAAACATTCTTCTTAATTAGAAACATGCCATTAGCAGGAGTGAAAAAACCATGTTGCAGATATTTTTCATGGAAAAACTCATGCCCAGTGCCGTCCTCTTGGCACATGAAATGCTATGTTTCCTTGTTGTTATTCATGAACCATGCACAAGTTTAACCTCCTTCAACACATTTCTATAAATAGTGAATGTATTCCCTATTTGTAATTGATTTTGTTTTAAACAAATACCATATATTATCATTGTATTACAGAACACTATATGAAGCTATTCCCTTATATGTTGAAACATCTTGGTAATACTGTTAACTAATAGTACACACACTTCCCTTGTTCGGGAACCTTTCTCGTCCCCGTTCTTGTGTACTCATAAATCATCCGACTTCCGAACTCCACTCCTCATTCTATTCAACCTTACTGTCGTCCCACATTTGTGTTACCCTGCTCCCATCAATTCCCGTTCTTCCTGCTGCGGTCCTTCGTGGCATCCTGGATCCAGATAAAGGGCTGATGACTGTATGCCTTGTCCATTCATCATCATCATTGCTCCTTGTATGCCAATTTCTGTGTCCATTCGTCTGTCCATTGTCCTTCGGCACCATCCCGTCACCCAGGGTCCAATGCAACATGCCAACAAGAAGATTACAATTAGTACCACTACCACAGATACTGCTACCTTGGCTAAAATGGCACCCCATTTTCCTAAATGTAGCTCTAGCCAATCCCATGAAAGACCCTCACTGCCAGCATTTACCTTAAGCTCAGTTTTAAATTTTTCCAATTTTTCCATAACAACAGCAAAACTTCCATCGGTGGCGGTATTATTTGGAATGTATGTACAACAGAATTTACCGAACATACTACAGACTCCGCCCTGGGCCGCTATCAACCAATTCAACACCTGTCTATTCTGCCAAGTCATTATACTTGCAGCGTGTAATTAATTGGCCTATGGCCGTGAATGCAGCATGTGTATAATTCATATATTTTTGTTGATTTAGATACAGGTAATTAATCCAATTGACGTTAGTGTTAATTGTTATCCATGGCAAGATGGAGGCTAACCCTGCTGCTACTACATTTTGGGCCCTGAACTCCTTTGGAACAGCAGTGGGCTGATGAATTTCATTCAACACAACCCCATCTGGTACTCCAGGAGACCACAGGCCTCTCCTTGTTCTATCAAGCTTATTTAAAGCTTCCTCCACTTGAATCATCTTGCTCACTCCTTCATACAATAAGACTACATTAATTTTTTGTCTTACCAGGGCACACATGCCTACCCATCGTAGTGGAAGTTCATTTTGCAGAATATTGTTCCCACACATCCAATAACTATCTGCAACCGCAAATGTCTGCTCACTTAACAGATACAAAAGTGGATTGGTCATTTTTATAGTTGCACACGTTTGATCCAGTGGTTCTTGATTTTCAAACCAAATAGGTTTTCTTATGAACAAACTCCTCATCCCTGACTCTGGAAACCATGACACTACCCACGTGGTCTTGCAGTTTACTGTTGTGTTGCCTACCACAACTCTTTTCTCATCTGTCGCATGTCCTCCACTAGCAAAACACTCATACTCTGCTAGTTCGTCTACTCTATAATCTGTGATTGGTTCCTTCTGGTCCGTACTAGTCTCACATTCCTTACAGGCTTCCTTAAAGTTTACTTGAATGTCGGGATGTTGAAACAGAAAAAGATTTGGGGCTGCTAAGTGCTCATGTATTCTTTTTGAACCATATAGCAGTCTACACTGAATTCCACACATTGGAAGTTCAAACAATGGTGATACATCATCTGTGGGAGTAAATCTACCCTCTCTACACTATCTCTGTTGTGTTTTGGCACATTCTTCAAATGTATATGGCTCTGGAATTACTATAGGTAGAGCTAATGGCGATTCTGCACACATGATACATTCGTCAGACGTCATCCTCTTCACTGTATATAACGCCCAATTACACCAACCATTTTCACTAGCCCTTGTCCATAATTCATCAGTTGATGTTCTCAGACTCCTCTGTCTCGGTATCAGTACCTCCCCTTTAACTCCTCCCTTTGATATATCCCTGTAATCCTCATTACTGTTTATATCATAATCTTCATCCTCTTCGTCTTCCTGGTATGTTAATTTCCGTTTGATTAGTTACGGTTCCATTTTCTGACGCTGGCGCTGTTATATTGGATGTTAGTGTCCCTGATATGTTTGCCTCTGTCTGATTTGTCACTGTACTGGTATTGTCTGATCCAACTATGCATTGTTCTTCCATCCGACTTGGTGGAATAGGCTGAATTATTACTATAGGGGGCACTGTTACCTCCTCAGACTGTATGGGAATTACCGGTTCTGACTGGTCTATTTGCGGGGCGTGACTATTAAGGTCTACTTTCCATGGATACACTCTTTGGTAATCTATCCCCTTTTCATCTCTCTCTTTAATTTCCATCTGATATGTCCTATTTGAATTAATCATGCCGGCATCTATTTCCACCACCCACTCATTCTCCTCTACCACCACATTTAACTTGCACTGATTCATTCCCCATACCGCTGGACTAGATGTATGTGTATGTATCCATCCACACAGCAGAATGGCCGCTGGCCTCCCTTCCTCTGTCTGTTTCCAGCATTCGAACCTCTCGTCTAAATGTTCCAGATGTCAAGGTTGGTATTGGGATACTTATTTTTAGCGTTTCATTTTCTAATTTGCCATACAGAGGTGATTCCATCTGGACTTCCGGTTTAGCTGCAATATGTAGCGCACGCAATTGGTTACAGCTCCGCTCCCGTTATCGTTAATTTCGTTTAAAAACCTTATTTGGACAGTACCAAAAGAGACTAGACCACATCGTATGTATTGATAAGACCTTCTACTAACTATATCAAAAGACAACATGGTTAGGGATAAGGAAAAGACGGGAAAGAAACAAGAAACGGCAAAGCTAACGGCGCAGATTGAAACTCGGTCAAAGACAATGACAGGCGACGCTGTGGCAGATCCGTTGGTGAGCCCCGGCGCGGGGAATATAGAGGAGAATACACAGGGACCAAAGACAATTGTCCCCGAGAGGGAGACAACAGATGACAACATAACAGGAACATCAGAAAAAAATACCGTGAAGGAAAAAGCAGGTGATTTTGAGAAGATAATAGCAAAATCATCCATCGGATCCCTCACTGCTCCAACAACATCAACTGACACAAGCAGTTCAATTACACAACCCGACTTCAACTCTCTGACTATCCTGATAAAAGAACAGATGGTCGCTTTCAAAGCACACGTTGAACACATCGATACTAAATTCGAAGAGGTTATGAGAGCGGTCGCTTTACAGTCCATGCGAATCACGACAGTGGAGAATACGGTGACAGAAATCACAAAAGCAGTCAAGGCGAACGAAGGTGGCATGACAGAGATGGGACAAGAGATGGAAAGAGTGAAAGAAGAATATCGGAGGGAAATACAAGGGCTTAAAAACGAAGCGGCGGAGAGGCTACTAGAAACCCAACGCTACCACAGGCGGAATAACATCCGCATTGTAGGGCTTGAAGAAGCAGTAAACTGCGAAGATCCCAACTTTCCAACAGTGTTATCAACGATTTTGAATAACATCGACCCAAACAAAGTGCCAGAAGTGGATAAAGTTTACAGAATCGGTTCTCGGGGGCAAAGAATCAACGGGCCAAGAGTCATCATTGTCACCCTGCGGAAGACTACAACAAGGGATGACATCATCAAATATGCTCGCAACCAACGTGGGAATCTGAAGTATGATGGTAAACCAATATTTATCTACGAAGATTTGAGCAAAGATGCCATCAACCGACGTCTACCATACAAAGATGTGATGCAAAAGCTGTTCAAAGCCGGTTACAAGCCAAGGCTATCATACCCAGCGCTGTTATCATTCTTGGGCAGTGACGGTCGCAGGTCAGATATACACACACCTATGGAAGCTGAGGATTTTCTGAATCGAATTGGAGCAAATAACCCAAGGCAGGGCGAAAATGTCGGAAACATATAAGCCTCTTTCTCATTGTATACCAGTGTTAGAATGACTTTATTGTGTTCATCAAGGTAGCAGACGATATGCAAGCCGTCTATAACAATGTGTATTGTGTATAATACGATTCATAATACATTATAATTTCAGACTCTGGTCTCTGAGGAGACAAATACATATCATTGCAAAAAGATCTATCTGGAATATTCTGGGTTTATCGCTCAAATGCCCTGAGTCTCTTAGATCATTCTGGAACATAAAATAGTCTAGGCAATAGTATACTCTACAACCTTCTAGAATATAAGGCAACATGACAACGAAGCCTACAACTCTAACAATAAACATCCGGTGTGTATACACATAGCAGATAATAAATTAAATGAAGTTCTATCAATCTTTAATAATAGTTAAAAAATTAACCACACTTAAACGTATGAACACTACAAGGTTATTCTAACAATTTAAGTAATCACTCCATTGAGGGCACATTGAAGCTCTAAAAGGCGCTGCTTTTCTATCATATCTAATCTGTTAATTCGAGACTAGTGGCTTCTCCACGTTGATAATTATTCTATCTCTCATTCCTTATCTATATCTTTCCATTGATTTTTATTTTATTTAATTTTTTCTTCTCATTACTCTATATTTTTTAAAATATATTTTAACTTACATTGTTCTTTTCCAATGTTCTTCACATTAAGGTGTCAATATTGCTCTACAATCTTTTCCTTTTTTCCGTTTTTCCACACGTTAGTAGAGGGTTCAAATGAATATGTCGATAAAAGTTTATTCTCTTTTTTTTTATTGTTTATTTTATTTTTTCTGTCATTTATCACAACACTTCATTACAGTAAGGGAAGGGGCAAGACCAAAAGCGACATTCTATTGCAATAGAATGGAAATGTTAGATCCTATGGCAATTAGCATAGGTAGATTAAGATTACAATGCTCAGTTTGGGCAATCCGGTGGACTAGGGGAGAAAGTCAATCGCGGAGGATGTGTTCTTGGAACACAGGCCTGTACGACTTTCTGGGTGAGGGGAAATTAGGGGATTTTTATTTGTATATATATATGTTTTTAAGCTCAGCTCTCAACGGGACCTCATTAATTGGATGTACATCTATTGTAGCTTCACACTCCAGAAACATTACCAAAAACTACACAAAAACATGCATAGATTATGGCTAGTTTGAATATAATGGTATGGAACACCGGCGGGATAAACAAACAACACAAACGCAAAAGCGTGCTCACACTGATGAAAAAAGAACATGTGGACGTGGCTCTATTAAGCGAAACGCACATTTTAGAGGAAGACATAAATACGTTAGCGGATAACATATACCATAATATTAGTCACTCTTCTTTTGTTACGAGAACTAGAGGGGTAGCCATAGTCGTCAGACGCAAATTAAATATCGAATTGAAAGGGGTATGGTCGGATGCTGAGGGGCGCATAACTATAGCTAGGATTATACACAATAACAGGAAAATTGCATTAGCAGCGGTATATGCCCCAAATTTGTACGAAGTGGGTTTCTTCACTTCACTAACCGGAGAAATGTTAAACCATCCCGAATACTCATATATAATAGGTGAGGATTTTAATGCCATTTGGAACCCAAGGATGGACAAAACTTACCTTACCTTTTCCAGCGAACAAAAAAATTCATCTAAAGCATTAAAAGATTGGTCGAAATCAACAGGGGTAACTGATTTATGGCGTTCACTTAACCCCATGACCCGCAAGTACTCCTGTCGTTCGTCGAGACACAACACACTATCCAGAATTGATTACGTCTTTGCATCCCCGAGAATATTTGATAAATATGAAGTGGAAATGACACCCAATGCGCTATCAGATCACTGCTACTTAATCCTGAAAGCAACATTTGGTACACTATCTTCCCGGGCCCCAAGATGGCGTTTTAATTCTATGCTGCTTAACAACAATGAATTCATTACACAAATTAAAGAAGCTCTCACAATATTCCTACGGGATAATGCTAACTCGGTGCAAGATCCCAGAATATTATGGATGTCGGTAAAGACTATGATTAAGGATTTCTCGGATAGATTTTCCTCCATATTGCGCAAAAATCAAAACACAAAACTATCTGAAATGGAAACGCTTTACTCAACGCTTTTTAATTCTTTAAAATACAACAACTCTACTAGACTAGAAAACCAAGTAAACATTCTAAAGACAGAGATCAAAGCAATATACAGACAAAAATCTGAATTGCAAATACGCAGCACAAGACAACAGCAGTACTTCCAAGGCTCTAAACCTAGTCACCTATTAGCCATGCGACTAAGAATTAATGCAAAATTTGCAGATATAACTGCCATTAGGAAACAACAAACTCTAGTAACAGAACCCAAAATAATAAACGATACATTCAAAGAATTCTACTCCGATTTATATAATTCAGAAACGACCTTTGATCAAGACAAATTAGACACATATCTTAATCAAATTACTCTCCCTAAAATTACGGAGGAAGACGCTAAACAGTTAGAAGTACCGATCACATTAGAAGAACTCAAGGAGGCCATATCCGGAATGAAAAACGGCAAGGCTCCGGGAATTGACGGTATCCCATCAGAAATGTACATTTCTTGCTGGGACATATTTGGACCCTTATTACTAAATATGATCATATACTCAGTCAAAGAGGGAAGCTTCCATAAACACCAAAATACCGCACTTATTTCAGTTCTTCACAAAAAAGACAAAGACCCCACTGAGTGCGGTAGTTACCGTCCTGTAAGCCTCCTCGGAACCGATGTCAAACTGTACTCTAAGATATTAGCCATCAGATTGCAAAAGCATATGACGTCTTTAGTTCATCCGGACCAAACAGGCTTCATAAAAGGTCGCCTGATCAATGATAACATAAGGCGAATACTGCACGTACTAGATGCTGACAAAGAGGACACCACACCTAAGGCGATACTATCCCTGGATGCTATGAAAGCATTTGACAGGTTAGAATGGTCGTTTCTATGGGCAGTATTAGAAAGGATGGGGTTAGGAAAAGGATTCATTGATATGATTAAAGTACTATACAAGGACCCATCGGCCAGGATTACAACAGGCACATTCATCTCCGATATCTTTCCGGTATCACGCTCAGCCAGACAGGGTTGCCCTCTTAGTCCCGGACTATTCGATCTATCATTAGAACCTTTAGCACAATTTATAAGACAATCCCAACACATAGAACCAATAGTAATCAAGGGCACACATCTTAAAATTAGTTTATATGCGGACGACGTAATATTGTTCATGCAAAACCCCAACAACACATTGCCGCATATACTCAAGTTGATAGAAAACTTTGGTGATTTATCGGGATTTAAAATAAATTGGCCTAAGTCGGCGTTTCTTCCTCTTAACACCAGTGCAAAAAAAGACACAACCCTCCCAGGTGCGATACCCATGGTCAAACATTTCAGATGCTTGGGTGTGGAAATATTTCCCACCATAAGACAAACGGTGAAGCACAATTACACAAAAATACAGAACAAAATCAAAGACGACCTGGACAGGTGGGCAAAACTTAAAAACTCAGTACAGGCAAGGGTATCAATAGTTAAGATGGATGTATTACCAAGAATCAATTTCTTCAGCTCAATGCTTCCGTTACCTCCTCCAGAGGGCTACTGGAAAAGATTACAAACCTCCACATACAAATTTATTTGGAATAACAAACCACCTCGCATAAAAAGATCCACCGCACAGAGAAATAAAGCAGACGGTGGCATGGCAGTCCCAGACTTTTTACAATATTTTAAGGCCTTCACTTTAAGACCAGTGAAGATATGGTTTGACCCCCAGGCTTTGGTATCTTGGAGAGAATTAGAAGAAAACATGGTAGCCCCACAGAGACTGGAAGACATAGCACACACTAAAATTTCAATCAAGCATTGTGAGCGAGAATTTGGCCCAATAATTACCCATGCAATCAGAACATGGCGGGAAACACAAAAGAAATATCCTAACCCTCAAGAATGGCATAATCACACTCCCATATTCAATAACAATGCACTCCTAATGGGAAAACGACCTATAAGATTCCCTATATGGGAAGAGAAAGGCATACACTCATTAGGGGATATTTTTAATAACAAGGGCCTCTGTAGTTATGTCGAAATATGCATAAAGTTTAACCTCACCGAGTCCACATGGCTTTTTTACATACAGTTACGACTTTGTATGAGATCTCACGGTGTTCCATTACTCGTACCAATTGAACACCACAGATACCACACATTTTTCTATGAAAGAGATACATTGGGAGGTTTTGTATCAAGTTTTTATTATCAATTACTAACGTCCTCGTATGAAACCCTTCAAATAGACACTGTCTGGAGGAGGGATATACCAGACCTGGAATATGACTTTGATTGGCAAGGAGCCTGGGAAAATGTCCGACTTACATCAAGGAACCCGGATCATCAACAAATCAATCTGAACTATATTCACAGGACATACTTGACTCCTATACGGCTGTGCAAAATGGGGCTTATACAAGACTCCAAATGCTCCCAATGTACAAATGGGAACGAAGGAACATTTATGCACATGTATTGGGACTGCCCACCAGTTAAGGCATTCTGGAAAGATGTGTCCCAACAATTATCAACACTCGTATTTTGGAATATACCTGTACACCCCGCGGTATTACTATTGAATGATGTTTTTGAGTTTGCAGTGAATCCACAACTAAAAAGATTGGTTTTATCGGGTATCACAGTAGCTAAAAAACTGATCGCATCACGTTGGTTTCAACCGGAAAAAATGTGCCGAAAAGTGTGGTTTCTTACATATCTTTATGTGATATATCAAGAAATATCTACAGCAAGAATTCTTGGGATCAATGAATCCAAAATGTCAATGTGGTTAGAAGTGGTGGAGAGAATAAAAGCTAGCTTATAATGGTGGTGTCTGGTTAGGAGTGAGGGATAATGGAGGTACTATCCAAGAGGGGGTCTGGGAGGGGGGGGTTTGAGCTGGAGCATATGTGTGTAGGGTTTTAGAAAATAGGTATTAGGGGTATATTATATACTAACATTTATATAATTGTAATTTCGTTGGATATACACTGTATACGGCTAAAATGTTATTATAGACTATTTTTGTTTTATCCTGTTTCTGTACTTGCATATATTATAACCACCTTTACTGAAAGTTTCATTATGCATTGTGTGTTGAGTACTGACTTTTAATAACTTTTTGTTCTGCAATAATAAAAAAAATATAAAAAAAAAAAATAGGTGATTCCATCTCTGTTACAATTGTAACAGCAATTGTAACAGTACAATTTATACTGAGCTTGTTCAGGAAGGCTGGCATGCATCCGGGCCCCAAGTGGGCTGGTATGGTCATGTCTGCATTGTACTTATCTGAGTTAGGAGTATCATCATTATTGGAGAACAGTTGGGCGTCTGTAGCATTGTCTCCTGGGTCTCTCAGGTCTCTCTTGAGCCTCACATCTGGCCTCTGCTGCTCCGGTATCCCCCGTTTGCCTGGTAACATCCACAACTGAATGATTACCATCGAGACTACACACAACATTATCATTTTGTTCATTTTTGTCTTTTGTCACAGTACTGTCCTTGTTGGTGGTCCGAACTTTCTTGCAGTGGTTTAGATGATACCAGGTCAGACTTCCCTCGACCTGGACGGCAGTCGGCGTTGCTCGCACCACGGTGTAAGGTCCTTCCTGTCGGGGTTGATGCCACTTCCTTCGGAAGGCCTTAACATAGACCAGATCCCCTGGCACCACTGGCCTCTTGATCTCCTCGTCTCGGTCTGGTTCTCTCCTTTTTTCCTGTAAGTATATTGTCCTATTGACGGCAGTTAATTGCTCTATATACTCTCTCAGCTCCGTTTGAAGCTGCTCGAGCGGAGGTCCTTTGTATGGACCTCTAAACTGTGGAACTGGCATACTATGACCAGTTAACATCTGAGGAGGGGTTAGATTTGTAATTCTATGTGTTTGAGTTCGATAGCTCATAAGTGCCAGTGGCAAGGCGTCCACCCAATTAAGCTTGGTGCTTGCACAGATCTTGCTTATCTTACTCTTTAAGGTCTGATTTACCCTCTCACAGATACCTTGACTCTCAGGGTGATAGACTGCACCCAGTCTTTGCTTTATCCGTAAATGTTGTAGGATACCTTTAGCTACCTTTTGCATGAACGCGGCCCCATTATCACTGGAAATTTCACGGGGGACCCCGAATCTTGGACAGACTTCTCGCGTTAGGAACTTGATAACCGTTTCTGCACCCAAATCTTTGGATGGAACTGCTTCTACCCATCGGCTAAAGCGATCAATTACTACCAGCATGTAGCGTTTTCCCTGTACAGTTTTAATCATGTCTACGTAATCTAATACTAAGTGTTTAAATGGCCCTTCTGGGACTGGAATATGCCCCACTGGTGTTTTTATTCCCTTACGAATGTTTCGTTCAGCACAGACCTCACACTGATACAGTATCTCATCAACCATAGCCTGCATGTATGCCCAGATAGCAAAAGGTGTTAATTCAATGTTGATTTATGGTCACAATGCTTGATTTTTGGTTAAGGTCGACGATTGATGTTGAATCACCCATTAACCGCTAAAGCAATTGACTATTGTTGAAAACATATCATTGAATCAATATTGTTTTGTGGTTGCATTTTAATGATTGAAATGCCAATATCTAATAAATGTTGAATCAACGGATGCTGCTCAACATGCTGTCGTCATTGTCTCATCACCCAGACTGCACTGCACTTGTGCTGCCCCGCCTCCCAGAATGCACCTGTGCGGCAGCTTCCTGGCTGCTACCTCATGTCTCTCTGCATCGGTGAGTACTGCATGGCAATAATGTCGATTATGTTGTATGTTGTATGTTGTATGTATGCTTTCGATTGCAAACGCCAGCGGAGTAGTGCCGTGTTCGTTTTTACATGGTAGAGAATATTATATTAACCGTTATTCATGCCTGCTAGCTGAAGCTAATTTAGCTAGTAGCGTTAGCAGTTAGCTATGATGAATGTTTCTTGATTTTGGTGTTTAGTGATATCCACCTGTTGTATATACTGTTATACATTTTATGTAGGCTAACGCTCTTAAGCGCGGTGAAAATGAGTGCGGCAAAACTATTGAAAGAAGTAATGTAACAAGCGGTAGATACAATGTGCAAGCACTGGAGTCATATTGGGAGTTGGGGCTAACTAGCTTAGCTCTGTGGAAGAGCCGCGGTAAATCTAGGGACGTTAAGGCGGCGAGGTGAGAGATTTGACGAAACACTGTGGAAGATATTGTTGTTAAGAAGCGAGTCGAGTGGTTCGTTGGTGTGATTGTGGCCGTATTAATGGTTATATTTAATGCGGTAATAAGTGTAAGACGATGTTGTTATGGAGAAGCAGTCGCGGGTTGCATGAGCATGAGGCTGGCTAGGCTGTTAGCTTGCGTGCGACTGTTTTGTGAGTTTGCGGGCGACATGTGTTATGATTAGAGTTTTGAAAATGATGGTTAGGAAGTATTAGAGGACGCGGTGGATGTCGTGGCATTGTATTAGGACGAAACTGAGTGTTTTGTGATAATAGTTGTACGTTGTCGCGGTGTACATCGGTTGCTGTGCGTTTGCGCTTCTGCGCATGCGCGTTACAGCGCGGATCGCTGTTTTTTCTTTTCATTCGCTCTGGGGATGGATAACGGGTGAGGAAATATTTGGCATTGTGTTCAAATGTTTGTATTTGTATATTGATATTGTATGTTTGTGTAACAAGGGGAAGAGATGTGAAATGTATGATGATTAGATTATGGGAGTATGTTGTATGTTGTATGTTGTATGCTTTCGATTGCAAACGCCAGCGGAGTAGTGCCGTGTTCGTTTTTACATGGTAGAGAATATTATATTAACCGTTATTCATGCCTGCTAGCTGAAGCTAATTTAGCTAGTAGCGTTAGCAGTTAGCTATGATGAATGTTTCTTGATTTTGGTGTTTAGTGATATCCACCTGTTGTATATACTGTTATACATTTTATGTAGGCTAACGTCAGTAACGTTTCAAAATGTGGCTTATGATGTATTCTTTAACAGGATACACTGGCACAATCAGTTAGCTTAGCATTGCTGCTACCTTGCTTGCTAAAAAGTCATGGTAAACCGGGCCTGTCTCTCTCCCTCCCTCCCTAATGTGTTTGTGCTTAAAACAGTGAATGATGACCGCATGTTCTCAGAGCATTTTCAGAGCACTGTTAAACTGTTAAATGGTCATTTTAAAACTAATATAAGAAATTAATGTATATAGTGGTATATTTATGAGGGGAAAAAAATATTTGCAACAACTTTTAACATTTATACAGGTAGGTTATTGATAACTAATTCTGCTATGAGTGTCATATTACAGTGACATTCATACAGTATCCTTTGATTTCACATAATTTAATTATTATTTCACAATAAAATACTGTAATCAAAATCCTCTGTAATATCATATCAGATTTTGTAATCTCACAATAACATAGCAATATTTCACATTTAATTATTATTTCACAATAATAGTAATCAAAATCGAAAGGTCCATTTGCATATTATTGGTATTGTCGTAAATTAAATTGATCAAAATGACCCGTATAAGCATTACAGGAGGGATCAAAATCATCTAGCGGTTTCTGGAAAAGGCCATAGGAGAATTCAGTCAAAGGCTAACAGTGCAACCTTTCACCCTTCACCTAGCAGCTATAGGAAAAAGCCCAGAGTACCATAAAAATAAGAACAGATCAAATGGCAAACAAATGAAACCTCTTTCCCCACACAACAAAGTGGGATGGAGGGCCCAATACTTAACTTTAAGTCAGGCCTGAAGGCCGGCACCAGAGTTCTGTTTACTTTAGCTAAACAGTCCAAACAGACCTTTCTGGAATACCCACTGTTAGGTTGAGTGGGTACTATATTTCCATCTGTATGAGGGTCGAATTCAGGGACACTTGGGTAAATCATTCGAAAAGGAAACTAGTTCACATCCCCTCTGTAAGGTCACCTTGTAACGAGCCGAAAATAGTCATGTCACTTCCTTATTGGTCAGGGAACCCAGTTCTTTCGTGTTAAGCCAATTAGGAGTCTCCGTTCTGTGACATCACGGGGCAGAGACTCGACCACTGGGCGGGGTTTGGGTGATTCCTATATTTACCACAGATCTGAGACATGGAGAAAAAACGCACGGAGACCAGCAGACCACGTCGACGCACGGAGAGCATCATCTTGAGACGACCCCCAAAACCTACGCTGAAAACCTATCCAATCGAGACGTGCTGCAGATGCTTTTAGACAATAGAAAAGTTGGCGAGAACTTTAAGCTGTGTGGATCTTCCAATAAACGACGGCCAGACTGTCTTTGTACCTTTAGCGCCTGGCTCCGACTCCAAATCATTTATAAGACAATTGAACAGAACGTGTGAGTACAACAGCAGAGATACTATAGAGATCCACTATACGATCCTAAGACTTTAGTAGATAGATTCATTAAAGAGACACGTTAATCTGGCGCCGTGACTGCCGGTCTGTACATCCGAACGGGACCCAGGACAAGGACAACAGAACTTCAAAAACTCTCAGAGCAGAGCAACGACGTCTGACTACACCATCCTCGAGCAACAACAACCAGCAGAGGTCAAACGGTGAGTTGAAGATGTGTCTGTGTTGTCGGGGTTTGTTTGGGCAGATTTCGAACAGGGGTAGGGAATGGTTGCATTGGCGCGATCGAATTAAACGTTTGAGCGCACAGCCGTATCGGCACTAATGAAATGAAGGGGATTGGCGCGATCGGGTTGGACAATAATATAGTTCAGGTCGCGCACTGCTGAGGGGCTAGAGGATTGCGCCAGGTTAGGCGACAGAGACTCTTGTTTAGAATCGTAGGTTCAAATGCGATGACAAAAACTGGAGACGTCTGGTTTGTACGTTGCTAAAGACAAATCGACGTCGTACGAATCCGTTTAATTCTTACGGAACAAGAGATCTGGAGCGCGTAAGGTAGTCCTCTTAAACCTCGGAAAAATTAGCACTTGTGCACTGGGGGGTTGTAAAGATCTGCGCTTATGTTCGAACAAAAAAACTGCACTTAGAAGCGATGAGGCATTATATAAGGACTTTGGTATGTAACAATGTATATATGTTGTTTAGATGAAATAGGATGACACATGCATGGTATCATGGCTATAATCAAACGTACGTCATCATAACGCTAAACATCGCGGATTACTATATTACAACCAATACGGAATAAAGCCGTTATATACCCGGGAAGCTACTGCTATACAAAGCAGGGCTAATACATGCTAAGCTACGTTGCAAGCTAACGGGGAATGTTTGGGGCTAATAATGTTTAGTACGACTGATGTGTTGGGTTGACGGAACTTATAGCTTCATCCATGGTGGCTGAAAGGCTACCAAATGATGCTGCATGATGTACAAGGTTAACCAGTGCTAAGAATGATTATGTTGCTGAATGGAAGTATGAGTGTAACTGTGTGGATGAGAGAGGATGTGTGTGAATGAGTCTGCTAGAGGTTATGGAGTGGATGCCGGTATTTTTGTATCATTATGATAACTCTAGGGGCGGGGACGGCCGCGGGGACACCATAGCACTGTCCGCAAGAACGTCGTACATACCGTATGGACGCTGCATTGCGATATCGAATGAATTGAGTGAATGGCGAGTGAGATGGAACCAAAAGGATGTGTCACGTTATTTGAATTTTTTTTAAATCAGTGGTAATGAGGTCGTGGTTGAATGTGGTAAAGATCAAAGAAAGCAGGGTTCTTCTTCTGCTTTGAGGAATAAATGGCAGATTGCGGCCACCACTGATGACGTCACTAGGAGCATCTGCTTGGTGGGGGCCTAGAGGGGGTGCGTTAGATTTGAAATACGGGGCTGGATCGGGAGCATTAGATTTAAAATACGGAGCCGGCCGGGCGTGCAAACGAGAAAATGATACTGTAAGGTTTATGAACGAATGCTTAATAAATTTAAAATTATGTTATAAAGTATGACTGGGTTGTGCAAAACGTTGCGATGTGTTGTGCTGCTCAAATCAACAGGTTAGTGGGCCGTATAGGAAACGCTATTGTAAGGGGCTAGGCTAAGCTAACTAGCCGTGCTAGGCTGATCGAGCGATAGCAACATTGAGCTAAGCTAATGGGGCAAACGGTATTAAGCTAATGGTGTTAGCAGTGGACAGCAAACTATGCTAAAAATGCTAAGCTAACTATGCTAACATGCTAAAGCTACCTGTGCTAACAATGTTGCATGCTGGGAGTCTCGGGGAATATCGCGTGATACTATTTTGGCTGACAGCGAGACCTTGTGTGTGTAAACGTGACGTAAGCATGTGGCGACGTCTCGCAGGAAGCCGGCCTGCAAGACGAACTACAATTCGGTGCAGGGGATTCTGGGTGTTGGGGTTAAAATTGAGTGGGCACGTGGGCTGGCGTTGTGGAGGTGTGGCTGCGTAATGACGCACGTGTTGTTAGAAGGTGGGGGGCGCCTCCTGCAGGATGTTTGGGGGTACTGTGGTGCAATAGGGGTGATGTGCGAAAAAGGGCAGCAGGGGGCGATATTGTCTTAGGAATAAATATAGCCTATTGTTCCCACAGGCCCCCTGGTATAAATGTGCGGGGTGCTTTCAAATCTGTTGCCCTGGTGTGCTCCCTCAAGAAACCCCCCCTCCCTCTCCTCTCCTCTCCTCTCCCTCCCTCCTTCCCCCTTCCCCCCCTCTCCTCTCCTCTCCTCTCCTCTCCTCTCCCCTCCTCTCCTCTCCCCTCCTCTCCTCTCCTCTCCTCTCCTCTCCCTCCCTCCTTCCCTCTCCCCCCCTCTCCTCTCCTCTCCCTCCCTCCTTCCCTCTCCCCCCTCTCTCCTCTCCTCTCCCCTCCCTCCTTTCCTCCCTCCCTCCCTTCCTCCCTCCCTCTCCTTTCCTCCCTCCTTCCTCCCTCCTTCCCCCTTCCCCCCCTCTCCTCCCCTCCTCTCCTCTCCTCTCCTCTCCTCTCCCCTCCTCTCCTCTCCTCTCCTCTCCTCTCCTCTCCCTCCCTCCTTCCCTCTCCCCCCCTCTCCTCTCCTCTCCCTCCCTCCTTCCCTATCCCCCCTCTCTCCTCTCCTCTCCCCTCCCTCCTTTCCTCCCTCCCTCCCTTCCTCCCTCCCTCTCCCTTGAACCCCCCTCCCCTCCCTCCTAGGAGTACCCCCCCCTCCCTACTCCTTCCTCCCTCCCCCCCCCTCCTCCCTCCCTCCTTCCCTCTCCCCCCTCTCCCTCCCACTCCTTTCCTCTCCCTCCCTCTCCCTCCCTCTCCTCTCCTCTCCTCCCTCCCTCCCTTCCTCCCTCCCTTTCCCTTCCTTCCCCAGGAGTACCCCCCTCCCTACAGTGATGCACCCTCCCCCCCATTTCCCTAGGTGCCTCCCTCCCCTCCCTTCCTAGTGTCTCGTTCCCTCATTCCCGTTTATACTATGGTATATGCCCCCTGCCCCGCTGTAGGATTGAGATATCAGTTCTCTCCATGAAGTGGTGTGAGACCCCGTGCGGAAGTAGTGCGCTTTTTTGCCCCCCCCCCCCCCCCCCCCCACACGCTGTTTCCTGTCCTAGCTCCTTTCCTAGGTACGTCACTCCCTCCCTTGTGGTATACTCCCTCACGGGATGTTCCCTCCTTTCCTGTCTAGCATGACATACTCTGGTCTTGCCGGGTCTCCTCTCCTCTGGGGAAATTGGGTGTGCTCCCTCCCTCCCGGGCCTTTCCCAGTGTGTGTCCCCATCCCCGGCCCGGGGGCGCTTTCCCACCCCCTCTCTTCCACTCTCCTGTTAGGGATATATTGGAGGGTTGGTTAGGGGGAGAATAGACCGGGGTTATGTGTTGTATGGTGAACAGTTTGTAATGAGGGATGTTGTTGGCTGTTGTCTGTGGGGCGTTGCAGGGAGAGTGGGAAAACGCGCAGCAGGAGGAGAGAAGCAGGGATAACGCGGAGGAGAGCGGGCCGGTAAAAGGATGGTTGGTTTGTCTAGGCGTGCGGAGTGCGTGTTGGTGTTGGGCAATCTGGTGACGGTGTTCTTGTTATTTACGGCAGGAGTTTTGTATTATTTTTCGCCCCAGGGGCCGGAGCTTATAAATATAGATGTGGACAAGCGGGAATTGCGTGAGCCTCACACGAATGTGTTTATAAAAATAGCAAGGGAAGTGGCGAAAAGTGCGAATAAGTCTGATTGTTATGTGTGCGGCCTAGCACCGGAGTCTGCTGCAGCCGGTTTACCGCTTATGGCCCACCCAGTCACTGAGTGTCATAACTCTGTGTTGAGGGGATTTAATTTGCCTTTCCTATGTAAGGGAGTAAGTGAGGGGAGGATGGAGGCGTATCATAAGACGGGGCGGTTGCTAGGGGGTGAGACGGGGCAGGCTAGTTTGGATGTTAGGCCTATTCCGGTGGCAGTTAGGCCGGAGGAGTTTACAAGATGTGAGGACGGCGAGAATGGTGTGTATGTGGGCACGCTGGGGAATTGTGTAGGGGGGGTGAGCCTGGGGGCTGCAAAGGTGGCTGCACGGGCTCCCCCAGGTACGTATTGGATTTGTGGTGAGAATGCGTATGCAGCGTTGCCGGCGGGTTGGAAAGGAAGATGTGCGTTGGGGTATCTGGTGCCGGCAATGAGGGTAACGGATGTCTTGCCGACGCGCCCTGGGGCGAGGAAGACGCGGGCTGCGACTCATGCAGATCGTTTTTTCAGGGTGGCGCTTCCTGCGTATGGGACGTATGCTAATATGAGGGAGATTGATCGTTTGGCTGCATTATTTGAGGACATGGCGGCCACAACAACGGAGGGGTTTAGCCTAGAAAATGAGGAGATGCGGTCGTTGAGGTTAATGGAGATGCGGACAAGGGCGGCTATGGATTTTTTGTTGGCAGCTTCGGGGGGTACGTGTGCGTTGATTGGTCAGGAATGCTGCACATATGTGCCCGAAAATGATGAGATAGGGATGCCGAACGTGATAGCACATTTGAGGAACATTACGAGGGATATCCATGACTCTCGGGTGAGTTCGTGGGAGGATTGGGGTCAGGAGCAGTTGGGGTATATAGGTTGGGTGATAGTTAAATACGTTCTCTATGCAGTGGTGATATTTGTGATATTGGTTGTGTGTGTGTCGGTGATTAGAGCATGCTTTGGGTATCTGATTAGGACTCTCTGCGCAGCCGGTCCGGCGGTGGAGAAGTCACTCCGCTCGGCTGCACCTGATATGACTAAGATAATGGCGGTAGAGGAGGATGACGAAGGGGGCCGAGCGGAGGTGGGCGTTCCGTTGGTGCCAAGGTACCATGAGTACGCCCTGTCTGTCATTTTTTGATCTGGACTGCTGGACAGTCTGGGTCGATGGGTGGGGGATGGGGTGTGCAGGGGGGTATGGTGCTGGGGGGACGTGCCTGGGGATATTATAAAAGTAATGTTGTTTTTGTGAATGAGTTTTGTTTCCATAAGTAGGTACACGGAGAAGGAATGGGTTGAGAGTTGTTAGGTCCCTGGGGTCTGGTGCTGAGTCTGTACGGTTATGCATGACCGTTTAGCAGGGCACTGGGCTTCCTGGGGTTAGTGACAAGGTGGGGTGCCTGGGCGTTAACTACCTTGTACCTGTGGTGAGGTTATCCTGTCCTCTGTGGGGAGTCTGTAATGGACGCTTCGGAAAACAGAGGGTGGGGCCTCGCGGCGTGCAGGGAGTGATGTCGGAAGGTGCGTAAAAGCAAATGTTAGTGGACACGTGTCTGAGGAGGACAAATGTCCACTGGGGGGAAGTAGTATTGAGAAATGGAAACAAGATGATTGAATGAAATGTGTAATCAAGATGGTGACACTAATCAAAGAATTTTGTGATTTTTGAGGTGAAACAGAATATTGGAGCGGGACCACAGGGAAAACATCGGAAAGCGGAAAATCAACGAAGGAGGGATCAACATAGAAGCGGAAATAAGGGAGTAGACACCGGAAACGCAAACACCACTGTCAATCACAATATCTCTCAAAAATTTGAAAGAATTGTATGAATTAAGTAAAGGATTATTCATACTGTTGATAAGAAATCTCTCAAAAATTAGATGTGGTATGAATATTAGATAGAAGATATATTCATACTGAAAAAACGGAGTAAAGTGAAATTCCAGTTGAAAAATTAAAAAGAACTGTTGTATTTTGTGCTCTATTTTTTCAGCAGTTCTGCCAGGCAACAAGGGCACCGCAAGTCAGGTAAGACTACAGATCACCAGTGAGAAGGGAAAGAAGAGAATAGACAGGGCTACAAGTACCGTTAGCGGTTGTTCGAGTAGGAGATAGTCACAAAAGCATAGACACCTACACTTAGACAGGGAATACAAAGATCACTCTTGCCTGCTGCCATTTAAAAAAAATAAAAAATAGGACACAGAAAGAGGAATTAAAAACCTCTAGTACATGAGAAGAAGAAACGCATATAGAAAAATGACAAAAGAGGCGAATAAAGATGTGAGTACACCAATTGGTTGGATGGAGGATACCCCGATACAAGTGCTTGCTAAAAATAATCCTTACACAGAGGACAATCCTTACTATGTGGAAAGACTTATTGAATTATCAACCAAATGGAATAAAAGATGGCCAAAAATCACAAAACCCTGGCCTATTGAGGGCTCTTTTGATTTAGAAATAATATCAGATCTGCATGCTCTAATTAGGACATATAGAACGGGGGAGGAAAAAGGGGGAAAGATGACAATCAGAGGGAAAAAACGCATGCAAGAAATGGACGCCTTATCAAAATTCGCTCGGGAAGCTGAGAGAAGGAAGAGTATGGTTGAGGACAGTTCGACTGTCAATAAGGAGGCCCTGCCGACAGAGGAGCTAGCTCCCATCCTGATCACTCCCCAGGCCCCTAAAAGGACAATAGTCACCTCCCAAAGAGCAACTGAGGTAAATATAGCACCTCCACCTTATGCCAGCAGGAATAAGGAACCAATCTACCCTATCTTGCCTATGATAGACATGGATAGCCAATACGAGATAACCAACAATAGTGGCCGTAGAACAGAGATGGGACGGGCAGTGACAACAATCACCCTAACGCCTGAAGCAGACGAAACAGAGGGGGAGAGAAGAAGGGAGCGAGACGTTCAGTCCCACAGTATTCCTTATCCCAGGGCGGCGAAGAGATATCAAGACGAAGAGAGACATCGATGCATACATGTACCGCTCACTGCCGCACAGAAAGACATACTCTGGGCGGAAGGAGAGGGACGCCGAAACGACGACATCAGGGCTTGGGATGACCAAATAGAAAGTCTATACGATAGAGATCTCAGCCCCAGAAGAGACTATCCCCAGGGAAAGTCAAGACAAGCTCCCATCCGGCGTCGGCTCTCCCCCCCCGCAACCCGCAAATACGGGGAAGACACAGAGGACGAGGAACAGACATGGGAGCCCCCGAACAGGTACCAGGAGAAAGACAGAGAACGAGAGGAAGAGGAGAGAAAGAACAGACCCCTCAGAGAAGTGACGCCGAAGAGGTTACCTGCTCCAAAATTCACTACACCATTCTCCGTGCCCGCACCTACCCTCGAAGAAAGAGACCAGCTGCAGAAACTGACGGCTACCATGGAGGAATTAAAGCGACGACATCATGGAATGAGTAAGGAAAACCGAGAGATGGAAGCACAGATACAGTCCTACCACGATGACCAAGACACTGAGTCCGAGGGATACAAAGCAAGCTCCGAACGCTGGAGAAGGGGCACCACAGCACGACAAGAATTGGAAGAACAAATGACAAAAGCAAAGGATGAAATCAAAGCGTTGAAAAGGTCGGAAGAAAAAAGAGTGACCAGATCCAGTACCCGAGAGCCTACGGTCAACATACAACCTTTGATGATAAGACATCAGGGATTGGAGTACCAGCCATGGAATGCTTCAGACATGTCCCAAATATCGGAGAAGTTGCCCTCCCTCCAGAATGGGGCTTTTCCATGGATTGCCAAGCTGGAGGAAATAATGGTAGGCCAACAGCTGGCTATCGGCGATGTCAAGCGACTACTCTCTCACAAAGTAGGAGTCGCTGGCATGGAAGAACTACTAACCAAGGCTGCCATGGTGCGGTATGTAGTGTCTGGAGCCCACGACCAGGACCTCTTCGCCGCTCACCGAGGAGCACTGTGGCGGGTCCTGCGGGAGACCTATCAAACCCTGATGCATCCAGACAAGATCCACATTGGTGCGTTGGGACCTGATACCCCCCCCAGAGAGTATGTGGCAAAGGCCTACGCCACCTGGAGAGACATGACTGGCCAAGACCCCGCACAAAATCCAATGGGAGAGGCGATGCTAAGAGAAAAAATACAGAAGGGCCTCTCCAGCGAGGTGAGACAAAAACTGAACGAAGTGGTATGCCTGGGAAGCCTTCCTTTAGATGCATACATGGAGAACGTGAGCCATCAAGTGGAGCTGCACAGGAAGAAGGAGCAACAGGCCAAAGACAAAGAAACAGCAAGTCAGCGAAAGCTCATGTACCAACAGCCTGTCAAGGCAATCAAGGTGGTAGAGTACCTCCAAGCCATGGTACAATCCACACAGCCCAGAGCCGAAACGGGGAATAGCGGACAACTGAACAACCAGGAAACAGCACAGCCCACAAAACAGGAAGCACCGGCACCCATACAACAACAGAATCAGCGGGGATCGAACTGGCAGCCCCGAGGAGGGAATGGACGTCCAAGAGGAGGATCGTCTGGATGGCCGGCATCTGTTGAGTGCTGGACTTGTGGAGAACTCGGCCATCTTGCCCGATACTGTGACAAAGGGTGGCGAGCCAGCCCCAGGGGTCGAGGAAATAACAGAGGAGGTGGCCGAGGAGGAAACGGCCGACTCCAGGATCAGTGGTACGGACCGAACCAATACCAGACCCAAAACCAATACCAGACCCAAGACCAAGGCCAGACCCAAGACCAGAACCAGCAACAGAACATGGGCCCAGTAAATCCATCCAGGGGGCCGGAACAGATGTTCTGACGAGGCCCAGATAGTTCAATGGGGGGGTGCCAGCTGTCATTGTCACACTTAAGGGAGGAACCAATAGTGCACGTAGCGGTGAATAATAAATCTGTCAGGATGATGGCAGACACCGGGGCGGCGTACACTGTGGTCCAACTTAAAGATGCGACACACCTGCCCATGTCCGGTCGATATGTACGGACCATTGGATTTGAGGGAATAAAAAAGCTGATTCCAGTGACAGAACCTGTCACCCTGAAGTACAGAGGCAAAGAGGCGACTGTTTCCATCTTGGTCTCCGACACCGCACCCATCGGCTTACTGGGCAGGGACGGCCTTGGTATGCTGGGGATGAACATTCTATGCACGCCTGATGGTTGTGTAATCGACGTCCCAGAAGACCAATACTATCAAATGATGCAAAGGACGGACCCCCGACCACCGGAAGTATACTGGTTGGGGAACCAAAGCCAGGAATTGCTCGGACCAGCGTTGGAATGGGAGACATTCATCACCGCCAACATGCCAGCGGCAAAGAACCCAGAGACACCATACCATTGCACCCTACAGTACTATAAAGATGCGGATGAAAGACAAGCCGAGGAGTGGATGAGAAATCAACCAGAGGAGGTGCAGCTCAACGCCACCAGCATAGTGATGGGTCCCCGAGGAGCAGCAATACGGCTTGCACGGAGCAACTATCTGCAAAAGGAACACGAGATCACAGACAGCGTTCCCCACGTGACGCTAAAAGTGACCGACTCGTGCGACCAACAACACATCGGAAGGATGATGAAAGAGGCAGAAGGAATAAAGTTCGAACAGACGACGGAGAACCGACTCATATGGATAAGCCCGGACAAACGGTTCATCAAGATAATGATTCAAGGCACAGGGATGGGACGTCCCCAGACGGTGCAGCTGTCACAGGAGACAGTAGAAGAAACCCCCCAGAAATTGAGCCTCCAAGAGGAGATGATGGGGGCCATACCGGAAGTGCTGTGGTCAAAACATAGCACCGACATTGGACTGATCAAATCTGCTCAACCAGTGAGGGTGGAGCTTAGACCAGGAGCAACCCTGCCCTGGAAAAGTCAGTACCCACTGAAGGTAAAAGCGGTGGCCGGAATTGAGCCACAAATCAAAGGACTTCTAGAAGCCGGAGTACTACGAAAGACAAAGAGCCCCAAGAGCAACACGCCGTTGCTGCCAGTGGAGAAACCTGACACCTCGTACCGTCTGGTACACGACTTGAGGGCCGTCAATGAGGTTTTAATTGACTATCCCGCCGATGTCCCAGATCCCCACACACTACTGACATTCATCCCGCCGCAAGCTGAGTATTTTACGGTTATAGATTTGTGTAGCGCCTATTTTAGCGTACCTTTGAGCAAAGAGTGCCAGCATTTTTTTGGTTTTACCTATAAGAATGAGCATTATGAGTACACTAGGCTCCCACAGGGATTAAAGCATTCCCCACACATCTTTAACAAGATCTTGAGAGAGGATCTGGACGGGTTGGACCTGAGATTAAAATCCAGAGTCATTCAGTATATGGACGATATTATCTTGTGTGCCGACGATCAGACAACATGTCACAAGGAATCTATCGAACTATTGCAACTACTAGCAGAGAAGGGACACAAGGTGTCTTTGAAAAAATTGCAGTACTGTCAACCTAAAGTAGCATATCTAGGTCAAACGATTTCAAAAGGCCATCGAGCTATTACAGAGGAACATTTGGTGGCTATTAAGAAAGCTCCAAAGCCAGTGACTGTAAGACAGATGATGATGTTTTTGGGAATCGTCGGGTATAGTTCCACTTGGGTGGAGAATTATACAGAACTAGTAGGGCCTTTAAGAGCTATGATAAAAGTTTGCGGAAATGATAAGTTGAGTGCTAAAGTAACCTGGACTGAGGAGGGCCTGAGGGCATTTGAGACCATAAAGACCCGTATGTTAGCTGCCCCGGCCTTGACTTTGCCTGATTATACCAAGCAGTTCATACTGTATGTCTCTTCCTCTTCAGATCAGAGGTATGCATGCGCAGTACTGGCACAAAACACCGGAGTGGGGATCCATCCACAACCAATAGGATACTACTCCATCGCCTATTCAGAGGTGGAAATGGGAATGCCTCCGTGCTACCGAGATTGCGCCGGAGTCTTCCTGATGTACGAGAAAGCTGCAAGTATCATGATGGGGTATCCAGTCAATATTATGGTAGGACATGCGATCCAAAATTTGTTGGAATCTGGTAAATCTGCACTAACGATACCCCGTCTGAAAAATTATTACAGGATTTTGGAACAGGAAGATGTTACTTTGACTAGGTGTTCCATAGTGAACCCAGCGCAGACCCTTCCTAAGCCTGAGGATGGAGAACCTCACGACTGTGTGGAGGCCGCTGAGAGGTACTCCAGACTTAGAGCTGACTTGGAGGCTTTCCCGTTTAGCAGTCCTGATTTGGAACTATGGACAGACGGCTCATGTTACAGAGTTGGAGAGGACCTAAAAGCAGGTTACTCTGTAGTAAAATCACAAGGTGATGGGTTTGTCGTAGCAAAGGCCGAAGCCTTGACACAACCCTGTTCAGCTCAGCTGGCAGAACTAGTCGCTCTGACTGAAGCGTGCAAAATGGCAGAAGGCAAGAGCTGTAATATCTATACGGATAGTAGCTACGCACAGAATATCAGTTTTCTCTACGGAGCGGTGTGGAAAGGGCGAGGTTTTAAGAGAGCAGATGGTACCGCCATAAGACACTGTAGTCAGATAACCGATTTGTTGCAAGCAATAATGAAACCCAAACAAATCGCGATTATCAAATGTGCTGCCCATCAGTCTGATGAGTCTAAGGTGACCAGAGGTAACAACATGGCGGATGTTGCTGCCAAGCAAGTGACAGGTGCGGACAGAGCAGGTAAGGTATTGGTTATCACACATGAGGTGGAGTTGGAAGATAAGATTACTTACAAAGATGTTTTGACCTTTCAGGAAGAGGCGAGTCAGGTGGAGAGAAATCTCTGGTCAGCAAGGGGGGCTAGTAGAGATGGGACAGGTTTGTGGCGGAACCATGAAGGACTTGTGGTTGCACCAACTGGCCTGGTCGGACTGCTGATCCAAACTGCGCATGAGTTCTGTCATGCACACCGGAGAGAGGTGAGTAGAAAAATAGAAGAGTATGGGTTTTGGGCGCCAAACCTGCTACGGCAGATTGATTGTGTAATAAGTAGATGTGCAATTTGCTTGAAGAACAATGCACGCAGAGGGATCGTTGTGTCTCCGGGACACATCCCCACCCCAAATGGCCCAATGAGAGAACTTGTGATTGACTATGTAGACATGATAAAACCGATTAACCAAAAAAGGTACATTCTTGTCGTGGTGTGTCGATTTTCAAAGTGGGTGGAGGCTTGCGCGACTAAACATAAGGATGCTGCCTCAGTGGCTAAGTTCTTATGCCGTGAGGTAGTAAGCCGTTACGGAATTCCAGATAAAATCTGCAGTGATAATGGAAAAGAATTTGTGGACAAAACTGTACGTTTAGTACTCCAACAGATGGGGATAAAACAGCGTTTCGGGTCCGTTTACCACCCTCAGAGCCAGGGGGCTGTGGAACGCATGAACGGGGTACTTAAGAACAAATTGGTTAAGATCTGTCAACACACCGGTCTAAGCTGGCTGAGCGCGTTACCGTTAGCATTGATGGCTTGTAGATCTAGCGAGATCCGGGGCCTGCGTTTAACTCCGCACGAAATGTTGTTTGGCCGATGTATGGTTGTGCCCGGATTGCGCGCAGCAGGAAAAGGTCCGAGTTTGGATATTCTAGACCACGAGATGCGTGAGTACGTGAAGTACATGTCAAAGCTCCACGGGGCAATCTATGATTATGTCTCTAGTAAACGAGAGACAGAGGAGGAGGAGGATAGGCAGAATGTTCCCCAGATAGTACCAGGGGACTACGTTTATGTTAAAGTGTTCAGACGCAAGTGGTATGGAGCACGGCGGGAAGGACCGTACGAGGTCGTAAGAGCTACGGAAAGAGCGCTACAGGTAAAAGGATCTTCAATGTGGTTTCACCTTTCGCATTGCGTAAAAGCCCTGCAAGATGGGCAAGAATTGGAATCCGAACCCCTGTTCATTGATCAAGAACAGGAGGAAAGGCACGACGAAGGGGAAAATGAAGACGATTATGGGGAACCAGACAGAGGCGAACATGATGGTCCCTCTAGGGGAAATGAAGGATTTTTGCAGGAGCCAGACAGAGGAGATCATGAATTGGAATTGGAAAATGATGATTTTTCCTCTGTGGATTTTGGTGGAGTACCAACAGCGGAACCAAGGACGCTGGAGGAGAGAGCGATTAGCGCAACTGCAACGAAAGAGACACGGCCAAAAAGGGTTATCAATAGACCTCAGAGGTTTCAGTGAGGATAACTGGTAGAATTGCAGCTAAGAGGAAATAAACCTCAGAAGGTCTTTTGCGAAGGAGAAATTCAGTGTTTATATGTTTATGGTTTAAGTCTCCTTCGTGTTTTATTAGAACTGTTAGTCTTATATTGGTGTGAGGTAAATCTTTTCTTGCAGAGTCCATTACACAAAATAGACATATTTGGTAATTACATGGATAATGTATAGTCTTAAACGAAATAAGCTGAGAATGGTACGATCATCTTTTTGTATAAAGAGACGGACCTAGACTGGATGTCATAATAATAACTGATAAATGTGTATAACTGTGCAAGAAGAAGAGGTAAGTGAAATTTGGATTTTTAAAATTTTTGGACATTTTTAGAAATTGTTTATATTTTATGGAAATATTATATCATTTTGATTTTGAAATTTACTGGTTACATAATGAGGGTAGACCCCTCAGAGAAGGGATTGTCGTAAATTAAATTGATCAAAATGACCCGTATAAGCATTACAGGAGGGATCAAAATCATCTAGCGGTTTCTGGAAAAGGCCATAGGAGAATTCAGTCAAAGGCTAACAGTGCAACCTTTCACCCTTCACCTAGCAGCTATAGGAAAAAGCCCAGAGTACCATAAAAATAAGAACAGATCAAATGGCAAACAAATGAAACCTCTTTCCCCACACAACAAAGTGGGATGGAGGGCCCAATACTTAACTTTAAGTCAGGCCTGAAGGCCGGCACCAGAGTTCTGTTTACTTTAGCTAAACAGTCCAAACAGACCTTTCTGGAATACCCACTGTTAGGTTGAGTGGGTACTATATTTCCATCTGTATGAGGGTCGAATTCAGGGACACTTGGGTAAATCATTCGAAAAGGAAACTAGTTCACATCCCCTCTGTAAGGTCACCTTGTAACGAGCCGAAAATAGTCATGTCACTTCCTTATTGGTCAGGGAACCCAGTTCTTTCGTGTTAAGCCAATTAGGAGTCTCCGTTCTGTGACATCACGGGGCAGAGACTCGACCACTGGGCGGGGTTTGGGTGATTCCTATATTTACCACAGATCTGAGACATGGAGAAAAAACGCACGGAGACCAGCAGACCACGTCGACGCACGGAGAGCATCATCTTGAGACGACCCCCAAAACCTACGCTGAAAACCTATCCAATTGAGACGTGCTGCAGATGCTTTTAGACAATAGAAAAGTTGGCGAGAACTTTAAGCTGTGTGGATCTTCCAATAAACGACGGCCAGACTGTCTTTGTACCTTTAGCGCCTGGCTCCGACTCCAAATCATTTATAAGACAATTGAACAGAACGTGTGAGTACAACAGCAGAGATACTATAGAGATCCACTATACGATCCTAAGACTTTAGTAGATAGATTCATTAAAGAGACACGTTAGTATCTAGGGACATCTATGGACCTCAGGGAATGTATTCACATTGTCAGAAATATTGTGTCTATTACTAGGCTTGCTTAAATTGTGATGAAACAAATGAGAATATGAATTATGATGTTTCTTTGCATCTTTGACAGTGAATAACACCATGCTAATAATGACCAAACATTAAAAACTGCCACTGATCTCGTTCAGTCCCCTCTTAAGGACATGTGTAAAAAAAAATCGAAGGAAATTAATAAAGGGAAGATGATTAAACCGAAGGTTCTGTAGATGCAGTACTGAATTCTCCCATCCGGACCAATGCAATTTGAAATATTATTATAGAATATGATGCTTATAAATGACCTTATTATAGCCAATTCGCACATTTATATATATATTATCTTTCAAATGCCTGAGTTCAATTTGGATTTAGTATCACCAGGCATGCATAAGAACAGATAATAATCTACTGTAATCTACTGTACTTTTAAATTTTCCCCACAGTGCAACCGTTTTGAAACTAATTTCAGATCTAATTGTTTCTCCCACTTTGGCCTCCTGACAGACACCGATGCCCTTCAAAAGATCCAAGATGCCCTGGGTCAGAGAGGACGGACCATCCTGCAGTTCTGCCAGAAACTGGACAACCCGGAGATCAGGGAAGTTCTGGCCAGATATGATCCAGAGGCTTCGAAGAACACTCCTTATGGTGTACTTCAAGGAGCCTACGGAGAAACTGCTGCTCGGAGTTGATGTACGTTTTATTTATTTAAATATTAAAATATTTGAAATGCTAAACGAGTGATTACAAACCCTACAAACACTGTGATAGACCCTCTAAACACTGTGATAGACCCGACAAACACTGTAAACACTGTGATAGATCTATCACAGTGTTTAGACGGTCTATCACAGTGTTTAGAGGGTCTATCAGTGTTTAGAGGGTCTATCACAGTGTTTGTAGGGTCTATCACAGTGTTTGTAGGGTCTATTACAGTGTTTAGAGGGTCTATCACACCCTCTAAACACTGATAGACCCTCTAAACACTGGGACAGACCCTCTAAACACTGGGACAGACCCTCTAAACACTGTGACAGACCCTCTAAACACTGATAGACCCTCTAAACACTATGATAGACCCTCTAAACACTGTGACAGACCCTCTAAACACTGTATCAGACCGTCTAAACACTGTGACAGACCCTCTAAACACTGTGATAGACCCTCTAAACACTGATAGACCCTCTAAAGACTGTGATAGACCCTCTAAACACTGACAGACCCTCTAAACACTGACAGACCCTCTAAACACTGTGATAGACCCGACAAACACTGTTTAGAGGGTCTATCACAGTGTTTAGAGGGTCTATCACAGTGTTTGTAGGGTCTATTACAGTGTTTAGAGGGTCTATCACACCCTCTAAACACTGATAGACCCTCTAAACACTGGGACAGACCCTCTAAACACTGACAGACCCTCTAAACACTGTGATAGACCCGACAAACACTGTGATAGACCCGACAAACACTGTGATAGACCCTCTAAACACTGTGATAGATCTATCACAGTGTTTGTCGGGTCTATCACAGTGTTTTGAGGGTCTATCACAGTGTTTAGAGGGTCTATCACAGTGTTTAGAGGGTCTATCACAGTGTTTGTCGGGTCTATCACAGTGTTTAGAGGGTCTATCACACCCTCTAAACACTGATAGACCCTCTAAACACTGTGACAGACCCTCTAAACACTGTATCAGACCGTCTAAACACTGTGACAGACCCTCTAAACACTGTGATAGACCCTCTAAACACTGAGAGACCCTCTAAAGACTGTGATAGACCCGACAAACACTGATAGACCCTCTAAACACTGACAGACCCTCTAAACACTGTGATAGACCCGACAAACACTGTAAACACTGATAGATCTATCAGTGTTTAGAGGGTCTATCACAGTGTTTAGAGGGTCTATCAGTGTTTAGAGGGTCTATCACAGTGTTTGTAGGGTCTATTACACTGTTTAGAGGGTCTATCACACCCTCTAAACACTGATAGACCCTCTAAACACTGGGACAGACCCTCTAAACACTGGGACATACCCTCTAAACACTGACAGACCCTCTAAACACTGTGATAGACCCGACAAACAATGTGATAGACCCTCTAAACACTGTGATAGATCTATCACAGTGTTTGTCGGGTCTATCACAGTGTTTTGAGGGTCTATCACAGTGTTTAGAGGGTCTATCACAGTGTTTAGAGGGTCTATCACAGTGTTTGTCGGGTCTATCACAGTGTTTAGAGGGTCTATCAGTGTTTAGAGGGTCTGTCACAGTGTTTAGAGGGTCTATCACAGTGTTTAGAGGGTCTATCACAGTGTTTAGAGGGTCTATCACACCCTCTAAACACTGATAGACCCTCTAAACACTGTGACAGACCCTCTAAACACTGTATCAGACCGTCTAAACACTGTGACAGACCCTCTAAACACTGTGATAGACCCTCTAAACACTGATAGACCCTCTAAAGACTGTGATAGACCCTCTAAACACTGATAGACCCTCTAAACACTGACAGACCCTCTAAACACTGTGATAGACCCGACAAACACTGTAAACACTGATAGATCTATCAGTGTTTAGAGGGTCTATCACAGTGTTTAGAGGGTCTATCAGTGTTTAGAGGGTCTATCACAGTGTTTGTAGGGTCTATTACAGTGTTTAGAGGGTATATCACACCCTCTAAACACTGTGACAGACCCTCTAAACACTGTATCAGACCGTCTAAACACTGTGACAGACCCTCTAAACACTGTGATAGACCCTCTAAACACTGAGAGACCCTCTAAAGACTGTGATAGACCCTCTAAACACTGATAGACCCTCTAAACACTGACAGACCCTCTAAACACTGTGATAGATCCGACAAACACTGTAAACACTGATAGATCTATCAGTGTTTAGAGGGTCTATCACAGTGTTTAGAGGGTCTATCAGTGTTTAGAGGGTCTATCACAGTGTTTGTAGGGTCTATTACACTGTTTAGAGGGTCTATCACACCCTCTAAACACTGATAGACCCTCTAAACACTGGGACAGACCCTCTAAACACTGGGACAGACCCTCTAAACACTGACAGACCCTCTAAACACTGTGATAGACCCGACAAACAATGTGATAGACCCTCTAAACACTGTGATAGATCTATCACAGTGTTTGTCGGGTCTATCACAGTGTTTTGAGGGTCTATCACAGTGTTTAGAGGGTCTATCACAGTGTTTAGAGGGTCTATCACAGTGTTTGTCGGGTCTATCACAGTGTTTAGAGGGTCTATCAGTGTTTAGAGGGTCTGTCACAGTGTTTAGAGGGTCTATCACAGTGTTTAGAGGGTCTATCACAGTGTTTAGAGGGTCTATCACACCCTCTAAACACTGATAGACCCTCTAAACACTGTGACAGACCCTCTAAACACTGTATCAGACCGTCTAAACACTGTGACAGACCCTCTAAACACTGTGATAGACCCTCTAAACACTGATAGACCCTCTAAAGACTGTGATAGACCCTCTAAACACTGATAGACCCTCTAAACACTGACAGACCCTCTAAACACTGTGATAGACCCGACAAACACTGTAAACACTGATAGATCCTTCAGTGTTTAGAGGGTCTATCACAGTGTTTAGAGGGTCTATCAGTGTTTAGAGGGTCTATCACAGTGTTTGTAGGGTCTATTACAGTGTTTAGAGGGTATATCACACCCTCTAAACACTGATAGACCCTCTAAACACTGGGACAGACCCTCTAAACACTGACAGACCCTCTAAACACTGTGATAGACCCGACAAACACTGTGATAGACCCGACAAACACTGTGATAGACCCTCTAAACACTGTGATAGATCTATCACAGTGTTTGTCGGGTCTATCATAGTGTTTTGAGGGTCTATCACAGTGTTTAGAGGGTCTATCACAGTGTTTAGAGGGTCTATCACAGTGTTTAGAGGGTCTATCACAGTGTTTGTCGGGTCTATCACAGTCTTTAGAGGGTCTATCAGTGTTTAGAGGGTCTGTCACAGTGTTTAGAGGGTCTAGCAGTGTTTAGAGGGTATATCACAGTGTTTAGAGCAGGGGTGTCAAACTCATTTTCACAGAGGGCCACATCAGCATTATGGTTGCCCTCAAAGGGCCAAAGACCGTATAAATGTTAATGTAATGTAAAATAAATGTAGCTACACATTTACATATTGTTAAACATGGTGTTTCTGTATTTATTACTTATTCAAGTTATACATATTGCATATTCATTTGCATAAATGTAAAAATATATGTTAGCTTATGTTATTTTAACAAATAATTTTAGTTTATCAGAACCCCATATTACTCCACCAATCAATGATCAAACCATTCAAGTAAATAACAAAGAAGAATATCATCAAATACAAGCTATGACATTAAGTTTGTTCAAAACCTTTTTGTCACAGTCAAGATGGGCAGAACTAACAACTGTGAGCTGCAAAGAACACGTGGGACAGATGTAGCAGATGTTACAAAAACAAATGGCTGCACACAACCTTGCAGAGGCCATACATCCAACTAATGGAAGATAGTTTAATTAACTTTATCGACTTGTTTACATCAGGGTCCCCCATTTTCAATTCGTAATGAAATTGCTATTATGTGTCTGCATGAACACACAACTGTAACTGTACTCAAAAATAACAAAATAAGGGTTGTCTCAGTTCACAACTATATTGGTCAAGTTTTGGGTGGGACTTGTTTGCGTCCCTACAGCTTCTTATTCAATTGAGCGAGATGCTCGGTTATGTCACACAGCCAGTTTGCATCTGACAGTTCAGACAATATTTCTTCAACCCTTTGTTACCTATTCCGCCTGGATCTTTTTTGTATTTTGGGCTGTAAAATTGTCAAAGAATGTCTGAGGAGTAAGTGCTTTTGGCTTTTTTCCTTTGTTACCTCAGATGTTCAACATACATGTATGTGTAAGAATGTGTAATAACTAAGGCTGTCAAAGTTAAAGCTTTATTAACGCATTAACCCACAATTATTTTAACACTGCTATTTTTTAACCCAATATTAATGTAAAAATTTTTTTTTTTTTTTTTTTTTTTTTTTTTGCCTGAGCTCTTGGGGGGCCACATCAAATGACGTGGCGGGCCGGATTTGGCCCGCGGGCCGTGAGTTTGACACCTATGGTTTAGAGGGTCTAGCAGTGTTTGTCGGGTCTATCACAGTGTTTGTCGGGTCTATCACAGTCTTTAGAGGGTCTATCAGTGTTTAGAGGGTATGTCACAGTGTTTAGAGGGTCTAGCAGTGTTTATAGGGTGTGATAGACCCTCTAAACACTGTGATAGATCTAGAAGTGCATGGATACACATTGTATTGCCTAGATGGTGTCAGGCTAGGCGATTGCTTAATTCTCTTTCCTGTCCAGTCTAACTGGATGCTGACTGTAGCTTGTTACTGTAGACCTACAGAGTGAGTAATTGAGTGATTAAAAAAAATCGCACTCGTGTGAAGAGAGGGCCGGGTGCTCTTATCATCGTACATCATCTCACCCACCTCTCTTCCTCCCTTTTTTATTTTTATTTTTGTGTCTATCAGCTGCTGCTCGACAGTTTGACCCCAAGCTGACCGACCAGGACTACAGCGAAACTGTCAAGAAGTGGCTTCGTTATGCGCCAGACCGGGAGGGAGGCATCTCAAGGAACCGAAGTGACCCAAACTTAAGTCAAGCGAACCAGAGTCAAACTTAGGGTACCCCAGCACAGCACAGCACACCACACACTGTTTCCCTGGTTCATACAGTACAAGGAATTACCCTGGCATCTACTTGAATGACTTATGCTGCTTCAGCCTGTTCTTGGAACCGAAGTGACCCAAACTTAATTGTCAAGCGAACCAGAGTCAAACTTAGGGTACCCCAGCACAGCACAGCTACCCCAGCACAGCACAGCACACACTGATGGACACTGTTCTTCCATGGACGGCATCTACTTGAATATGCTGCTTCAGCCTATTCTTGGAACCGAAGTGACCCAAACTTAATTGTCAAGCGAACCAGAGTCAAACTTGGGGTACCCCAGCACACTGTTTCCCTGGTTCATACAGTACAAGGAATTACCCTGGACACTGTTCTTCCATGGACGGCATCTACTTGAATGACTTATGCTTCAGCCTGTTCTTGCAGTGTTTATTTTTTTTATTTTTAATTTTAACCTTTATTTACCCAGGGTAGGTTCGCTGAGCACAGATGCTCTTTTTCAGCTACGCCCTGCTTCACATTCACAGAGTTCCATTCACACCTGGGAGCTGCCCAGGCCTAACAAAATTAATAGTTGGTTTCAGGTTGCCGACCGACCCTGCCGATTTAGGTGCGACCCAATATATTTTATGAGTTTTTAGAAAAAATTATATATATATATTTTTTTTTTTTTTTTTTTTTTTTAATAAAGTTTCATAGAAATCTTAGTCAAACATTTAGTATTATGGATATTAAACATGCTGGCAGAGTACATGCATCCATGTTGTTGTGAACATTTTAATTAAATAAAGAAATTCCCTATCCATAGTCGCCGTGGGAAAGAATAAAATAAAAAAATTAAATAAAATAAATTCCCTACCTACCCATGGCCAAACTGACAACCAACCTGAAACCAACTATTAATTTTGTTAGGCCCCAGTACAACCACAGTCTGACACTGTTGGCCACTGAGCAACTCCACTGGAGCAGTTGGGGGTTTAGTGCCTTGCTCAAGGGCACTTCAGCGGTTGGTGTTAAGGGTATGGGAGAGAGTTATATGGGAGAGAGTTATAGAAACATTAGGGGTGTAACGGTACACAAAATCCACGGTTCGGTACGTACCTCGGTTTTGAAGACACGGTTCGGTATTATTTTCGGTACAGTGGGGGGGGGGGGGGGGGGGGGATAATCAAAAAAAAATTGCTTTTCATTTATCTATTTATTTAACTCTATTAAACAATATAAAACGAATTGGCCATAATTGACTGAGCAAACTAATGCTTACTGCTGTAACCTACTAATAACACTTAAGTAAATCTGAAGATTATTATATAGCAGATGCCTTGGAGGATAAGTCGTGGACAACTGTAGATCATCTAAGCTCCACTGTGTTTAAATTCAAATCCTATGCCATTGTTTATATTTAACCCTTGTGTCTGAAAACTAAAGTATTATACTCTTATTAGGGGACTAAATTGAAAAACTCCATAAAAAGATTATGTTGAAATAATTTCCCACTTTCTTTTCCATAAATATTTTATTCAACTTCAGCCCTGATCATAACCATTTTTTATATTATTTTTATAATGAAATACTCCCACTTTTCTGAAAAGAGTTGTTAAATATGACAAAAAAAAGAATATGTGGTGGTTATGATCGGGCTGAAGTGGAATAAACTATTTATGAAGAGTAAAAAAAAAATACAAGATAATTAAAAGATTATGCCACATATTATGTTGGCTCATCACTGCAAAGTTATCAAACAAATACGAATCTGATCAGACACAAGGGTAAGTTGTTGTTCCCTTTCTAATTTCCTCAAACATCTAGTCTAGTTAATGTGATCAATATTATTTGACAATTGATGCTTTTTGTTGGACATTTCAGTCAGTAGTGAGCTCATACTTTGAGCTCATAAATTTATAGTTAAAATGATTGCAATCTTGTCTTCGTTGTGCATGAATGCGTGTGCTCACCACACACAATATGTGTGTCACTATTCTGGCAGTGGCTATATTGTTAATGAAAGCCTGTTATAAGGTCTGTTATTTGTTTTTTGTAAAGTTTTAGTCACTGGAAGTTCTGATACCCTAGAAAAAAATAAATTTTCATTTTAAAAGCCATGTTGTCATTTTTGTTCACACATTTTTGGAAATATGGTCATATAAGAATTTTATTATTATTTATTTAACAATAGTGTGTTTAACAGCAGGAAAAAAACATGTAATGTTATGATGTATACATATCAGCAGCAATATTTTAATGTAAAATGTACATTAATCAGTATTGATTCCTTAACTTTACAAGTTACAAGTAGATGTACAAGTTACAAATGTACAAGTAGAGTACCATTTAGATTATGGTTGAATAAACATTGATGTCTAACATTGATTCAATATAAAATCAACTAAAATGTGCATGTAGATTACCATTTAGATTATGGTTGAATAAACATTGATGTCTAACATTGATTCAATATAAAATCAACTAAAATGTGCATGTAGATTACCATTTAGATGATGGTTGAATCAACATTGATATAGTATCAGCTATGGTTGACACCTAACGTTGATTCAACGTTAGGGTCATAGACAACGATCTATATAATTTAGATGTCAGGCTTCAACATAGATTCAATATTTCTGCTGAACCCTATTTCAACGTTGATTCACTCATTTTTTGCTATCTGGGTGGTGACCAGTATCCTTGTTGCCTTATCTTCCTCATCACATCCCCCCTTGCCCAATGATCTACATTGTGCACCTGTGAAGTTAGGATTGTTAGTAGGGTCACTGGCGCTATTAAAAGTCCTTCATGTGACCTCCATAACCCCTTTTCATCTACCGTAGCCCCTCTTTCTCGCCACGTATCCTGCTCTTTTTGGTTTGCCTCCTTCTGTATCAATATGATGTCTTCAGGTGTCATAATAGGTTCTAGTGATACTACCGGTGCCAAAATGGCTGTTTGGCACTTTGAAGCTGTTTTGGCAGCCTCATCGGCTGTATTGTTCCCTCGTATCACATCATCATTACCTTTCCTATGTGCCTGGCACTTGATGATGGCTAATTGTGTAGGCAACATCATAGCTGACATTAACCCTTGTGTACCCCTGGTCCCTTTTTCTACTTTTTTTAAATATTTTGAGTGTGTGTGTGAGCACAGCGGTGTCTGTGTTTATTATTATTTCATGAAATTGGGTAAATATCTTAATTTTACATATATGTTCATTGTCTTAAAAGCTTATAACATGAAACACTCTAGAAAAATAGTTACAGTATTTACTGCCTTGTTTACCCCTGGTCCCTTTTTCTACTCTCCGTCCGCTCCAATGTTAAAACAGCATTTTTAACCATTTTTAAATATGCTCTTATTCGTTCAATTCTCGATATATCTATCAAACCTTTGCATATTCCACGAGCTAAGGACCCAGTCTAGGTCAGGATGTGCTGTTACCGATGTAAAACGCATGGTGGCGTAATCGCTCCACAGATAACTTTGCCACAATTCAAGGGAGGTGAGATATGCTGTACCGGGCTGCTAGTGATTGAAACGCCGGAGACATCGTTTGGGGTGGTGGTGGGGGGGGGGGGCGAGTGGATTTTCTGAGACAGAACCAGAGACGAACCGGACCACGCAGTCGACAGCGCGCCATACGCCGAAATACAAGCCCCCCAAAGCCAGCGCGCGCCAACGAGGAAGTGTACTGCACGGAGCAAGTCTGGTTCTCTTCCCAACAGCGAGGCGAGTCCAATATTTCTGCCGCAGAACAGAACCCCCCGCACCAGATTTGGGTAAGTTGAGCGCTTAGTAACGTTTCGCCTCAAAGCCGTTTCTGGCCGAATTAGTCATCGAATCTTTAATATTTTTTTGATTCGTATTCAGAGGTATTTCGTCGAGATATTTCTAAATGTAATTTATCAAAAAGAAATATGAGAAATATGGTAAAAAACAACATGCATCCGTTTTTTTCGATGAGAAAAAACGTTGTAACATTTCGCCTCAACGCCGTTTCTGGCCGAACTAGTCATCGAATCTTTAATATTTTTTTTTATTCGTATTCAGAGGTATTTCGTCGAGATATTTCTAAATGTAATTTATCAAAAAGAAATATGAGAAATATGGTAAGAAACAACATTCATCCGTTTTCTTCGATGAGAAAAAACGTTGTAACGTTTCGCCTCAACGCCGTTTCTGGCCGAACTAGTCATCGAATCTTTAATATTTTTTTTTATTCGTATTCAGAGGTATTTCGTCGAGATATTTCTAAATGTAATTTATCAAAAAAAAATATGAGAAATATGGTAAAAAACAACATTTATCCGTTTTTTCGATGAAAAAACACATTGTATCAAACAAACACAAGTTTGAGTGGTTATAATTCATAAATATGAGTAATCTGTTGAGAGATATATTGAGATTATGCTATTACTGTTAATCATGGGTAGACATTTTTTTTTAAAATAGTAAACAGTTAAAATTATATGGCTTTAAACATGATGTATCATTTCATCTCTTAAGCCCAGTGAGCTCCACCATTGCTAGGGATGCACAACCATCTATCTGATGTTTGTGTTGAATAGGGCTCCCATCCATTTTCTTGAAACCTCTCTGTTTCCATAGGGAGCCGAACAAATGGCAGACACCATGTGCATACGCACTGTCACTATATATCTTCGCTGTTTTACCTTGTGTTAGTTTGCATGCCTCGGTAAGTGCCTTTAGCTCGGCTAATTGAGCTGAGCATGGTTGATCACAGCTTTCAGCTTTTGCTACAGTAAACGTCTCCTCCTCCTGTTTCACTATAGCAAAACCAGCATGATTACCCATATGATCTCTATAGCATGATCCATCCACATAATATACCACATCTGCATTTGGTATTGGTACTGACTCTAAGTCAGGCCTCAGTCTCGTGTACTTCATCGTTTCAGCAATACACTCATGTGGTTCTCCCTCAAAATCGAGTGGTATCGTATTGGCTGGGTTGGTTGTTGCACATTTCTTTATTGTGATATCAGGATAGGTTAAGAGTGGTATGTACTGTAAACACCTTGCCTGTGTAGCTACAAACTTCCCTTGATCTATCAGTTCAGCAATCTTATGGTGTGTGTAAATGGTCACTGGATACCCCATAGTTACAGTAGATGCTTTCTCATATGCATAATGTACAGCTGCTAGTCCTTGATAGCACGGTGGCCAACTTTGAACTACATTATCCAACTTTATACTGTAGTATGCAATCGGTTGCTTCTGTCGTCCACTGCATGCTTCCTGCATCAACACTGCTGAAGCATACATGTTTTGTCGATTTGAAACATATAACAAGAATGGTTTGTTATAGTTTGGTGTTGCCAAGGCAGGAGCTCTCTGCATTTCCTGTTTGATTGTCTCAAATGCTATCTCGGCCCCCTCTGTCCATCTCAGGGGAGCTCTTAGTGATTGGCTCCCTGCCTCTTTTATTATTTCCCTTAGAGGCGCTGTGACCTCTGCATAATTTTCAATCCAGTCTGAGGAATACCCTGTCATCCCCAGGAATGTCATCATTTGTTGAACAGTTCTGGGGCGTGGCGCTTTGCCAATCCCCTCTAACTGTGAGGACGATATTGCAATAGATATTTTCTGAAATTGATCTTCCCAGGTATTCTACCCTTGGCTGATAGTATTGTAATTTAGCCTTTGAAACTTTATGTCCTCCTTCTGCCAACTTTTGTAGCAGACATCTTATGTCTTCTTATTACCTGTTTTTTTATGTCTATTTTATTATTGTATTATTGCACAGTCTTTGTGGGCATGACCACCCGCATTTCACTGTATGCCCTGGTATGTATGTGACAAATAAACCCTTGAATATTGAATATTGAAAATTCAATAGCAACTGGGGTACATAAGAACATTTTGAAAGATTGAAAATAGAATAGAGCTGATAACGAATCCATTTGCGGTATGGGGGCGACGTAGAGAGGATCATATCCTCTTGGCCATCATCACGGGACATCCACCATTTTGGTCATCACCATGAGACATCCACTCACAGAGAGATAGGGAGCCAGGGAGATGGGGACAGGCATTAGACAGTTTGCATGTTTGTGATGGGCGGACATAGCAATAGATACATTTAGTAAGCATATGTGAATAGAATAGATATATGTAGTAAGCATATATGTGACTCGACGTGACCAAACCCGATTTGATTCGCAAGGGGGAGGTGTCAGGAAATGAAGAAAATGTCTTGCTGTTCAGAAAATCCAAAAAATCGAAATCTTGATTTTTTTTACATATTTGAACTGTCATTAATGTGTTCCCTTATTTGCCCTTATTTGCAAACTTAAATACAACTTGTAAATGAGGTAATTATTGTTATATAGTTGTTACAAGGATTTTCTCTCACAAGGAGAAAAACTACACGAGTGGGCTGTGCGGCCTGTCCGGCCTGTCCGGGTATCAAGTACTGGTACTTAAGAGGTGTTAACACACAGACACATTATTTAGCTCTCCTTTCTCAGAGAGAGAATAACAATGTTAATACACTATCTTAATGTTATAAGTTATAAGCAACGTAACGCAGTGTCTAAAAAAAAAAGATAAAAAAGAGGCCTTGACGGCCGTTATAAAACGCGTGTTTTAACTTAATTAAAAACCATTAAAACACAGTTAGAATTTTATGAGCGAACGAATTTCGTTAGGGTGCATTTTTTGCAACCTAATGGCTAAAAGTAAATTAATTTAATACAGAAACGGAGTGATAAAAATGGCTTTTTCATCGGAGCGAGAGATTATTATTATTGTGGGGGCCCTGATGTAAACTATTTTCTGCGCTGGCATTCAGCACGGAATCTGTTAATACAGTTAAAAGTAAGTTGTTGTTGTTGTTGCTGTTGTTGTTGTTGTTGTTGTTGTTGTTGTTGTTGTTGTTGTTGTGTCTTTCACTACCACACTACATGTATTTACATCTAAATACATCTAAATGCTTAACTGTTACTGTCTGGACGTTATGAATGCGCCGCCGCAGCACCGTGTATATCCCTCCTGTCTGGATGTTATGAATGCGCGCAGCACCGTGTATATCCCTCCTGTCTGGACGTTATGAATGCGCCGCCGCAGCACCGTGTATATCCCTCCTGTCTGGACGTTATGAATGCGCGCAGCACCGTGTATATCCCTACTGTCTGGACGTTATGAATGCGCGCAGGGACGCGGGAAGGGGGGGTGCGGGGGGTGCTGCAGCACCCCCTCTCAATTATTGCAAAAAAAAATATATATATATATATATAATTTTTTTTTTTGACAGTATTTATATATTTGTATATACTGTAACTGTATAACTGTAACACTGTATATTATAAGTTTATCCTGCTCAAAGCACGTCACCATTTTAATATTGTGTGTATTGAGCCGTACTGTATTGTAGCCATTCTCCAATCTGTTAAATAAAGTTTTCATTCATTCATTACACTACTGTATGTACACAATCATACGTGTAAAACCGAGTAGATTTTCGAGTGATGACAGACTGTCACAGACTGATTGAATGACAGGTGAAACAACTAATTGTATTCACCTCCTGTCTCCCGCCCTTCCCACGCGCCACGAACCACTGAGCTACTGTGATACAGTGCTTGCGCAGTCAGTCGATTTGAGCTAGTAGTCAGACTTTGCTAGCACAGAATGTCTCACTCGCAGAAAAGAAAAATATCAGATTTATTTTCGAAACGTCCCGCCGGTCCCAGTGACAGTCCCACTAAATCTGATAAACGTCAGAGAGAGACAGAGACGACAGGTTCAGCCTCAGCATCAGGTATTGAAGAGTTAACTGAGTCTGTTCCCCTATACCCCCCCTCGGGCGCCAGGGGCTTCCACTGAGGGGTGATGCAAATAGGGATGGGGTGTTATGGCAGCTCATGATGGAAAGAGTGCGTTCCGAGTCTGATCCAGAGTTGAAGAATTGGCTCCAAAAGAGAGACAACTGGATGTCCAACAACATCCAAAACGAAATCTTACAGCTGCTTGCCCATGATATTCAGCGACAAATTAGAGGCAAAGCATCCAAAAGCCCAATCTTTGGCTTGAGCGCTGACGGAACCACTGATGTCACTCACTGGAAAAGAACAATTCTCGTGTAATATACAGTTAGCCGATGACAACTTGGAAGCTCAGAACTTCTTTTGGGGTTTTTACAATGCCCGGCCCAGACACAACAGCCGAGACGCTGTTTTTGTGTATAAAATACTTTTACGCCACGACCTGCCCATGGAGAGGCTGTTAGGATACTGTTTTGACGGGGCCAGCAACATGTCTGGGGGGTACAGGCTAGACCAGGGGTTCCCAAACTTTTCAGGCCACGACCCAAAAAAAACGGTGTCAGAGAGCCGCGACCCCCACTATTATAGGAGGTAAAAAAATTATTTTAAATGGAAATGTATGGTTGAAACATGCAAACGTTCAAACGCACACACACTAATAAGCATTGGAGGCTTTTAACCAGGGCCGGACTGGGGAAATCATTCAGGCCAGGAAATATAGCCCCAGTCAGGCCACTTTTTAAGCAGGGGGTCTGGGGGTCCCCCACCAGGAATTTCTTTGTTACAAAGACTTAATTTCCTGCATTCTGGTGCAGGCATTTTTTTTATTTGTACCCTTTAAATGCCAGTGTTTGTGATGGCATCACAACTTAGTTAAAAAACAGGCTAGCATATGTATGATTAGCAACAACACAGATTTTTATGGATTTTCAGTTTTTTGTAATTGATAAATACAATATTTTATTCAACTTCAGCCCTGATCATAACACCACATATTCATTTTATAATTCTAACCCTTTAAATGCCAGTGTGTGTGATGGCATATATTTGCAATATATCAAATGCAAAGTACATTTTTCTGGGGGGGATTATTACAGGCTAGCATGTGTCAATGATTAGTAGTTTTTCGTAAGGATCCCGCCTCCACCAATCACATGCGGCTCCCTTTGTGTGTGTGTGAGAGCAAGAGAGAGAGAGAGAGAGATAGTTCTCCAACTTGTGTGAGTTGCAGTGATCTCCTGGTTGTTCCCCACCTAGGTTATCTAACTAGTGCGCTGGTGCAAATAGAAACACTGGCCTGGCCTGCTTCTAAGTTCAGTGGCCTGACCAAAAAAAAAAAAAAAAAAAAAAAAAATTATTTATTTATTTTTTTCCTTTTTTAATCTGGCGACCCCCCAGCACCCCCTGCCGTTTTATAGTTCCCGCGTGCCTGAATGCGCGCAGCACCGTGTATATCCCTCCTGTCTGGACGTTATGAATGCGCGCAGCACCGTGTATATCCCTAACATGCCCAGCACCACCAGCCAAAATATCCAGCGGCGGTTCAAAAAGACCACGGTGATCATCTGGAGAGGCCATCAGAACATTGAACATTGAACATTGACTTTAGCATGTCTATTTTTATCATGCCTATTTTTCTCGTGTTATTTTAAATGATAATAAAATCTTGAAACTTGATTTGTCTCTTGTTTATTATCAGGGTCCCCCATTGTATTTATTTAGTATTTTATTTTGATGTAGCCTTTCCTTCAGCCAATACCTTGACCCCCAACATTATATGGCTTATGTGAGGCTTCCAACAAACCTTTCACTACCACACTACAGACGGTTAACCCTTTCACTACCACACTACAGAAGGTTAACCTTTCACTACCACACTACAGAAGGTTAACCTTTCACTACCACACTACAGACGGTTAACCCTTTCACTACCACACTACAGAAGGTTAACCTTTCACTACCACACTACAGAAGGTTAACCTTTCACTACCACACTACAGACGGTTAACCCTTTCACTACCACACTACAGACGGTTAACCCTTTCACTACCACACTACAGAATGTTAACCTTTCCTTATAATACATTTACATTTAGTCATTTAGCTTTTAGACTTACAAGGCAAATACTTCAACTGCCACAACAACTTGCCACAAGACAGAGTCATTGCCATAACAAAAGAGCCTGATGCAAGGTGTTAATGTCCCCAGAGAGAGGGGGGCCATGGAATACAATGCATTCTGGGTAGGGTTGTAGTTGATTAAATCACAGGTGTGAACTTCTCCACAAGTTCGAAGACCATTCATCTCTGAATGCGTTTACTGATATCACCATGATTTATAGGATGTAGCTTGAAAAATATCCCACCAAAATGTTCAAGTGATGGCTTATTTTTAAGGTATGAATCTGTACTTTCACAATATGTAAAAAAAAAAAAAAATTGGACCTTACCTCAACAAGTCCCGCGCCCCCATGCCCAGTCACATATGTGAATAGAATCAGAGTATATAAGAGAAATGTGGAATTAAGTAAGACTAGAACACTCTTGGTCGAATCCAGTAATTTAAACACCTCACTCCTAATCTGCGGATTTCTGATTCCTCCGTAGCACGTCGTCTTCAATCATTGACGAACCTTAATATTAGATCCCATTAAGCCTAATGCAGGATACAGCTCCGTGACACCACAATAAAACCTACCAACTCTGCAATCCATGCCGTTTATCCTATTGTCGTTAGCTCGTTTTACAAAATAAAAAATACACTCATACCGAATTCGCTCATCTGACCCTAACTATCCCCCTATTTCTCTCATAACGCTGCTTGCCCTAAGCTTTCCCTAAAAAATTAATGAATTGCAATACGCAAACGACGCACTGTATAAACGTGCTCCCATCTCCGCTCTGTCTAATAGGCTCAGCAGCGGGCCTCATTTAAGGCTCATTTAAGGCTGAAGTTGCGCTGTTAAATCTTCTTCATCCTCTCTTGTTCGTCTGTTCTTCTCTCTCCATCCTCCTGTATCGATCTTTTAAAACCAACTCAGCCCGCCTCTTGCCCACGTCATTTTGTATGACGCTTGCAAGTTGCTCAGCCAATCACAGTTTTGTGGCCAGTTTGGTAACTGGGGGAGTCGTTCTAGACACTCCCCTACCCTGTATTTAGAGGAGATTAGGTTTATCCTGATTAAAACAGTACACTTATCAATTTCAAATAGACACATATATATTGTTTAGTAGCTTTAAAAAACAAACACATTGCTTCTTTTGTTATCATTTGTACCTTCTGTATAGCTAAAAATACTTTATCAGAGTAGTTCCAATCATGGGTTATTGCCATTTATAATTCAAAACATAATCTACCTAGGCTAAACAATTCTTTTATCATTTGATCATCATCTTTACCTGTTCTTATAATCAGGGGAAAAGTTATGTCTTTCATTATGTATCTTGCATCTTAGATTATTCTGACAACAAACCTATCCATTGCGAGTGTCCAGGTTAAATTGATCAAATCAGCTTTATATGCTTGGCCTGGAAAGTCCCCCCCCCCCCCCCTGGAAGTGCTTTAGTTACGAGACAGTGTTGATCACAAATATCTGAGTACACATTGACTCACAAAAGACCAGACGGTCAATATACCTGCGCATGGCTGTCACGCACGCTCGCGCATGCACGTCGCGGCACTTTGCGCTCCTCTGACTCACAAAAGACCAGACGACCAGACCAGTGATTATACCTGCGCTGATGTATGAGATGTGTATTGGAATACTGTGCCTCCGTTGATGTCTTGATGCAGGGGCGAAACATGGCAAATACACACAGCGGCCAGGTGGAAAACTCGATCTGAGTTGGGCTCACGGATTTTCGCTTGACCTTTTTTATTTTTTTGCCAATGCGCGACCCCACTGTCACCTACCTAAATTATCTCGCAGTCTACTTGAAATCAGCACCACTGGTCTAGAGAGTGACTTTGATCACATTCAATTCTGGGAGTGTAGTCCTTTCATCAAATAGCTGAATTCACTTTATTCCTTTCAAAGCTCTGTACTGGGATTTTGTTAGAATGTTACCAGAATGTTTCATAGGACATTGATTGAAAACTATCGGCTCAAATTTTACAATTGATTGCTTATTTTGAAGGTATGAACCTGTAGTTTCATATTATGTAAAAAAGAAATGTGAACATTTTGAGGGAGGAGGAGCATAACAGCCTAGACTTTAATTAACAGGTCCGATACCGGACCCCTTCGGGCTTAAGAGGTTAAGAATGTTTTACAAATCATTTGTTGAAGATGAACAAATAAATAGAGGTATAGTAGTTTTTTCATATCCATTTTTCAAAGCATCTACAAATGTGTTACTACACATTAGATACCATTAGTAACCTCTGTTCCGCCCGTGCTGTCCGGGGGTGGACCGCAAATGACATCACGTCATAAATCAAGCTCTCCAGACTGTCTGACAAAATTATAGTTTTTTTTGTCAAACATATTCAAGTATTTAAACATCATAACCATGTCACTACAGCAGTTATAATGTATATTATCATCAATACGTTCGTTTACCAATAGGTGTTATTAGATCAATTTTAGTTTTAGTTTTTGTGTTGTTTTGATCGCGAAAGTCGGCCATTTAAAAAAAATATATATTTATTGTAGACATGTTGTGGCCATTTTGAAGAGGACATTCAGAGCTTTCAATGAGCGTTGGAATTTTTCAAAACAACATTTCCCAAAGGCCTCTATGGCGCTTCAAGCTAATTACTTCTGTATGGATTTTTTTATATATCTTATTAGTCGGATACCACAAAACTGAACATTATTGGCATATATTGGAGCGCAGTTAGTTTGTCTCCCCTATTTTTTTTATTTTTTTTTATATATTGATCTTTTCCCCCCACCTTTTTCCTCCGATTTTCTCCAATCCCAATGTTAGTCGTTATGCCAATTCCCAATCCCCTTCCTGGTCGCTGCGCACTTACCCCCCACAGTCGGTCTGGGAGAGTGGAGGCTACCACGTGCTTCCTCCGACACACATCCAGCCAATCAACCGCCTCTTTTCACCTGGCAGCGCGGATTCTCACTGAGAGGGCGTAGCGTGTGGAAGGATCACACTATCCCACTTAGATCCTATCCGCGCTTAGCAGGCGCCCCGACCGAACTGTAGGAGTCGCTGTTTACAACGACCCGGACCCACCCCGCCAGCTTCTCCCACCCTCTAATACTGCCAATTGTATTAGTGTGAACGGCCAGCCAAGCTGGTGACAACCCCGGAGCTGTGAGCTGGATTCGAACAGGCGAATCCAGCCGCTCCGGGGTTGGTGACGAACGCAATCTCCGTTACGCCACCTGACCGCCCCTTTGTCTCCCCTATTTTGAACATTTAGCAACAATCAGATTTGAAATCAATTTCAAAATGGCATCACTCTAGAGTCGGCTGGGTGGCGCAGTGGACATTGCGCTTGTCACCAACGCAAGAGACACCGGGTTCAAATCCGGCTGTCGGCGTTGCCTCCGGCTTGGGCCGGCGGTCATACTGGCTCAATTGGCAGAGTCAGCGGGTGGAAGTCGATGGGTGGTAATCTGGACGTTGTGGACAGCGACTCCTACAGGTCGGTTGGGGGACGCCTGCACAGCAGAGACAGGAAATAGCGGGGGTAGTGTGAGCCTCCCACATGTTACACCTCGCCAATGAGAGTCCGTGCTGGCAGGTGAAAAGATGTGACAGGCTGCCTCCTTGTGTACCGGAGGGGAAACGTGATGCAAGGCTTCTATCCTCCCTACGACCGACCTGTGGGGGGCATATGCGAGCAACGTTCAAGACAGGGGAGGGGAGAATTGGAAACAGCGAAATTGGGATGGGAGAAAAATAGAGAATAAGGAGAAAAAGTGGATAAAAAGATAATGTCATCACTCTGGCAGGAATAAGAAACGTACTGTACATACAGTCGATTTCATTATCTGTTCTTATGCACGCCAGGTGATACTAAATCCAAATTGAACTTGGGCATTTGAAAGATAAGATTTGGCACAATCCATAAATGTGCAAATTGGCTATAATAAGATAATTTATAAGCCTGCTATTCTATATTCTATAATAATATTTCAAATAGCATTGGTCCGGATGGGAGAATTCAGTACTGTATCTACAAAACCTTCTGTTTACTTATCTTCCCTTTATTAATTTCCTTAGATTTTCTGTACACGTGATCTCAAGAAGGTACTGAACGAGCTCAGTTTTTCATGTCTGGTCATTTTTAGCATGGTGTTATACACTATCAAAGATGCAAAGACAAATCATAATTCATATTCTCCTTTGTTTCATCACAATTTAAGCAAGCCTAGTAATAGACACAATATTTCTGACACTGGGAATACATTCACTGAGGTCCATAGATGTCCCTAGATCATCATCAACCTTTATTTATTCTCAAAATTACAATTGAGGTCACCCTCATTTTCAATGTAGTCGAGAGTTTACAGACATTTCAATGCACACATTTCTACAATATAACAATAATAAATATTAACACATTGAGTGCCACACCGCTTCCGGGAAGTGACCCCTTCCTTGCCGTCCATTAATCCCATGTAAACATAGTTGTAGTTTGTAGAGCTAAACCTATATTTTATAATAGCTATGGGTCTAATAACGGCATTGAGTCTCAGTGACTTGCTTCTGGTCAACGTGCAAAAAACATTTTTTCATCCGTACATTTCCCTTTTATACCATTTTGAATATGAATATAGTTTGGGTGCTTCTGAGTCATTCCAGGGAAAAGACGCGAAAACTGCGTTTTTGTGTAATTCAATAAACACGTTGTAATTTTTCACCTGATTATTGGATCTTCCTGAAATCAACGCTAGATCATAATTATTATCCTTCCTCGTGCATGCATGCAATGTTGTTTAGACCGGCGCGCCGGTTGCTCGAAGGCATGTGAACCCCCCCGGAACAGTCAGTCCCCCGAACACCTCACACATCAATCCCTACCACATCCCCATCCAAGACACACCCCTGATAAAGCACGCCATGACCGAAGGAAAACACAAACAGCCCGCGCGCCACTCACACCGCCATGCACGGCGATGGGAATGCCAACCCCACGGGCCGCTCCATCTACCCCAGCCCTGGCGCCTCCGCCACCACAAGGAAAACCTGCGAACACCACACCCCCACCCCCAAACTCCACAGAGGAATGACAGGCCACGCTCCCCAGGACCCGCAGCCACGCCAAAGGAGACACGACTCCACACACTGTATGTATATTGTATTGAATGGTTATTTCTCTCCCACCCAACCACCCCCTCCAAATGTACAGTCTCCACCCCACCGTATATATGTATATTTCTCTCCCACCCACCCACCCACCCACCCCCTCCTAGTGTACAGTCCCCTCCCCATCATATGTATATACTCTGTCAGGATCTATGGGTAACAATACTGTATATTTGAATACCGTTTATGTCACAAATGTATCAGTACTAAATACCTGTATGTCCCTATGCCATAAATGTCATGTATGTTGTGTATGTCATAAATGTCGATATTAATTGAAAATGGGGGACCCTGATGTAAACAAGACAAACGTCTTTCTCTGGTCTGCATGGCCTGTATTGCTTTTCTCACGTTGTACAGTTTTTCAGTGGTAGCCGCTTAGCTTGCTTCTTAGCCGGGTTGAGCTAACTGTTAGCCAGTTAGCTGTTTAGCTATGACGTTAGCCGCTTGGCTGGGAATGTTAGATTGATGCTATCAGTTAGCCTAGAGTTAGCTGTTAGCCTACAACCATTAAACATTAGCCGTGAGAATAGCAGGCCCTGGCACTCTGACTACGACATCATCTTTGACAGAAGATGTAGTCGGGCCTGCACCATGACCGGCTGCAGGAGGGGGGCGTCTCGCCGGAGCGAGGCTCCGGCCATAGCTTCTTTTTGCCCCGCCAGCGAGAGGCCTTTCGTCAACGTGGAGACCAGCTTGTGTTGCAGCCTTTCGCCCTGCGTTCCTTGGTGCAGGTAAGATGTCCATTGGACATTACCCCACTCTTCCTTCCTTCCCCTCCCGAATGTTTTGTTAATAACAATGTTTTTTTTCCAGGCAAAACATATGTGACCGAGACCAGCGACTGTGCCTACAAGTCGGCGTCTTGAGTTCTTCAAAAAAAGAAAAAGAAAAAGAATAATTTGGTTTTGTTATTTTCGTTTATTTTTTTATATATATAATTACAGTTCGAGTGTTGAAGAACATATTTAGTATAACAGCGAACAGATATAATAACTCTAATTGTAAGAAATCTGTGTTTAAAAAAGGCTGTTTTGAGGCAGAAGTCTGATCCTCTGCACGGAGCAAGGGGGGCTAGTCGTTTTTGCATGTGAATAGTCTGCGCGTTGATAGGTACGCCCACACTGTGTTTATATTCAGATTCACTGAGCCGTGCTGCTCAGGTAACATTCACACAGAGACATTACCGTTAACGATGGACGCACAGAGATTGTCAGCTGCTCTTAACAGAGGAAGAGAAGGACAAAATATTGACTCCTCGAATTTAATGCATGAGTACATTACGGACTACATGAGTGATAACAGTACAGGCGAGCGGCCAGCTGTATCATCATCCGACGACGAGGAGGGAGAAGGAGGAGACAAACTTGTTTTAGATTCAATAGAATCTAACGACGATGCAGACGACGAGGATGAAGAAAAATACATTTGCGTTGAAACTGTAGCATTGGGCTTTTCAGTTGAATCGACCATGCGATCAGTTGAAAATATGTCTGGTTTAACGGTGGAGAGCGAAATAGCAGAGGAACTCAGAAAGATACAAGCTTTCGATTGTAATAGCCAGAAATGCAGAAAGGAAAATTCCGAACGATCTGCCTTGTCTTGTTCAAAAAAACTGTCGGTTGAGTTAATCTACCAAAACAGATTGGACACCATTGACACCAAGAGAAAGGGACATGTGTCTGTTGTCCATTATTGGAACGTGCCAAAATGTTTCAGAGATGACTCAAAAGACTAAGAAAGTCAACGGCGTACGCGTGGCTTCACAGACAACATACAAATTCCACGACATTGTCGTCTGTCGTCCAACGTTCTGTTTCATTTATGGTTAAGTGTATTTATGATTGTATATTGTATTGTATACGTAGATGTAGATGTATGTTTAGCAATAGGTTAAACGTGTCTAGATAGTCTTCGAGTTGGCCATTCTCAATAGGGCATCAATAAAGGAATATCTTATCTTATATCAGTTTAGGAATGAATTGAGTGACGGTATTCTATATTCATATTAAAATTGCATTTTTGTTTAGGATCAGCGATGGGCTTCTCAAAAGCCTTTTCAAACACTACAAGACGGATGGCCTGACACCACGTGAGAGGAAGAAACAGCCGCGGACCCACAAGCGTTTTTTGTCTCTGGCCGACATAAAACAGGTTGTGAAATCTCTGATCAACTATGCCGTCCTACATGCGATCGTGTTGCCTGGTCGCCATGCTGGTCACAAGGATTTCACTGCAAAGTTACTGCCGTGCCAACCAATGTGACCAAAGCTTCCGTGTGGTGCATCTACAGATGTATAGAAGGTATGTTATGTGTGTACAAACCAGTCCTACCAGTTCTAAGTACCGCATTAACAAGACTGAGACATTACTGCCCAACGATCAACATCAACTTGCCGCTCCGCACCCCCCATACACACTTGCACACACACACAAACAAACTTGTGTAAAACCACCCCTTGCTCTCTCTCTCTTTCTCTCTCTCTCTCTCACCCACACACACACACCCCCATCCCCAACCCCCGGTGACATAACTCCAACTTCTCCATTACAACAATAACTGTGAACTTGCATTGCTGCACTATACAGATTCTATTCTATTCTACCAATCTAACAAAAACACTTGTCTTTTCAGGATATCGCGTTGTTGGTCAGAGATCCTTTGTTTCGGTTTTAAAAGCACTTCTTCCGCAGATAATGAGCTCAAAACCCAGGACAGATCTGTGTTCTCAATGCTATACCAACAATCACCAATTAAGTCAAGCCGCGGGGAAGCCAGATAAGCTGCAGGTGGAGAAACTCCAGGTGTGTACAGTCTACTAATGTACAGTCTCCTCCCCATTATGTATGAATTGAAAATGAGGGACCCTGATGTAAACAAGACAAACGTCTTTCTCTGGTCTGCATCCCCTTGTGTCTATTGACCCGTTCACGACCACACTACAGAAGGTTGACCTTTCACTACTACACTACAGATGGTTAACCCTTTCACCGCCACACGAGAAAGGGTTAACCCTTTCACTACCACACTCAAGTTCTTTAGTTCTGTATCATAGTCGGTTCCGCTCGGCGTCACTCATGCACTGTCCTCGCACACGTGCACGCGCACTGAATAAAGACCACAATGTACCTTTATATCCCAATATTTGACTGACCACACCCCTATCAGCTCACCTACATAAGCAGGTGTGTGGTCACCTGCTCTCCTCCTTCTCGCTTTCACCACAAGGAAGTGTCTCGGTAGATCCCCACTTGACGTGAATGTGATAGTAGGAGAATAGTTGGAAAACAAGAGATAAGTTGACATCATATCTTTATTTTCTCTCTCACTATATTCGAGAAAATACGGCAATATTGTCTTCGTACTGGAGTGTCTGGAAGATGATGATCATTCTAAAAATCCTCCACCGGTTTTCGTATTGGGAGTTCGCGCCGCTACATGCCTTCCAACTGCAGTCCTTGCTGTGTGCTGGTTGCTGTAAAGGCACAGCTGGACTGTAGGACGCGCCGCTGTTGTGAGAAGAGGTGGGTTCCAGGTTTGGTGAGTAATGTTTTGCTTGCGAGCTCCACTTGTCTGTTAGTGCTATGGGGGCTAGCTGACAATGTTTATGAAAACCGGCCCCAGACTAGGGTCCTTTGTTCAGCCTCTTAGGCGACGGCGGAAGACCTTGGTCTGAAGCCCATTATAGTTAACTAGTGGGCCACGACCAATAACACTGGTGATCCCTGTGTTTTCTGGACGAGTGGATGTTTCTCTGTCACCGTGAGGCCCCTTCTTTCATATACAAATGAGAGTATTCCCTCACGAGGAAATATGGGCATGGATGTTCGTTAGCGGAAGATCTGTGTTCAAGTCAGCTACAGCCCAGTTGGGTATTGTGCTGGCTCCGTCGGGTGTTGGTAAAATCACCGTTGTAAAACTGTGTTAACATCTTGTTTCTCTTTTCTCTTAAAAAGTGAGGAGGGTTACAGAACGGCGGCCTGTCGGAGTGTGACTTGTTGTATCGTTGTGTACGAGTTCAGGTGGTGGCTGCTTAGATTGCGTGCTAGTTGTGGCCTACTGTGTTAGCCAGTCAGCTGTTAGCTGCGGCGCTAGCTCGCTGTGTTTACCAAGCCTGTTGTGTCACTAGGCTAGGTAAACGTTAGCTTGCTGGTTTCGGCCGAGAGCGGCCATTAACTTAATGCTACACTGTTGAACGTGCTGTGACTGTAACATGTTTTTAACACTCTTGACTACGACGTCATCTTTGACAGAGGATGTTCGTCGAACCTGCCCTGAGCCAGGTCGGCGAGGGCTGCGTCAACAACGAGCGGCGGGTTGGAGCAGCAAGCTGCCCGTGCCGTCAAACACAGGACGGCTGTGTTTACTTCGGTGCCATGTTAGAGACTGCAGTTTCGCTTGATCTGCGCTCAAGGTAGGCAAGGTCCTGACCAGGCCTTGAACACTTCTTCTTGCTTTCCCTTCTAAATGTTTTGTAAATAACGATGTTTTCCAAAACGAGTGTTGCTGCACTACATTTAGGATACGACGCGAGTTATGTGTGAACTGTTTTGTCACTGGTATTTAGCTTCTCCATGCAAATCGGGTTGTTTGTTACAGATGTGAAAATGATCTGGTTTGTTGTGTTGAGAAACATCATGTGTGTTTATGTACTGTGTACTCACAACTAAGGGGGTTAAACTAACCTATAAAGCTATGCTTAGTGACGTAAAGAATGGTTTTTTCTCAGCCTGTAATGACAATGAACAGTCTGTTCACACATTAACAGGTTTACCTGTTTAACTGGCCGTATTAAGGGTAAAGTAGGAGGGTTGTGTTTCCCCCCGGTTCCCTGGGGACTTCTTCATCCTCCTCGCAGACATGTTGTTACACTATATTGTGTCACTGTGTGGTAGGGATACGATGTAACCCTTAGCTTGATTGCTGAGGTTGTGCTAAAACTGCTTGAGGAACTTTATTTTCCTAAAAGAAAAGTTTGTTTGGTCGCTTTTCGTGTGTGCTTAGCAAGGCCTGTGGCCGATACTAATCGAGAATTATGTATTCTCTCATTATGAAAAACGGCGTTCCTCTGTAGAGTGTTTTTGCCATTTTTTGTAGGTGATGATGGGTTGTGTGTGTCGTGTGACCTGCAACTGGGTTGGGCTGGCCACAGAAGCACATGTGTAAGTTTGGTACCGGGGCTCTTGGAGGGCCCTCACTATTCTGTGTTTTTTCCTTAGTAAAAATCAGATAGCAGGTTAGCACATGCGCTGTGTGAAGCTGTTAGGCGCTTCATCGAGCTGACTATGACTGCGTCATACTCTTTTTGTCATTACATCGTATCATGGGTGTGGGGTCGTAAAGGGGTGAACTGGTAACCTTTCCGCCCCCTTTTTTCTGTTGGTCAGGGGTAAACCCACCTGTCCTTCAAGGTTCCTGTCACGTTGCGGTTCGTCACATTACAGGGTGAGGGGGGGAGGGGGGAGTTTCCTGATCCCACGCCCTGGAATATTGGGCATGTGCACCGCAGAAATTCCCCTGCCATAGAGTACGTCACTGTGCGCGTCTCTGTTGGTAGGACTTCCGTGTGCTGTTCAAAAAAATTTACCCCCGGCTGTGTAGACTGGGATACATACTGTTGGTGCTTCCTTCTTTTCTTTTAAAAAGAGTTGGAGTTAGGAATTATCACACCCCTCTTGTCGTTCCCCTGGGCGCCTTGGGGATTCAATGACAGGTCTAAATAGCCTGTTCATTGATGTGGTTGTGTCCCGACGCACGCATAGTGCTAGCTCGGACTGGCACGCCTTGGTTGCTTGGGGTTAAAACGGCGTTTTTATAAAGCAACTGGGATGGAGGTTTTTCCTCTTCCGACGACCTGTTTTTTTTGTCGACGGATTCTCGTTCATATCTGGGGGATGATGACGGAATGGATCTGAACATATGTAGAGGGGTCTCACGCCCTGGGGGTGGGCCACCGGGCGCGGTTCGCCCCGAACGTCTGGGTGGCGCCTTCTTTTCATGTTTAAGATCAACACGCATATCTGCCCCTTCTCCTGGAGTAGGCATGTCGGCGTGGTTAGGGCACGGGACTGGTTCTGGTCACGCTGGTCCGGATCAGTTGAACCCGTTGTCCGCCGGGGATGCAGATCTGCTGTTCTGGTACCCTGAGGGACTTGGGCTTTTTTCAGGGGAAAAATGCCAGGTCGGTCCGGGTGTCACAGGGTTAAGCAAGGCCTCCCACCAGGCACCCTCCGGGCTGTTACAGCCACTTCCCGTTCCGAGCGGTCCTTGGTCACATGTGGCGCTGGACTTCGTCACAGGTCTTCCCTCCTCCCAGGGGAACACTTGCCTTCTGACCGTGGTGGATCGGTTCAGCAAGGGGGTTCACCTCGTGGCCCTTTCCAAGCTTCCCTCGGCGGCCGAGACGGCGGACCTCCTGACACACCGCGTGTTTCGCCTCCATGGTTTTCCCCAGGACATCGTCTCGGACCGGGGGCCCCAGTTCACCTCCCAAGTATGGCGGGCTTTTTGCAAGGGATTGGGGGCGACGGTCAGTCTTTCCTCTGGTTATCATCCCCAGACTAACGGACAAACGGAGAGGATGAACCAGAGCGTGGAGTCTGCTCTTCGGTGTGTGGCAGCCGAGAGACCAGCTTCTTGGAGCCGTTTCCTTCCCTGGGTCGAGTACTCCATCAACTCCATGGTCAGTTCCGCCACCGGCCTCTCACCTTTTGAGGTATCCCTGGGCTACCAACCCCCTCTTTTCCCTGCACAGGAGACGGAGGTGGCAGTTCCCTCCGTGCAGGACCACCTCGACCGCTGCCGACGGGTCTGGGACATCACCAGGACCGCGCTGCTCCGGACATCTGAGCGCGCCTGTCGTGGGGCTGACCGGCGCCGGGTTCCTGCGCCGACGTACCACCCTGGGCAGAGGGTGTGGCTTTCCGCGAGGGACCTCCCGCTTCGGTCCTCGGCCAAGAAACTTAACCCCCGGTTCGTCGGACCTTTCGAGGTTCTGAAGGTACTCAGTCCGGCGGCTCTGCGTCTTAAACTTCCTGCGTCCATGCACATTCACCTTGTTTTCCATGTGTCCCGGGTTAAGCCTGTCTCCCTCAGTCCCCTGATGCCTCCTGCTCCGGATCCACCACCTCCCGAGATGGTGGACGGTCACCCCCAGTGGCAGGTCCGCCGGTTGATGGGCGTTCGACGGCGGGGTCGGGGGTTCCAGTACCTGGTGGACTGGGAGGGTTACGGCCCGGAGGAACGGAGCTGGGTCTCCCGCCAGCTCATCGTGGATCCCGGCCTGATCACAGACTTCCATCGTGCCCATCCGGGCGAGCCGGGTCGGCCTGGTCGCCGGGTGGCTCCCGTGGAGGGGGGGGTACTGTAAGGTTTGTCCGCTGCTCACCCACTCGCTCTGTTCCTTTAAGGGATTTCGGTTAATTAATTGCATTCTCCTCTCCACACGCTTCTTCCTGTAGATGCCGTTTGATTGGTGCTCCCCCAACCACACGCTTCTGGAGCAATGATCAATTTCATCCCGCAGCTGTCACAGCTTGTCATTAAGCACCCCTTGGCTTTATATACCCTGATTCCCCTATTATCAATGTTGGATCGTTCTGAAATATTCTCAGCATTTGCCGTTTCCTTCCGTTGCTGCTTTCCCTGTTCTTTGCCTCCCAGGACACCCGAGAAATATTCCGTTTGGAGACCTGCTTCCCCGTTACGAAGCGCTCGCCCTGTTTGATCCACCCGCTTCACGCACAGCGCTCTGGTGAGTTTTTGTAAGACAGTCTTTTGGATTCAATCGTTTTTGTGTGTGTTAAAGCACTGAAGAGATCCTGTTTTTCGTTCAGACTGTCCTCACCCTTTTTGCCAGTTGGATATTCACTTTTGGAATTATTGTTTGGACATTGCTCACTGTGTGTTGCACACCGAAGATTCTGTCACTTGGATTTATTGTTTGGACATTGCTCACTGTGTGTTTCACACCGAAGATTCTGTCACTTGGATTTATTGTTTGGACATTGCTCACTGTGTGTTTCACACCAAAGATTCTGTCACTTGGATTTATTGTTTGGACAAATCACTTCACCTGTCACCTGTCAGTTTTCAATTGTGCACTGAGCTAACTCGGACTCTCTCTCTCCCTATCCGCCTCCACCCCGGAGTATGTGCTGAGAGGATTCTGCAGAGCGGCTCAGACGTCACGGACAGATTCCACAAACGTAACCCCCCGGGAGAAGCTGCAGAGCAGCAAACATTCCTCACATGCCTGTTTCCCAGTTTGTTCTGTTCTCCACCAAATTCTTTCTGTTTACTCAGTAAATAAACACGCCCTTGATTTTGGCTAACTCAGAAACAACTCTCTCTGTGCCATTTGCGTTTGGGGTCGGTGTCAAACCATAACAGTATGCAGTTCGTCTCCCTAACAGGGGTGGGCAGTATTCCGCTGTAAAGGCTGTTGTTCTTCCGGATATGGTTCTTGTGTATGGTCACAAATTATTGTTTATGTTCCAGGGCATTCTGTATGCCACAGAGTGATATTATTCCAGAATATTCCAATATGACACAGAGCGTTGAAAAAGTACAGAGTATTCCAAAATGTCAACAACATAGCTCCTCACATGACTTGCATAAAACCCATAAATCTAGCGGGCCCAAACAGCGAACCATTACAAAAATACAGTATCTAGCGTCACATATTAACTACATCAATGTTATCAACGTTTATTTGACGCCGTTTTTGGTGTTATAACGAAGTAATCAAAAATAAAAAATAAATAAGAATAAGACTTAGCCTCCTCCGCATAGTGGGTTCCTCATGTAATCCTCGGCGTCTCCAGGCGAGGAAAGCTGGACCCTCATTCCATTTTTATCCATGATGGTAAGATTCGCAGGGTAGCGTAGTGTGGGTTTGAATTTTTTCTCAAAAAGATGAGACATCACTGATTTGTAACGGGCTCGTAGGTTTACAACCTTGCGGCAATAATCCTTGTAGAAATACACTAGTTTCCCGTTGTGTTGCAGAATTCCCCTCTTCTTTCGTGCCACCCGGATAATCATATCTTTTATTCCAGCTTGACGTAAGCTAGCAATAATCACCCTCGGTGTATTGTTGTTGTCATCTCGGGTGCCAATTCTGTAGCGCTGATCCACTATAGGTGGTGTAGAGAGGATATTGGTCCTAGAATTTGAACTAACACTGTCGCGAACGAGTCGTGTGTGCAGTTAACTGATTCATCCAGTCCCAATATACGGATATTAAATCTACGGGAATGATGTTCGATTTTGAATATCTTATCCGCTAGCTTCTCGTTGACATCTTCCATCTTCTCTGTTAGTTCCACGATGCAGTCATGTAAAGCCCCATCGCCCCTAACGAATCTCAGTGTGTGTTCGACCAAGGTGGCTTCCACTACAATAGTGCGCTCGATATGTTCACCAGCCGCTGCCCTTAAATCTTCAATTTTGGATTCGATAGATTCTTTGATAGCGTCAACCTTAGTGTAACTGAGGGGTACAATTCCCTGACTGTATTGAATAAGTATGGTATCATTAAACCACTACTGAGTTATGTACATTACTACTGGCCATACAGTACACATGTATATGAGATGAACACCCACACAATAACACGGCTTAACAAGAAAGTACTGTTTATAATATTTATTAGAAGAGCACCAAGATTATCTTACATTTATTAAGATTGAGAGTTGCGCTTGTAAGGCGAAGAATGTGCATGAATAGGTCAAGAGCGTAAGTCCATGAGCATATTACGAAGGGGATAATTAATACCACCTGTAGCATAAGAATTATATATGGTACACTAGTAGGTCAGCTGGAGATACTAGGGGGGTTTCCTCCGGTTGTAAGCCAGCAGGGGAGAGGATTTGTCGGTAGCAAAAGTCTGGATCAACGAGGAATAAGGAGACTCCAGGTACATCCCTTGATCCGTAGACAAAGCAACAGCTATTCTCCGGTGTGCAGTGCCGCATGGATGAAAGCTAGCCAGCCTCAGAGTCCTAGAGGCGGGCTCGACGGTGCTCCTCACAGGGTAAATCCCACACGGTAGTGGGGGTAGACGATTCTCTGCTCCAACAGCCACAGGACCAAAGCAATATAATCCAGCCGAAAAGGGCTCTGTAGTCGTCGGTGTAGGTTATCCAGTGTACATATCCACACGGTTCTCGTCTAGGGCTCCTCGGATGACGGCACAAGGTTAGGCCGCCCAGCCTGTATAAGCACACTAGCTCGGTATGATGAAACGTTGGTAATGCTGGTCACTGTAGAACGGTAGCCGCACGATACACTATACATAATAGACTATTACTTAATAATAGAATAGGTCGAACTCGACGATACAGCGTTAAACTCTGACACTTCAGCTATCAATTCGCACGCGGTCTCAAGGCTCTATTTCGGGGCAAAACGGGCCCCCTTCACAGCACGTTGTATCGTGGTGTGAGGCTTCAACTTATTGGTTAACTAACTGCTGTATCCACCTGCAACGTATTTATACGTAAGGTGAATAATCTAGTACCAGCCTTATTTCTGTCTCATATTACTGCGCAAAACCGGGCATGTACAGACATGTCTTAGCGGTGACTTTGAACTAGACATTGGGGGGTATGGCCGTGGCGCCTAAGGGGTCGCTGTCCAATAGGAGAACGAATATTATGGTCTGGCCTGTACTAGGTAAAGGGATATTCCGTGTATATGTACAAAGAATATACAAGGGATATCAGACGATATACAAATACTATACAATATATCTCAAGTAATAAATATATATATTCATTTAATCTGACCCTTTGTAACAGCCGCCTCCTAATTAGTCCGCACCTAATTAGATAAGCAGAGACAGATTAACCGCACTGTCCACTACTCAATGTCCGTTGTGAGGAGTAGGGCAATTCACAAAGTCAGGGGGTCATGGTCGTCATTAAGAGAGTCGGGGAGCCTTGGCAACTCTATCAGCCTCGCCACGGGTCGGGTGTATGTCCGCCCCTGGACGAGCACTTCTGCCGTTCTGACCTTTCCGTCGGCACCAGTGATCACTTTGCTTACGCGGCTGGCCGGCCACATAGCTCGGGGTAGTGACTGGTCGATAATCATGACGACTGTGCCTTCCGTCAAATTGTCTCTTTCTTTTACCCATTTCTGGCGGGTCTGTAGAGACGGTAGATAGTGGAGGAGGAAACTGTTCCAAAACTTGTCAGCCAATACTTGACTGTACCTCCACATTCTTCGGCCGTTCGCTTCTTCAGGTCTGTACACTGTCTGTGGGAGCGCGGGGTCCAGCCGCCCCATCAAGAGAGTGTTGGGGGTGACTGGGTCGACATCTGCTACATCACTTGAGACGTAACCGAGGGGCTTTGAGTTCAATACTCCCTCGATCTCCATGAGGACTGTCGTGAGGACTTCTTCCGCCACGGTCTGGGCCCCAAGCACGGCGTACAGGGCTGTCTTTATTGAACGTACTTCTCGTTCCCAAGTTCCCCCGAAGTGAGGTGCATTCGGGGGGTTAAACTGGAAATCAATCTGAGAGGGAGCGAGGTGGGTCTTAAGTTCTGGGCCCATAGCTTGGAAGCTCTCTCTCAGCTCTCTTTCTCCGCCTTTGAAGTTTGTCCCGTGATCAGACAATAATATAGACGGTTTTCCTTTCCGCGATGTGAATCTCCGGAAGGCCATAAGGAATGAGTCCGTACTCATGGTTGGAAGGAGTTCTATGTGTATCGCTCGGGTGGTCATGCATTTGAATACAATACCCCACCGCTTCTCCGTCCCTCTTCCTTTCTTCACATACAGCGGGCCGAAACAGTCCATACCGGTGGAGTGAAAGGGCTTGTCGCCGAGTCGGAGGCGACAGGGGGGTAGGTCAGCCATCCGGGGTATACTGGGCTGTGCTCGCCACTTGCGACAGTCTAGACAGGTTCGCTGGAAGCGTCGTACTGCTTCTCTTCCTTGCAGTATCCAATAGCGACGTCTGATCTCAGTGAAGACTCTCTCTGCCCCGGCGTGGTGCACGTCCTCGTCGTATTTCTTTATGATGAGCTCTGTGACCTTGTGTCGGCCGTTTAAGACTATCGGGAACTTGACGTCATCCGTTAGGTCTGGGGCCCTCCTCAGACGACCACCCACTCTGATGAGATTATGGGCGTCGCTCTCAGGGGCCAAGTGGAGCAGTCTGCTGTCTGACGGGACTGGCTTTGATCCCTGCAGACAGTCTAGCTCGTCGGGGAACGAGTCTCTTTGGGCTCGCTGTAGCAGAAGGAGTTCTGCTTCTTCGTAGTCAGCTGCATTAATGTCAGTAGTGGACGGAACCTCAGGGTGGTGCCACAGGAATGTCTTTAACTGCGCACTCTCAAGGGTGGGGCAGTCGTCTATGTTGGGATCTGTGGGGACTAGTGTGTGTGTCAACCCACAGAACATAGATTTCTTCTTCTCTGCCTCCTCTTCACTCGCCTCCCGTGGGGTGGGTGTAGGCCACTCTTCTTCCGGGAGCTTGAGGAACTCGGGACTGTCACTATAGAGATTGTGACGTGTGAGGTCATCCAGGGACATTCCCCGTGTGATGACGTCGGCTGGGTTCTGCTTTGTGTCCACATACCTCCAGCATGCTGCTTCTGTTAAATCTTGGATCTCTGTGATTCTGACTCCCACGAAGACCTTGTATCTACACGAATCGGACTGGATCCATGTGAGTACGGTCATGGAGTCTGACAACAGGATTGTTCTTTGCACCGGGATGGTGAGTTCACGTTGGATTAACGTGGCGAGTTGCGCTCCTACTAGGGCTGCGCAGAGCTCTAGACGCGGGATAGATTGTTGCTTGCGGGGGGCTATTCTTGAGCGAGCCAGGATGAAGGCAGTATGTATTTCTCCTCCCTCCTCTCGGGCCCGCAAGTAGGCCACCGAACCGTAGGCTACTTCGGAGGCGTCGCTGAAGACGTGCAGGTCCATCTGACACGTCTCCGGCCTCACTGTGGGTGGGAAGTAGCTGCGGCGTATGTTGACACCTGGGAGCGAGCTGAGTTCTGTCTCCCACTCTCTCCATGTGGAAGCAAGGTGGTCGGGTATGGGGTCGTCCCAGCCCTGGTCCTTGTCCCATAGCGCTCGTACAATCATCTTTGCCCTGGTGGTGTAGGGTAGAATACATCCCAACGGGTCATATTGTCTGGCGAGTGTTCTGTATACACTCCGTCTTGTGGTCGGTAGTGAAATCGACCTTCCCTGCTCCTTGGTCAGGGGTGTGTGTCTATAATGGAGCGAGTCTGTTTTGAAGTGCCAGACTAGTCCTAATGTCATTTCTTGGGCTTCTCCTGGGATGGTCGCCATCCAGGTCTCGCTGCTTGCTGCCTTGTCCTCTGGGGAGAGGCTGCGCAATACTTGAGGGTCGCTGCTGGCCCACTGCCGGAGATCAAAGCCGCCTTTGATCAGAGAGGCGCGGAGCTTGAGTAGGAGGGCCTCGGCTTCTTCTGGCGTCGAGACGCTTTGCAGACAGTTGTCCACGTAGAAACTATTTCCTACACTTTTTTCGGACCTCTTCATCAGCTGCTGGGTCCTCTGCGACGTGTTTTTGCAGTGCGAACGTAGCACAGCATGGGCTGCATGTGGTTCCGAAAGGGAGGACTTCCCATTGATAGATGGATGGTTGCTCATCCCCGATCCTCTCTCTCCATAAGAACCGCAGCAGGGGCTTGTCCTCTTCCACTAGTCGCACCTGCAGGAACATCCCTTTGATGTCGCCGCTGATGGCCACCTTGTTCTGGTGGAAACGTAGCAACACGCCTAGTAGAGAGGGGCCGAGTGTTGGGCCGGGCAAGAGCTCTTTATTCAGATTTTGTGATCTGATCTGGTAGCTGCAGTTAAACACAATACGATCCTTGCCGTTGTGGTGGACTTTGTGGTGCGGCACGTACCATGATTCGGTCGTCTGATCGGCCTCTTTAATGTCAATTCTCTTTATGTGTCCCGCTGTGATTAGCTTGTCAATCTCAGCGCGGTACACAGTAGCTTGAGCGGGGTCTCTGGCTAGGCGCCGCTCTGTGTTCGATAGATACCGCTCCGTCGCTTCTTTTGGGGCGTGGAAGGTAGGCATACCCTCTCGCCTCAGGAGTGGAGTTGCGTATCTCATCACTCCGTTGACTTTGACTCTCTTTGTCCCCTGCTCGAGGAGGGCTATGGCATAAATGTCTTCCTTGGAACGAATGTGTTTCTTTTCGTTCTTAAAGGGCATTGTCTCTAGTGTCCATAGCCTCTCGACGTGCTGTAAGAGGGCGGTGTCTTCTTCTGTCACTCTGGAGTGGAGGCAGCGAGTGGCTGCTGTTCGGTTGGGAGACCTGGAGAGGGGGCCTTGTAGTGTCCATCCTAGGCGGGTCTCGACTGCTGCTGGACAGCCTCTGGGCCCAGTGTGGACCCGGTCCATCGGGACGATGAGGTGTGCGTGGTCGGATCCTATCAGCAGGGTCGGGGTGGCGCCGTCTATGAGCGGTATAGGTAGTTGACGCAGGTGCACGTATTTGTCCATCAGCTTGGCGATGGGGTAGGTGTACCGCGACAGGCCTATGTCTTGGCTGGTGAAAGCGTTAGTGATCCTATACCGTCTCTCTGGCTGCCCGCTTGCTGCGATAGTGAAGGAGACGTTCTCACCCTTGATCGTCTTCAGGTCTCTTCTTATAGTCCGAATCGTCATCTTTTCTTCGCTCCTCCGCAGCCCCAGCTGGGCCGCAGCGGACGCGAGGAGAAGGGTCTTTTCTGACCCGTCGTCAAGGACGGCGTAGGTGTCCATGACCTTGTCCTCGTAGCTCAATGTTACGCGGACCACCTTCAAGAGCACCCGGGCACCCCCGCTGCTGGCGGGGTCAATGTAAATAAGACTTGCCTTTGTGCTGCTTGAGGGTGCGGGCTTTCTTCTGTTACTGTCATGTAAAACGTCCAAGTGGGCTCCGTCACACCGACTACACCCCTTCTTTAAGCGGCACTCGGCTGCCATGTGACTGCGCGCACAGCGGTAACATCGGCGGTTGGACTTTATCCATTGACTCACCTCGTCGGCGGTCATCTTCTTGAACGTGTCACAGTGTGACAGCCAGTGTTCCTTTTCGCAGTACTGGCATACAATCTTCCACTTCTCTTTCGTCGAGGGGGTGCTGTGGTTCTTGTTACGCGGTACTGATTCGGCTTGGTGCATGACGGTCACCAGCCTGCGGTTATCGTTTGATCTCCTAGGTCCCTCTCTGGAGCTTGGTACGCTCCGCACGAACGTATCCAGTCGTAGGCTGCTGACTTCTCTCGCCAGGAAGTCGGCCAGGTCTAGGAGGGATGGCTCGGGACCGTTGGGATCACTGTGGTCTCTTTGCCGCCTGAAGCGCTCTTGTCGGGCGGGCGGGAGCTTCTCTAATATCCTCTCAACATTACAGTTCGTGCCTACCCTTTTCCTTTTGTGCCCCCAGCATCCCTACCAGGGATTGTACCTTGATAGAGAGGTCATCTAATGAGCGATTGTCTGTGGCTGGGGGTAGACGGTCAATATTCCTTATCTCTTGTATTACGTAGTCCCATATGCGTCCATAACGTTGGTCGAGGGCTACTAGAGCCGCGGTGTATGGGGTACTTGAGTTGGAATATGCCAGCGCTATATTATGCGCTCTGGGCACCTTCAGGTGCTTGAGTAGGATAGCATACTTGTACGTCTCATCGGGGACATCGGACATCATTGTCTCTAAGCACATTCGTAACTCTGTGTACTGTGCTCTGTCCTCGTGTGTGAAGTCCGGGAACGTCGGTGTGCCAAGGTACGATGCCATGGATGGCTGGCACATCGGTGAGCGTTGGGGGAGAGGCCTCCTAGGCGAGTCTCCCCTTCCGTGTCGTTGTGGGCTGGTACCTGGTGGGTACCAAGGCCCGGGTACCCAGGTGCTGTTCCTCGGGGCTGGTCGTGCGTCAAGCTCACCCTTGAGTTGAGTCGGGGGTCTGTAACGCAGGGCCTCGGGGGTAAAGTCTGGGCTGTACTGGACCTCCTGGTCCTGTGGAGTACGATGCTGCTGTTGGGCTTGACTTTCCTCCGCTTCCTCTTCTTCTTCCTCTGCCAGGTCTTCTAGATCCTGTAATCGTCTATTTAGTCTCTCAGTGGCGTAGGCCGGTTCTTCCCTGTTGCTGGGTCTCGCATGGACCGGTCGGGGAGGGGGTTCGGAGACGTGTATAGGCTCTTTCTGTTGGCCGGGCTCCGGGTCGCTTGATCGGGTAGGGGAGGGTGCCCTAGACCCTTGTCTTGACGAGGCCCTGGAGCTCCGTGCGGAGGGAGGGGGGGTTGCCTTGGCAATCAGTTGCTCCATTATCTGCGATTGTAATCGGTCGCGCTCGGCTTCGCGCTTGATGTGAGCGAGGTCGCGCTCTGCTTCGCGCTGGGCTTGGGCTGCGTCGCGCTGTGCATTGGCGGCTTCGCGATGTGCATCGGCGGCGGCGCGCTGGGCTTCGGCGCGGTCTCTTTCAATATTCTCTTCCGTCTGGAGGCGTCTGGTCTCCAGGCGTATGTGGTCGTCTTCACTCCTTTGCTGCGCCTGGAAGCGCTCTCGCTGGGTCGCAGAGTGTTCGCGTTCACTAAGGGCTTGCGCTTGGAGTTGCGCGTGGAAGCGTTCTCTTTGGTCTGCAGATTGTTCGCGCTCACTCAGTTGTTGAGCCTGCAGGCGGCCTCTTTCCATGGTAGAGTGTTCGCGCTCACTTTGGTGTTGCGCGCGGAGGCGCTCTTGTTCCATGGAAGAATGTTCGCGCTCGCTAAGCGTCTGTGCTTGGAGTCGATCGCGTTCAGTGGAGGCTGCCAGGGTGGCGATAAATACCTGCGCCAGCATCTTGTCCGCCTCGCTGGGGGAAGACACTGGTGGAGGTGATCGGCTTCTGGCAGTGCTCGTTGGAGATCCGTTCTCCTGTCGCGCTCCGAGGAGGTCCATCTCCTGGGTGCGCGTCTCTTCTGGTGGTGGGTCGGGTTCCGTCCCTGGAGCGCTTTCTTTATCCTGGAGCTCTCCGGGGACTATCCCGTTGACGTTGTCGGGGGGTAAAGTCATGTCATGTCCCTCCTGGTCCCCCCCGTGAGCTTGGTCAGTTACGTTAGAACCCACTAGGGTCTCTACTGGCAGGGTCGCCTGGTCGGTAGGGTTTGACATACTTTTACTATCCGCTTTTTCCGCGTTTAACGTCTGTATAAAGCTAGGTAGTAGACTGGCAGCTTAGTCCTCTAGGTAAGGAGGTGGCTGCCGTCTGCGCTGCGGGCGATCTAGATTAGGAGAACCGTTTGTGGAGTGTTCATCGCTGGCCATGTCAATATTAATATTATATTAATATTACGCTAATTACCCTCCGGCTCGAAGGACCAATTGTAACTGAGGGGTACAATTCCCTGACTGTATTGAATAAGTATGGTATAATTAAACCACTACTGAGTTATGTACATTACTACTGGCCATACAGTACACATGTATATGAGATGAACACCCACACAATAACACGGCTTAACAAGAAAGTACTGTTTATAATATTTATTAGAAGAGCACCAAGATTATCTTACATTTATTAAGATTGAGAGTTGCGCTTGTAAGGCGAAGAATGTGCATGAATAGGTCAAGAGCGTAAATCCATGAGCATATTACGAAGGGGATAATTAATACCACCTGTAGCATAAGAATTATATATGGTACACTAGTAGGTCAGCTGGAGATACTAGGGGGGTTCCCTCCGGTTGTAAGCCAGCAGGGGAGAGGATTTGTCGGTAGCAAAAGTCTGGATCAACAAGGAATAAGGAGACTCCAGGTACAGGAGACAGTGCAATAATCCCTTGATCCGTAGACAAAGCAACAGCTATTCTCCGGTGTGCAGTGCCGCATGGATGAAAGCTAGCCAGCCTCAGAGTCCTAGAGGCGGGCTCGACGGTGCTCCTCACAGGGTAAATCCCACACGGTAGTGGGGGTAGACGATTCTCTGCTCCAACAGCCACAGGACCAAAGCAATATAATCCAGCCGAAAAGGGCTCTGTAGTCGTCGGTGTAGGTTATCCAGTGTACATATCCACACGGTTCTCGTCTAGGGCTCCTCGGATGACGGCACAAGGTTAGGCCGCCCAGCCTGGATAAGCACACTAGCTCGGTACGATGAAATGTTGGTAATGCTGGTCACTGTAGAACGGTAGCCGCACGATACACTATACATAATAGACTATTACTTAATAATAGAATAGGTCGAACTCCACGATACAGCGTTAAACTCTGACACTTCAGCCATCAATTCGCACGCGGTCTCAAGGCTCTATTTCGGGGCAAAACGGGCCCCCTTCACAGCACGTTGTATCGTGGTGTGAGGCTTCAACTTATTGGTTAACTAACTGCTGTATCCAGTGTGCGAACCATAGCATGGTCTTTGGGTGACCTTATCAACCTTAGCGTCAACCTTATCCACCTATCGGTCAAGGTCTTTATTAGCTTAGCAAGAGAATCTATGGAACGGGCAAGAGAATCAATATCGGATGAGGTGACGGGGACGGTGGAAGATGTGGCAATCTCAGCAGTTTTTTTCTCTATTTCTCTTGCTATATCACGCACGGAGCTCGTATCCACAGGCGGATCTTCTGTAGTTAATTTGGCTACGCGTTTTCTTTCCGCTGTTTCTTTTCTTGTTGTCATCTTGATTCTTTCTGTCGATATAGTTAGTTGAAGATCTTAGTTGATATATACGTCAAGGTTTAAACACATTGGTGTTGTAAAAAGTGGTTTTTGAAGCAAACATTTTAATAACGGGAGAGGAGCTCTGACCAATGCGACCACTACATGCTGATGCTAAACCGGAAGTCTTATTACCTGTTTTTTATGTCTATTTTATTATTAGTATTATTGCACAATCGATGCGGGCATGACCACCCACATTTCACTGTATGCCCTGGTATGTATGTGACGAATAAACCTCTTGAATTGATTTGATATCTCTGTCTGCTGATTTGTCATGACCAGTGATGCCGGTAACGCGTTACTAAGTAACGCGTTATTGTAATCTGATTACTCTCCCCCGAAAATAGAAATCTAACGCGTTAATCTTTAAAAGCCAGTAATCTGATTGCAGTTACTTGTCCAAGTGGCTGTGCATTACTATTTCGTTACTATCTCATCATAAATTCATAATGCAGGCGGAATGCAGTATTTTATTTCGTTTTCGACAGTCAAAAATACATTTTGAGCTGTTTTTCTTTTGGGAGTGACGTAGTGTGGCAGTGAAAGGGTTACACAAGAATGTGTCCCGCGGGCCGCGGCGTGACTGGACACTCTGTCTGTGAGTGACTCTGCTTTGGTACAATCACATTCCCCATCCACAGTCTGCGAATCAGAGGCAGAGTAGGGCGGGTCTTCACAGCACGTCATGTGACATATGCGCCAATCGTGTGACAGCAGGGCTCCGTCGTCGGAGAATTCCACCCCAAAACGCTTGGCAAAATTAAAAGTGAGTTTCTGTTCAGACTTCCATCCCAAAACGCTCGTCAGTCACTACTTCACGTTCATATGCGGAGGAAACAAAATACTGTCTACCGCTAAAACAGCACATCCAATTGCATTGAAAGCATCTGGAATCACAACACTAGCCGACGCTTCGACTAGTAGGTACAGGAGGACTCGGAGGCCAGCCAAACAGCAAAAGAGAGAGATTGTTTCTTTCCCTTTTGATTAATGTATATTTGATGGTGGCAGAGCAAAAGCTCTTATTTGCCAGATTTACAGTTAATTTACATGTTAAAGAGAGACTGATTGTATGTTTATAGAGAGACATTTATAAAAACAATTTAATAGTTACAGTTGATATAATTGAATAGTTCAGCCTGCATTTGTTAGATGTGAATGGATACACTGGTTTTGTAAAACCACTGGCTGGCTGCTCTAATGCTGTGAGCATCATAGACTGTTGCTTTACCATACTTGATGGTACAGAAGCTGAAGCACTAGTTTAACAATTTACGTTATGTGCAGAGAAACAAGTTAAAAACAATTTATGCACTTTCAATAAAGCGTTTAAAAAAAACGGTTGGGGGAACGACGACGACTTCGTAACCTAGTTACTTTCAAAGTAACTAAGTTACTCTGATAATCAAGTAATCAGTAAAGTAACTTGGATTACTTTTTAAAGGAGTAATCAATAATCAGTAATCGGATTACTTTTACAAGTAATCTGTGGCATCACTGGTCATGACATGATAATATTTCTATTACATACTATTATCATACTACTGCTCATAGACGCCTACGTAATGGAGCAGCCGAAGCAGGTGCTCCACCAGTATTTAACTTGGGGGAGCAAACGTGTCCCTTTGCTCCCTCACTTTTTGATCATATGAAAAATATGATATACCCCCCCCCCAATATATAAATCTTATCTAACCATAACTACGTAATTTCAATCAAATTAATAATACGCAATGACACTTAATAGCAAGTTTTTAAGTTTCCAAAGATTGCGACACCCCCCTGCCCGATATGGTTTGATCCAGTGCCTCCCACAGCAGACAGAGTGGAGCCGCGGTGCACACTCTGCACAGCGCTGCAGCCTCCAGGTGTAATAAGCTGGTGGCCAGGCAGCGTGAACATTTTAGGCACAACAGCAGGATTTTCCACTAAGTAAGTTCAGTTGTTCAAACAAACTATTATGTTAGACATGTCTTTACTATTGAGTGGTAGAACTTCTACCACGCAATACAATAAAAGTGTTTCACGGTCCGAAATGCCATCTGGTCATACCGTAACTAATAAATAATAATAATAATATAACGTTGGCGTTAGCCGCTAGCTAACGTTGTCATATTATCTAGAATAATGGTGTCAGCTGGATGCTGTTGACTTTGTTTGACTCCTCTCTCTCTTCTCCTCTCTTCTCTCCTCTCTCTCCTCTCCCCTTTCTCTCCTCTCTTATCTCTCCTCTGCTCTCTCTCTCCTATCCCGTCTCTCTCCTCTCCTCTCCTCTGCTCTCTCTCTCCTCTCTCTCTCCTCTCCCCTCTCTCTCCTCTCTTATCTCTTATCTCTGCTCTCTCTCCTCTCTTCTCTCCTCTCTCTCTCCTCTCATCTCTCTCTCCTATCTCTCTATCTCTCCTCTGCTCTCTCTCTCCTCTCCTCTCTCTCTCTCATATCTCCTCTCTCTCTCCTCTCTTATCTCTCCTCTGCTCTCTCTCTCCTCTCCTCTCTCTCCCTCCCTCTCTCTCCTCTCTCTCCTCTCTCTCCTCTCCCCTCTCTCTCCTCTCTTCTCTCCTCTATCTCTCCTCTGCTCTCTCTCATCTCTCCTCTCTCTCTCCTCTGCTCTCTCTCTCCTCTCTTATCTCTCCTCTGCTCTCTCTTCTCTCCTCTCTCTCCTCTCATATGCCCTCATCCTCCTTCACCTCTTGTGTTTTCCCTCCTTCATCTCTGTTCTCCTCCATCTCTGTTCTCCTCCATCTCTGTTCTCCATCTCTGTTCTCCTCCATCTCTGTTCTCTGTTCTCCTCCATCTCTGTCCTCCTTTGTTCTCCTCCATCCCTGTTCTCTGTTCTCCTCCATCTCTGTTCTCCTCCATCTCTGTTCTTCTCCATCTCTGTTCTCTGTTCTCCTACATCTCTGTTCTCCTACATCTCTGTTCTCTGTTCTCCTCTATCTCTGTTCTCTGTTGTGTTAGTATGACGGCCGGCCAAGCCGGTAGCAACGCCGAGAGCTGGGCTCGATACCAGCATCTCCTGCATTAGTCTGTAATCAACTGGGCAACCTTTAGACTGTTCCAACTTCAGTGTGTGAATTATGTTAATCCCACAATTACTCAACTGCACTCAATATTTAAATACCAATGCTAGTCTAAATAAATGTAGACAGACAATGTACGCATTAAAAATATAATAATAATAATAATAATAATAATAATAATAATAATAATAATAATAATAATAATAATAATAATAATAATAATAATAATAATAATAATAATAATAATAATAATAATAATAATAATAATAATAATAATAATAATAATAATAATAATAATAATAATAATAATAATAATAATAATAATAATAATAATAATGCAATAAAAGTCTGAAAATGAATGGATTATGTCCATGAGTGTCAGTTTTAGAAATTAAGGCCTGCCTCTTATATAACAAGTCTCTCTAATAAAGGCCTGGTGCTCTTTGCAGCTGAGGTAAATAGAATACCTATATTTGAGGATTTACGGTAAATCAAGATTTTCAATTATCTTAAGGTACAATACCTGAAATTAAAATGTGTGTGTGTGTGTGTGTGTGTGTGTGTGTGTGTGTGTGTGTGTGTGTGTGTGTGTGTGTGTGTGTGTGTGTGTGTGTGTGTGTGTGTGTGTGTGTGTGTGTGTGTGTGTGTGTGTGTGTGTGTGTGTGTGTGTGTGTCCGTCCGTCCAGCCAACCAGGTAACATGGCAGAAAAAAGAAAGAATACAGACATCAGAGCATTTTTCAGTACACCAAAACGCAAAGTAAGAACCCTAGTAGCCTAATAGCTCAAAGACTTAAAGGGCGGGCTCCACAAATAATGGATTGCACGGTGTTAATTGCACCCTTACTTACAATTCATTATGAATTGTAAGTGGGGGACCCTGATGTAAACAAGACAAAAGTCTTTCTCTGGTCTGCATCCCCTTAACAATTGTGTGTATTGAGCCGTACTATATTGTACCCATTCTGGAATATGTTAATAACATTTTTAATCATCAATAACAGATTGCAGAATGGGTACAGTACAGTACGGCTCAATACACACAATTGTTAAGGGGATGCAGACCAGAGAAAGACTTTCGTCTTGTTTACATCAGGGTCCCCCATTTTCAATTCATAATGAATTGTAAGTAAGGGTGCAATAGAAATGTTTCATAATGATGTTCAGTGTATTGCTTGCTCTCCTTAATGTAGAATGATATGGTGACTGTACAGACTCAGGAAGGAGAGAAAGAGACCCAAGAGTTACAGGTAATGGAAGTATCAGACAGTTTAAAGTGTAGGATAACATAACAAATTAAGACACAAATACTTGGATTATATATCCCCCCCTCTCTCCCTTTCTTTACAGAGTAGCATAAAGATTGTGTATTCAAACCGGTTCAGTGTATTCATAAGTGTATTGCTCTCCTTAATGTAGAATGATATGGTGACTGTGCAGACTCAGGGAGGAGGCAGAGAAGGAGAGAAAGAGACCCAAGAGTTACAGGTAATGGAAATATCAGACAGCAGTGTAGGATAACATCCCTAGTCAAAAAAATGCTATATAAATCTCTATATGTTTTTGGAACCCTATAGGAATCCTTTAGGATCCCATAGGATTTTGAGACAGTTCTATAAGAATCCTATAGGATTCTTATGGGTTTGGTTCCTAAAACGTATACAGATTCTTATAGGATTCCTATAGCATTTTCCGACTAGGGATAACAAATTAAGCAACAAATACTTGGATCATATGTTCTTTTAACAAGTGTTTTAGTGTGCAGGCGCTTCCAGTTCGAACCTCACTGTCAGAAAAGCAGAAAACATTTTTATGATATTTTTTTTCTAGTTATTCTTGAAAAGAGAATCACACATTCCATTATTCTATCTTAATGGATAGTAAAAAACTAAAACAAATCAGAAGTCATGTATTTTCTAATCACCAGAGATGTTTAAAAGAAATAGGAAAGGGTTGGATTCTAACCCAAAATCCTGTGTAAGGCTTCTTGTAGTACGATGTAAAAGAAATAACAATAGAGCAAGGCTTCTTCTCTGCATTTTGAGAATGAAAACAACTTGGCAAAAGGCTTTGTTCATTTCTGAATCCCACTCAAGCCATGGATGGTCATTGAACCATGAACCATTGAACCAAACTGTAGTCTCTTGTATTGCATTGCAACCCAAATATCTACCATTGAGGCAAAGGCACCTCAAGTGAGTTTTGTTTTTCATTTGTTTCCACCTTTAGGAAAGGTCATATGTCGATTTGCGTAGGAAACCGAATCAGCCCAACATTCAGTTCCCTAAGTCAGCCTTTGGATCAACTCAGAGGTCCTTCAAATACTCTTGGTTCAAAGACCATCCATGGCTTGAGTGGGACTCAGAAGTGAACAAAGCCTTTTGCCATAGCTGCAGAATGGCTGAAAAGCTGAAATTGTTTTCATTCTCAAAATGCAGAGAAGAAGCCTTCACTTCCCAAGGTGTTGGTAACTGGAGTAAGGCCACTATCAAATTCAAAACCCATGAGAAATCATATGCTCATAGGGAGGCAGAGATGAAATTCAGCAGTTACTTGTCCTCCTCATCTGTGCTTCACAAAATCCAAACAAAAGCAAACAAAGAATGTGAAAAAGCCAGAACTGCACTGCTGAAGATCTTGGAGTCGTTCCGTTTTTTTGCGAGATAGGGCATTGCAATCAGGGGTTGCACCGATGATCAGAGCAATCTAGCCCAGCTTCTGAAAGTACGTGCGACTGACTCAGAAGAGCTTGCCGAGTGGCTTATCCGCACGGAAAAATGGCTTGGACATGATGTTCAAAATGAAATGCTAGAAATGTTAGCTCATCCCTGCCTGCGTGCGATTGCAGAAGAAGTGAATTTCCAAAAGGAAAATGGTTGGAGCTGTCTTGCTTGATTTTACTGCAGCATTCGACATCATAGATCACAAATTCTTACTTAAAAAACTTGAATGTTACGGTTTCTCCTCATCTGCACTATCTTGGATGCAAACTTATTTAGCAAACCGGAAACAAATAGTTTTTTTTAATGGGAGTTACTCAGAAGTTAAAACGGTAAGGTGTGGAGTACCCCAAGGAAGTTGCCTTGGGCCTTTGCTCTACACCATATTTACAAATGACATGCCTCTTGTCCTAAATAAGTCCTATATTTCTATGTATGCGGATGATTCAACGATTTACACATCAGCCTCAACAGCCAATGAATTAAATACGGTTCTAAAGGCAGAGTTGCAATCAGTGATGGAATGGATAAAGAATAACAAACTAGTTCTAAACATATCAAAGACAAGTAGCATCATTTTCGGTTCAAACCATACTCTAAGAACGAACCCAGTCTTGAAACTTTTGATAAGTGATGTGGTAATTAATCAAGTCCAGGAGACTAAACTCCTAGGGGTAACATTAGACAGTAAATTGTCATGGTCACACCATATAAACAATATAGTAGTGAAAATGGGAAGAGGGATTTCTGTTGTTAAAAGATGTGCTCATTTGTTACCACTAAATTCTATCAAACAGGTAATTCAAGCTCTGGTTTTGTCAAATCTTGACTATTGTCCTGCAGTATGGTCGAATGTAACAACGAATAAACTGAAAAAATTACAAATGGTACAAAACAAAGCAGCACGTATAGCGCTTCGCTGTGAGTACAGAACTAATGTTGCAGCGATGCACAGTTGTTTAACTTGGTTACTTGTCAAACATAAATTACTCTGCTCACTCCTTGTATTCACTAGGAATATTCTTGTTACAAAGATCCCCTCAATTTTATATAACAATTTATCAATAAGTCTTGACAGACACAACCATTCCACCAGACATGCTTCTGCACGAGGTTTTACACTTCCAAAAGTGAGGTCGAATGCAATGAAGCGAACTGTCATGTTCCGTGGTATGCAGGAATGGAACTCTCTTCCCAGACATGTTAAGCAGGAGAATAGTAAATGCCGTTTCAAAATCGTGGTAAAACAACATTTTCAACCAAAGAAATTGACATTCCCTAATAGATAGTGTGTACGTAAATGAAAATGTATGTGTCTGATATTTTTATCTTGTATTATGAATTTGATTAGGGTTTTTATTGTTGTTTTAATTGTCTGTATGACATGTAAATGTTGTGAGTGTATAAGGGTTTTTATTGTTGTTTTAATGGTCTGTATGTCATGTAAATGGTATGAGTGTATAAGGGTTTTTATTGTTGTTTTAATTGTCTGTATGACATGTAAATGTTGTGAGTGTATACGTCTGTAACTGTATTTTATGTGTTATGGACCCCAGGAAGAATAGCCCCAGCACTGCTGTGGCTAATGGGGATCCAAATAAACTTAAACTTAAACTTAAACTTAAACAACCAATTCTTCTCTTTGATTGTTGACGAAACCTCTGACCTTAGTAACAAGGAGCAAGTCACACTCATTCTTCGTCATGTGAGTGAGCATTTTGAAGTCTACGAAGATTTCCTTGGTCTGTACAACACAGATCAGACCGATGCTGCCACGTTGACAAAAATCATCAAGGACGTCCTGCTTCGCCTCAACATACCCCTGGAGAACTGCAGAGGCCAGTGCTATGATGGAGCCAGTGCTATGTCAGGCCGGTTCTCCGGTGTTCAGGCAAGGATAAAAGAGGAGCAGCCAAATGCCTTCTTTGTGCACTGTTCGTCTCACGTTCTTAATCTCGTCCTGCAGGATGCAACACGAGATGTCCAATTAATGCGGAACACTATCGACTTGGTCCAGGATTTGGTCAACTTTGTCCGGGACTCACCAAATCGGTTGGCAGGTTTCCAGAAGCTCCAACACAGAGATCAGGCTGCACTGCGGCCACTGTGCCCGACAAGATGGACAATGCGTACTTCGTCCATCAGAAGTGTCCTTGAAAATTTGGAACCTCTGCATGAAGCATTGGTTAAGATCTCCGAAACTGATAGGGGGAAGGCTGGAAGCAAGGCATCCGGTCTCGCAAAACAACTCAAATCATTTGAGTTTTTATTTGGTTTGCTGATTTGTGAGAAAGTGTTCTCAAAGGCAGAGATGGTCAGCAAGGTTTTGCAGGGCAAAACTATCACAATATCCAAAGCCAAGGAAGCCACAGACTGCCTCAAAGCAAGCATGCTGTGCATGCAGTCAGATTCATGCTTTGCAGATCTGTGGCAGGAGTGTGTAGAACAGGCAGGAGGTCTCGATGTCGATATCCCTAGCCTACCAAGAACCAAAAGGCCACCAAGAAGGCTAATCAGGGAGGATGATGAGGAAGCAGAGGATCCAACCGTCCTCACAGTAAAACAAATGTACAGAGAAAAGCACTGGGAACCTCTGCTTTCCAAAATGACAAAAACCCTGGAGGAGCGGTTCCACACGCTGGACACCTCTGTGGTTTCCTGTGTGGAGAGGCTACTTGTTGACAGTATCAGAGCCGAAAAGGGCTCTTCCAAAGACCTCAATACTGTGGTGGAGCACTACTCCTCTGACGTTGATGTCAACAAGCTAAAAGTGCAGCTGAGCATACTCCCTGACCTAGTGTCAGTGGACCCGACATCATCCAATGACCTGGTGTTGAAATTGGCAATCACTGCAATCAAAAAGTTAGGTGAGGCTGCCCGCCTCTTCGGCGAGGTTCGGACCCTCCTGAAGATCATTCTGGTCCTGCCAAGCTCCTCTGCCTCAGCAGAAAGGTCATTTTCAGGGTTACGGCGACTGAAAACGTATCTGAGAAACACAATGACCCAGGCAAGACTCAACCACCTTCTTGTCCTCCATGTCCAACAGCAACAGGCCGATAACCTTGACCTGTATGCCATAGCTAAACAATTTGCAGCCCGCTCCGCCAAGCGGCAGAACACATTTGGAGAGTTCCCAAAAAAATAAGACAACTGCTTGTTACGTTCCATGGACTTCCTCTCGTCATTGCCCCTTGTATTATGTCTGCTCAAACTGTCTGTCTTTGTGAGTGCTCTCACCATCTTGCTGTCTATTCCAGTGTACCTGTTGCCCCTTGTTCTCTCTTGTCAAGTCAAGTCAAGTCAATAGTTTTATTTGTCACGGCATACAAGTATACAATGAAATGCGGGTGGTCTTGCCCGCAACGATGTGCAATACAGTGGTACAACAAATAATAGAATCCAATAAAAAACAACATTGTGCAATAAACAGGTAACAAGTAGGTAACATGGTGGGACATCTCGGTATCTGTACATAGTTATTTACATAGCATGTAGGACATGCTAGATCCTTTGGTAGTGCAATACACTGTTACTGTTGCTGTGCTATTTTTAAAGTGACCTTTCCTTTTTGGCCATAAGTGTGGGCATGTGCGGCATGAGTGTGTGCCTGCTCATGTTAAAGTGGCTACTAGTGTGCGAGCGTGCACAGCGTGCGTGTCGTGTGTGTGCTCATGTGTGCTTGTGTGTGGAAAGTTCAGTGCTCTGTGGCACTCAGTGTCATTGTTCAAGGCTCTGATGGCCTGGGGGAAGAAGCTGAGCTTCTGAAGCTGAAGCTGAGCTGGTTTAACTTGTGATTATTGTCTTTTGTGTTATTTCCCCAGCGGGTTTAGTCTTGTCTTTTGTGTTATTTAGACTTTTACCCGAGCTGTTCAGTCTGTTCCATCACAGGTGTGTCTCGTTCCCAATCACCCGCATGTGTCAATTAGTCTGTGTATTTAAGTGTTGTCTGCCCTGCCTTCCTTGTCGGGTCATTGCTCTTGTTACTCCTGTTACCCTTGTCACTGTTTATGCTGTTTACATTGTCAGCCGTTCACTGACCATTACGTTAGTACTCTTGCCGGAAGCAACTCTTATCTCTCCAGTGGCGTCGCGTGGGTAAAATAACAGGGGAAGCCAAAAAAAAAATCTTAAAAAAAAAATTATTAAATATTTTTATTAATATTTTTATTTTATTTATTTTTTTTTTTTTTAAGTCAAGCAGTCACCATGTACACTACAGTATGGCTCGGCGGCCAGTCAAACGTTCTTTTTATTTATTTAACAGATTGCAGAATGGGTACAATACAGTACGGCTCAATACACACAATTGTATAAGGGGATGCAGACCAGAGAAAGACGTTTGTCTTGTTTACATCAGGGTCATTAATACTGCTGGAGCATTGGTTAATTTTTGGTCCGATTTTTCCTTGCGCGATTTTGCGCGCCGCGTGGGAGCAAATTCGAGACACATATTCGGTTGCAAAAAGGTGTCCCACGGTCTCCTCTATGGCCGTGAATATTTTCACGCGGATCGGAATCACGGCGCGCCCGTGGGACACTTTTCCGTTTCGGCGAGTTTATTCCACGCGTTCTGTTTTCCTTTTCTAAGCATTTTAGGGGCTACATGTGAATCAGTAAAAGTTGCGGGACGCCCAGATGTTTCCACGATAGAAAGCTCGCGTGGATCCCATAATAGGCTCACTTAATACAGCGTTTTTAAAATCACGCGACATTTTCAGGGTCGCAAGCTGACCTTTTCCCCTCGTTTTCGATGATGGAAGTGATTTAGGAAAAGCTTCGGCACGCCGAGAGGTCCCCGTGGATTTAATCTCGCGAGGATCGGGGCAATATTCGGCCCGTAGGAACAGTTACGGGTTAATACAATGTTCAGAGTGCAGAGGGGAGGTGTGCAGAGGGGATTCCACACTCATGATTCTTCTCACAGCCCCGTTTTAAACTTTTAGGGTGTGGTAGTCAGCTCGAATCTGATTGGCTAGGATCGGATTTGGACTCTATAATGCTGGAAGCCAGGAGAAAGAGACCTACCATCTGCCTCCCCTCCTGCTGCAGTGAGCATAGTGAGGCTGACAGTGTGTTAGAGGGAGTGAGAAGGAGAAGAGGGAGACATTTAAAAAATAAAATAAAAAATTATAACACAGATGCACAGATGAAAAAGAATGTAAACTATATTAAATTTTTTTTTTTTTTTTTTTTTTTTTTTTTTTTTTTTTTTTTTTTATATTTCATATTTGATATTAATTCATATTTTAATATTAGGGAGGCATGGCTTCCGTTGGCTTCCATAAGGATTCGCCACTGTATCTCTCCCGCTTTGGAGGATAGGTTTCGTTATTGTATAGGTAATATTTGAGTGTTTGTACCTTGGTGTGGGTGTTTGCAACATCCAAGTTCCGTATTATTGTAGCTTATCCCATTTTGGAGACTGGCTTCTCATTTGTTTTTCCCTGTTTAAGTGTTTTGTTCGCGTGTAATGTTTTGCAGAGACTGAGTTGTCTCGCCTTTTATTTGTATTCGTTATAGGTAGTGATGCACCGATGTGAAAATTGTGGCCTATACCGATAACCGATATTAATATTGCTGTTCTGGCCGATATTTACCGATGTCGATATCTCTGTATAGAAAACACTTTTTTATGATAATCAAATAAAGAGCTATTTTCCAAAACGCATACTTTTTTTAATTTTGTAACTTATTTTCGGAAATTACTGATATTTTGAAACTATTTAAGGCCAAAACATGTAAAAAAAAAAAAAAAAGATACAAAAAAAAAATGTAATATCGGCCCTATCTTGATATCGGACCAATACCGATGTGTAAAAAAACTGCCATATCGGCCGATATTATATCGGCGGCCGATATATCGTGCATCACTAGTTATAGGGTTTTGGAGACCGTGTCTCATCCTTTTTTGTTAGTCATCCTTGTTGGTGTTAACGCCCTATTGCTCCTGACCAATAAACCTTATTTTGTTTAAGAAGCAACACCTGCCTCCTGCTTATCCTCTGCCTGTCTGCGTTTGGGTCCTATCCTATAACACCACCATTCTGTCTAAATGTACCCATTCTAACATTGCTAAGGATTAGGGGTGTAACGATTCTTCAAATCCCAATTTGATTAGATTTTTGATTTTTAAATACCACTGATGGTCTTCTTTTGTAAAGAAAAATACTTGTTCAGTAAAATAACTTTTATTTATAAATAACTTCCTTTCATTTAGTCTTTTTACCATCATAAAAGGGGGAGGGAGTGCTGGGAGGGGGGGAAATGAATACTGGGAGAATTTCAATTCTGTTTGTAAGAACGTTCATTTCTATAGATTTTTTCCAATTGATTTATGCGCATGTGTTTCCCATGTTCTGTTTATATTCTTGTCATTCTCTGAAAATAGGCTATATTTACAGCAGACCGTGTTATTGTTCCTTGTTGGTATTTTTTCTCTCTTTCTTATTAAAAACTTGGCCTATTTGAAAGGAGATTGATTTAATAAAAATAAAAGAGCGAAAAATCAATATACAGTATATATACAGTATATATATATATTAATATATTATTATTATAGTAATTGGCTATCATACTGCAATATAAACTGAGTTTTATAGTGAAAAGAGCAGCTTTATTGGTCAAGATTTAAGGCTCTATATTGCAGGAAATTGCACGTACAGGTTCATTAAATGAAAATAAAATCGGCCATGGAGGGGGTCGTGCCGGACCCCCTACAAACCACCCCTTGCATGTCCCAAAAACAAAACAAAAAAATAAATAAAAATTAAAAAAAAAACGAACAAAATTAACATACAAAAAAAGATTGCACCCCCACTTTCAACTATAACTAGGCGGCCATGCTACTGCTATTACATACTATTGTCATACTGCTACTACTACTACTACTACTACTACTACTACTACTACTACTACTACTACTACTACTACTACTACTACTACTACTACTACTACTATTATTATTACTACTACAATACAAAGTGTTTGATTTTGTATCTGATCTGTCATGACAGCATGGCTGTCACAGCACTTAATTATGTTAATACTATTCAGGAGGGAGGGGTGGCTGGGAGCAGGGACATGCACAGGACTTTAGAGGGGCAGGTGCTCAAAGGCTGAGAAGGGCACTATACCTGTGTGTCTTTTAACCGAGCGAGCGCGGGGGGCCCCCTTTTTATGCTTTTTGGGGGGTTTTGGTGATCAAATATTGAATATTGAACTATAATAATCAGTGGAGGAGCTCACTTATCCTTGAAAGACACTTTTATCACTGACTTAAAAGGCCCATACATCTCCATAAATGTTCAGGGGGGAGGGAATAAGTGCTTACCCTACAGACCCCAAGAAGTGCTGTATATTCTGTATTGTTTAATATAAATGCTTTTTTTATTCCAATCCCGATTTGTATATGAGATTCCCAAATCCCATCGGACTTCACTTCTTTGTGTCCCTCAATGAGTAATACCAGCATTCAACTGTATGCGCCACAGCGGTTTCTATCATCATCATCATCACCACCCACGCTATGCATTAAAATATATAGGTCCGTGGAGACCTGAGGAGGCCGTGCAAACTGCAATGGAATATGGGGCATCTCTATATCTTTACCTAATATTTTGATTCTATCCTGACATTTTTCAGTTGGAAGGGCAGTCTATATGCGTAACAAAAAATAAATAAAAATAATAATAATTCTTTTTTCAAAAAGGGCACTTTTTTATGAGGCTCAAAAAGGCAGGTGCTCAAGCACCCCTTGGGCTCTATGTGTGCACGTGCCTGGCTGGGAGGTATTGTTTACGCCCAGCAGAAAGAAAAAAGTGTAGGTGTTAAAATGTGGCTCATCTTTGAGAGCAGTTTTCCCTGCTTCAGTCTCTGGGAAAAAAAGACTGCTACAAGATTTAAAATGAGCTCGTCATAATAATAACATTCTCAGATTTCAAAGTATGACACATCATTTGAAAGCTTACATTCTGTACTTTCACAATCTGGAAAAATCTGGAAAATGAAAATGGAGACATGTTGGCACAATCGCTGGACTCGGTCACATATGTTACTTCGCTACATTTGGAGATACGACATGTGCTGTGTGTGAATTGTCTTGGACACTTGTATAGCTTGGGTAGTTTTGGCCAAAGCTTGTGCTTTTCTCTCTACCTAGAAACAGCGTTGTTTTTTACATGAGTAAAAATTAACTGGGTTTTTGTTGTATGATGAGAAGTTGTGTGTGTTCATGTAACGTTAGACAACGTGGCTGAGCCCACAACTGGCTGGGTTACCCTACAATGCTGTGCATAGTGGCATGTGATCGAGGGATGCGTCCCTCTCTCAGCTTGTGATGACAATAACAAGTGGCAAGTTTTTTTCACACATGAGCAGGGCTGTCCCTGTTCAAACGAGGTCTTCGGCTGTGCTGGCGTGCATGATGTAATGCTTACTCTACACATTGGCGTCGTATCAGGGGTAAGGTGGTGAGGGTGGGTTTCCCCGGTTTTCCCCTGGGCCCCCCCCCCCTCCCCTCAAACATGATTTTGTTTACAATATGTGTGTTGTTTCACTATGTTTTTGGGGATACGGTGTAACCCCTCAGCTTCTGCTGGGGTTGTGCTCTTGCTTAGAGAGGCAATTTTTTCGGAAAATTGTTTGGTCGCTGTCATGTGGACTTAGCAAGGCCTGTGACCAGTACTTAATCAAGGACTTGTGTCTTCTCTCGTCATGAAATACGGCGTTCCTCTTACAGTAGTGATAGTGTACTTTTGCCCTTTTTTGTTGTGATGGAGGGTTGTGTGTGTCGTTTTCACATTTAAGATCCACAACTGGGTTAGGTGTTGGCCTACAGAAGTTACATGTGTAAGCTCTTGTACCAGGGCCCTTGGCCCCTCTCTTGGTCTGTGTTTTTTCTTCCTTTAGGGTAACGGTGTAAAAATTCAGGTGGCAGGTTCGCACATGAGCCTATGTGAAGCTGTTACCTTGACAGGTATACTTGTGCTTCATGTAGCACGCTATGACTGGTGTCATGGCTCTGCTTTGTCATTGCATCATATCAGGGGTGAGGGGTCATGAGGGGGTGAACTGATAAACCCTCCCTCCCCTTTTCTCTGATTGGTCAGGGGGTTGGACCTCCTGTCCTTCGGGCTTCCTGTCACGTTGCTGGGTCAGCGCGTCACAGGGGAGGGGGGGGGGGGGTCACGGAATTCCCCCCGCCATAGAGTACGTCACTGGGCGTGTTTCTATTGGTTGTGAGACTTCCGTGAGTTCTTTTCAGGCTCCATGTTGTGGACCTCTGTTATTGTCAAGATGAGTTATGCGGTGCGTGAGAACTTAAAAAGAAGTTCTGCTCTGCGCTCTGTTGCATATGTTTTGAGCTTGGTCACGTAGCTCAATGTTACATATATATTTTCAATTATTACTCACGTGGGAAGTCTCTCTGGGGGTTCCCTGTCTCCTCTCTTTTATACAGGGCAGGGTTGACAGGGGTGTTTTCCCTCGGACGCGTCATATGGGACCCATATCTGTGTCTTGGCCAGCTTACTGCCGCTCTCCCAGGGGGCTTGGAGGGAACGTTATCTGGGTTCTTGTTGGAATTACCATTGATATGTTTTGGGTCTCAACGTGTACATAGTGCTGGCCCTGGGTGCTTCTGTGTGGAACCACGCATGGGCTTGCACGCCTTGGTTGCTCATCATTGAAACTGCGTTTTCATGGGGCAACTAGGATGGAGTTTTGTCTTTTCCGAGCGCCAGTGTACTAGGTTAGTCTCGATGAATTCTCGTTCATCTCTGGGGGGAGATAACGGAATAGATCAAAGCATTGGCGGAGGGCTTTTGTTCTGACCGTCTTGGTGGCGCCCTCTGTGATGTTTTGGATCGAGACGCGTACCTACCCCCCTCTTGGGACTGGGGATGGTGGCATGATTAGGACACGGGACTGGTTCTGGTCGCGCCGGACCAGGTCAGTTAACCCGTTGTCCACCGGGGCGCAGATCTGCTGTTCTGGTACCCTGAAGGACTTGTGCTTTTTCGGGGGAAAAATGCCGGGTTGGCCCGGGCGTTGCAGGGTTTGATGTTATGCAGGTGTTCATGGTTATGTCACTGCGTGTTATCCTTCACTATTGCTTGGTCCGTATTGTGTTGTACCTTGCGCTGCGCTAAAGGAGCCTGGTCCTTCTCCATTCTTTTTTTCGCCCCTCTCTTCTCCTGCTTGGTGGGGCTGGGAGGGGACTGTCGAGTTTTTTTTTTTTTTTATTATTCTTTAAACAGACATATAAACAAACATGACAACACACGATAAGATATACAAGCATTAATTCACAGTGCATATCCAATGAAATTACCATTTAGTCAAATGTCTTATACAGGATATACCCCTAATACCTGTTATCTAAAAACCTACATACATATGCTCCAGCTCGAACCCCCCCCTCCCGGACCCCCATTTGGATAATCCAACCATTATAACTTGTTCCTAACCAGACACTACCATTATATGCTAGCTTTTATTCCCTCCACCACTTCTAACCACAATGTCATTTTGGATTCATTGAGACCCAAAATTCTTGCTGTAGATATTTCTTGATAAATCACATCGAGATATGTAAGAGTCCAGACCTTCAGGCAAATTTTTTCCTGTTGAAACCATCGTGATGCTATCAGCTTTTTAGCCACTGTGATACCGGATAAAACCAATCTCTTTAGCTGTGGAGGTACTGCATGCTCAAAGACATCATTTAGCAGTAATACAGAGGGGTGTACAGGTATATCCAGAGTTAAGAGATTTGCTAATTGCTGGGTCACTTCTTTCCAAAATATCTTAACTGGTGGGCAGTCCCAGTACATGTGCATAAATGTCCCTTCGTCCCCATTTATACATAGGGAGCATTTGGAGTCTTGTTTAAGACCCATTTTGTTCAGTCTTATAGGAGTTAAGTATGTCCTGTGAATATAGTTAAGATTGATTTGTTGATGGTCCGGGTTCCTTGATGCAAGTCGTACATTTGCCCAGGCCTCTTGCCAGTCAAAGTCTGTCTCCAGGTTTGGTATATCCCTCCTCCAGACTAAGTCTAGATGGAGGGTTTCATACGAGGCCGTTAGTAATTGATGATATCAGATAGATCTGATACAAAACCTCTCAATGTCTCTCTTTCATAGAAACATTTGTGGTATCTGTGGTGTACAATTGGTATATTTAATGGGCCACTGTGAGCCTTAAAACATGCCAATAACTGTGCGTGAAAATAATATGTGGACTTGGTGAGATTACATTTTTTGCGTATTTCATTGAAACTACAAAAACCCTGTTTGTTGAAAACGTCTCCTAATGAGTGTATGCCTTGCTTTTCCCTCTAGGGAATCTTATTGGTTGTTTTCCAATCAAGAGTGCATTGTTATTTAATAAGGGAGTATGATTATGCCATTTATGTGGGGTAGAATATTTTCTTTTCGCGCCATATCCGGATCGCATGAGTGATTATGGGGCCAAATTTCCGTTCGCATTGCTTAATTGGTAATTTGGTGTATACTATGCCCTTCAGCCTATGTGGAGCTACTATATTTTCTTCTAAATTTCTCCAGGATACTAATGCTTGGGGATCAAACCATGTTGTTAGTGGTCTTAAAGTGTACGCCTTAAAGTAGTGGTAGAAATCTGGAAATGCCATACCTCCGTCTGCTTTGTTTCTCTGTGCAGTGGATATTTTTATACGTGGTGGTTTGTTATTCCAAATAAATTTTTATGTGGAGGAGTGTAATTCTTTCCAGTAACCCTTTGGAGGGGGTAACGGTAGCATTGAGCTGAAGAAGTTGATTCTAGGTAGGACGTCCATCTTGACTATTGATATCCGTGCCTGTACTGAGTTTTTAAGTTTCGACCACCTGACAAGGTCGTATTTGATTTTGTTTTGGATTTTTATGTAATTGTGCTTCACCGTTTGGCTTATGGTAGGGAATATTTCAACTCCCAAACATCTAAAGTGTTTTACCATCTGTATCTCTTTTGGGAGGGTTCTATTTCTTTTTGCAGGGGCGTTAAGTAGGAGGAAGGCCGACTTCGGCCAATTTATCCTAAATCCCGATAGATCTCCAAAGTCCTCAATCAGCTTGAGAAGATGAGGCAATGTGGTGTTGGGGTTTTGCATGAACAGTATTACGTCATCCGCATATAAACTAATTTTGTGTTGTGTGCCCTTGATTATGATTGGTTCTATGGATTGGGATTGTCTTATATATTGTGCTAAAGTCTCTAATGATAGATCGAATAGTCCGGGACTAAGAGGGCAACCCTGTCTAGCTGAGCGTGATACCGGAAAGATTTTGGAGATGGTTGTACCTGTTGTAATCATGGCCGATGGGTCTTTGTATAATACTTTAATCATATCAATGAATCCTTTTCCTAACCCCATCCTTTCTAATACTGCCCATAGATACGACCATTCCAACCTGTCAAAAGCTTTCATTGCATCCAGGGACAGTATCGCCTTAGGTGTATTGTCTTCCTTGTTGGCATCTAGTACGTGTAGTAATCGTCTTATGTTATCAGTGATCAAGCGACCTCTTATGAAGCCAGTTTGGTCCGGATGAATTAAAGACGTCATATGCTTTTGTAGTCTGATGGCTAATACCTTAGAGTACAATTTGATATCGGTTCCGAGGAGGCTTAAAGGTCTATAACTACCGCACTCGGTGGGGTCTTTGTCTTTTTTAAGGAGGACTGTTATGAGTGCAATATTGTCATTCTTATGGAAGTTCCCCTCCTTGACTGAGTATAAAATCATATTTAGTAATAAGGGTCCAATTATGTCCCAACAAGAGAGGTACATTTCTGGTGGGATACCGTCTCTTCCAGGAGCCCTACCACTTTGCATTTCAGATATGGCCTCCCTAAGTTCATCTAGTGTGATCGGTGTTTCTAACTGTTTAGCGTCATCCTCTGAAAGTTTAGGGAGGTTAATTTGATTAAGATATGTATCCATTTTGTTTGGATCGAAGGTTGTATCTGATTTGTATAAGTTGGAGTAGAATTCTTTGAATGTCGTGTTTATTTCTTTGGGTTCTGTAACAAGTCCTTGTTGTGCTCTAATGGTAGTTATATCTGCAAATTTTGCGTTGACTCTTAATCGCATAGCTAATAGGTGACTTGGTTTGGAACCTTGGGAGTACTACTGTTGTCTTGTGCTGCGTATTTGCATTTCAGATTGTTGTCTATATATGGCGTTAATCTCTTTTTTTAGTATATTGACTTGATTTTCCAGTCGAACCGAGTTGTTGTATTGTAAAGAATTAAATAACGTTGAGTAAAGCGTTTCCAGTTCATCCAGTTTTGAGCATCGATTCTTGCGTATTTGGGAGGAAAAGCTATCAGTGAAATCCTTGATCATTCCCTTTGTCGTCATCCATAATATTCTGGGGTCCTGCACCGTATTCGCATTCATCCGAAGGAATACCGTAAGAGCTTCTTTGATTTGTGTAATGAATTCCTTGTTATTGAGCAGCATCGAGTTAAATCGCCATCTTGGGGCTCGGGTTGATAGTATACCAAATGTTCCTTTTAGGAGTAAATAACAGTGATCTGACTGCATTGGGTGTCATTTCCACATCGTAGTTATCAAATAGTCTCGGGATGTAAAAATGTAATCTATTCTGGAAAAAGTGTTATATCTCGCAGATCGACAGGAGTACTTCCGGGTCGTGGGGTTAAGTGATCGCCATAAGTCATTTACACCTGTAATCTTCGACCAATACTTTAATGCATTTGATGATTTTTTTTGTTCGCTGGAGAAGGAGGGGTTTGATTTGTCCATCCTTGGATTCCAAATGGCATTAAAACCGCACCAATTATAAATGAGTATTCGGGAAGGTCTAACATTACTCCGGTAAGTCATGCTGGACCTACAAAAGGCCTTTGACACGGTCAATCACTCCATTCTGATTGACAAGCTAAAAGCAATTGGTTTTGATAGTCTATCAGTGAGCTGGATGCAATCCTACCTTGAGGGGAGGGAACAGATGGTGGAGGTAAACGGTACCCTATCCCCCCCCCCTCACAGTGAGCTGTGGTGTTCCACAAGGAAGCATACTAGGACCGCTACTGTTCCTAATTTATGCAAATGACATGTCGTCAGCTTGTGACTGCAACTTGTTCCTGTTTGCGGACGACTCAGCCCTGCTGGTCTCTGACAAGAACAAGTTACAGGTTGAAAAAACCCTCAGCTCGGAACTAGGCAGAATCTGCATATGGCTCGCTGATAACAAACTATCATTACACATGGGCAAAACAGAGTCCATTCTCTTCGGTTCAAATAACAAACTCAGCAAGACCGACGGCTTCTCAGATACAGTGGGTGACAATATTGTCACAAGGAAAGATGAAATTACCTACCTGGGTTCCATCCTAGAGGCTAATCTCTCCTGTGACAAAATGGCATCCAATGTAATAAAAAAAGTCAACCAACGAACTCGATTCTTGTACCGGATCTCCTCTCTGGTAAACAAGAACACCCTGAAGACTCTGGCAGGAGCACTCATTCAGGGGTACTACGACTATGCTTGCACCTCATGGTACCAAAGCACCTCAAAGGCGCTAAAAACAAAATTACAAACATCTCAAAACAAACTGGTCAGACTACTGCTTGACCTTACTCCTAGAACCCACCTCACCCCTGCCCACTTCGACAACCTAGGATGGCTTAGAGTAGACGACGGAGTACAACAACTTGCAATGGGCCTGGTCTACAAGATACACTACACGACCAAGGTACCCATGTACATGTCAAAATACTTCCCAAAGGTCAGTGAATACCACGATCACAACACCAGAGGGAGCTCCACAAATCATGTTAAACCCAGATTCGGCTCAAATAAGGGACTAAACACGTTTCGCAATTATGCCACATCAATGTGGAACGCCCTACCCAAAGCTGTAAAGGAATGTGGATCACTACCCACTTTCAAAACCTCTCTTAAGGGACACCTACGGGAGACTGCAATTCAACACTGGCCCCTGTAAATATCCTAACCCAACCCCCTCCAATGTACAGTCATTTACCTAGTATGGTTTTGTCAATAGTTCAATGTACAATTGTGTTTGTTTGTACAGTGTCTCCTCCCCCCCCCCCCCCCCCTCAATGTACAGTGTTACTTGTTTATACAGTGTGCCCCCCCCCCCCCCCCCAACCACCTCCAATGTAAATTACCCAGTATGGTTGTCAATATCCCAATGTACCCAACCCCCCCCACCCAACCTCCTCCAATGTACAGTTTCTACGTCAAATGTATATACTCCCTTTTCTTGACTCCTTCTGTATCACAAACAGTACTGTATTTGCAAATCTGGTATGTCATAAATGTATAGATGTAGCAGTACTGACTATCTGTATGTCATGTATGTCATATATGTCTATATGAATTGAAAATGGGGGACCCTGATGGAAACAAGACAAACGTCTTTCTCAGGTCTGCATCCCCTTAACAATTGTATGTATTGAGCCGTACTGTATTGTACCCATTCTGCAATCTGTTAAATAAAGTTTTCATTCATTCATTCATTCATTCATTCATTCATTCATTCATTCATTCATTCATTCATTCATTCATTCATTCAAGTGTAGTGAAGAAATTAACTACGTATAAATTTGGGGCGTATACCGCTACCAGCGCTATTTTTCTGTTCTTGTGTAAAATCTTAGCTATAGTTATCCGACCATCTGCATCAGACCATACTCCCTTCAATTCAATGTTCAATTTCCGTCTAACGACTATGGCTACTCCCCGAGTTCTTGTTCCAAAGGAAGAGTGACTAATGCTATGATATGTGTTGTCCGCTAATGAATCTATGTCTTTCTCTAAAATGTGCGTTTCGCTTAGCAGAGCCACGTCCACCTGTTCTTTTTTCATCAGTGTGAGCACGCTTTTGCGTTTGTGTTGATTATTTATTCCACCAGTGTTCCAGATCATTATATTCAAACTAGCCATAATCTATACATGTTGTAGTGTAGTTGTTGGTAATGCTTCTGGAGTGCGAAGCTACAATAGATGTACATCCAATTATTGTACATCTCCCACCAAGAATCGTACAGGACTGTGTTCCATGAACACATCCTACCCGTATAACTCCCGCCCTTAAACCACCGGATATCCCAGAATGATCCAATTATCCTTAACATTCCTATGTATACCATAGGATCTAACATTCTAAATTCTACCATAAGTAGAATGTCAACTGTGGCTTGGCCACTTTCCCGTTAAATAAAAATTTAAATAAGATAAAACAAAAAATAAAGACCAAAAATAAGCTTCAATTATCATGCCATAATAAATTACATTTTATAAGAACTTGTGTAATATATAATAACCCAAGAATAATATGGAGGTATTGAACTGAAAAGAGAACCTCAATAAGTCATAGAAAAGAGAAGAAAAAAGAAATAAAAGAAGAGACATTAACTTAGATCTTTAAAGAGCTTTGCTATGCTTAAACACCTATAGTATAAATTGAAGAAGTAGTGGAATATTTCCAATTAATAAAAAGCAGTTTTTAAATACGTATATGCAGCATTTCCCCTGGCCATGGGTGGGCGATGATCCGTTGTGAAAAATGTTATTCCGATATGGGCCCACCGGTCCTCAGCCTGTCGCTGCTGTGGTGGTTCTGTGATTCTGCAGCTAGATGCTGTTGATTATTCCCCCGAAGGGCTTCTGTCTGTACGTCTGGCCATGTATTGCTGTTATTCCAGAATGTTCCATATATCAAAGAATGTTTTAGATGTTCTAGATTATTCCAATATGTCGTTTTTACAGTGTTAGAATGTTCCAGTGTGTTCTGGAATGTTGTTAGAATTCCATACTCTTAAAATAAGGAACACTTCGACGCCATGTTCATCTTCTCTGTATCGTTCCAATTTTGAATCCAATATGTCCACAATAATAGAAGCCCAACGGGGAAAACATTCAATAACTCTGAGCTTGTAGGTCTCTCTGCCCCAAATCAGCGGTTCATTAAGGTTTATACTATATGGTGTCCATGCCTAACAGAGATTAAAAGGCCGTTTATACACTATCCTGCATTTTGTGCTGCCATGTATTTGACTGCATCTTCAGGCGAGTTGAGGAAAACCCTTTCACCTTGTTTATCGACGATGTGAAGTATTGCAGGGTATATTAATAGGGGTCTGTATTTCTCCAGATAGAGTTGGCCCGTAGGACCACCACATCCCGACAATAATCTTCAAAAAAGTGTATTGATATATCCTTGTGTTTCAGACTGCCTTTCATCCTGCGAGTCTCACGGATGATCATTTCTTTTATTCTGACTTGGCGCAGGACAACCATTATCACTCTGTGTCTAACGTTATTGACGTTGGATCGGGTCCCCAATCTGTAGCATTGCTCCACCTCTGGTACATTAGGAAGGATCGCTGGTCCCAGGATTTTCTGTAATTCTGTCGCAAACTCTTCAGGGTGTGTGCAGCTCACCGACTCGTCCAGACCGACTATACGAATATTCAGCTTGCGACTTTACATCTAGAATATTTTAGCTTTCTGTTCTTCATTGATTCGCTTAAGCTCAACCGTTATATCGTTGAGCTCCGTGTTGAGTTCTTTGTAGTTTCCCTTCATCTCGGCCGTTAGATTAACATTGATATCAGCTACGTCTTTGTAGATCCGACCGAAATGGTGTTGGTGTTCTTCCAAACCTGTTTCCAGTGCCACGGTGCGCTTAATATGTGCATCGGCATCCACCCTTAGCGCTTCTATTTTGCCTTCGATAGATTCTTTGATAGCATCTACTTTTTCGGTTATTGTCTTCTTAATTTTTTTCATTTCATTTTTCATTTCCCGGATGATATATTCCGTGTCTGAGGAGGTGTTTGTAGAGGTTGAACTTGGGGTGGATGACATCCCGTCAATATCCTTGGCAATTTTGCGAACGTGTCCCGCGGACATAGGGGGGTCTTCTGCGCTTGGTTTTGGAAGCGTTTTATGATCTTTCCTTGTTGGCATCTTGAATATTTCAGTCAATATAGTTAGTTGATAATCTCAGTTGATATATGCGTCAAGTTTTAAACGCATTGGTGGTTTATAAATATGTTTTTAAAACAAAAACAAAAAAATAACGGGTGAGCAGCTGTGTCACATGCGACTTACTCCATTCTATAGCTGACCGGAAGTGGTTCTTGTACCCCTCTTGCATCCCTGTGTACGTCCCAGTCTGCCGGGCCCAGGTCCGGATTGGTTCTCGTCGACCTGTTGGCCTGGGTTAACCCCTTATTGAGAACTGAAACACTTGTACTGCTGTATAGCCGGTGTATACCCGCAGTTGTGTTTTGGAGTTTTTTCTAGGGGGGCTATAGGAACAACCGCCTTCTGTTGGGTGGTGGTTGGTTTCCAGGTGTGTTGGTTTCCAGGTGTGTTGGTAGCGGAGTCGACTCTCGGGTTAGGCCGGGCTTGACCCCGTCTGCCTGTGAGTGTGCCCCCGCACCTTTCATGACATCTGCCAATCGTGTCAGCCTTCTCTGCCTCGGCCCCTCTAGAGGTTTTTTTTTTGTGGAGGCTGCGACATGGTGCACAGCATACCGTACGCCCCTTCCGCCGGGGTGCTGTTTTCAGCAGACCCCTTTGGCGCCTGTCTAGTCCGCAGTGCTCCAGGTTCAGGTCGAGTCCTTTTGACCTGTTACCTGGATTGAGGGATCAACATCTTTGGGGGTTGTCTCCCCGGTGCGCTGCCTGGTCCCGCTGTGGGGGTGTAGCCTCTTGAGTGCTTCAGGGCGGCTTGCTGTAGGGGGGAAGGGCCTGCTCTTGGATGGGCCCTGTCCGATATGCTGGCGATGTGGGGGGTGGTATCACTAGTGACCACCTGGTGGGGTCTCGGTGCTGCGGCGTCGTTGGCCTCACCAGGCCCCCTTTTTTTCCGGGGGGTCCAGTCCCTTCCTGGGGCTGGGTCCTCCTTCGCGCTCTGCTGGTACGGCCTTGCCACAGGGTTGGGTTTTTGACCTTGACCCCGTGATATTAGGGGTTTTAACGGGGGTTTTGTTTCTTCCCGTTCGTTCCCTAGTGGCATGTGGGTTGCGCGCCTGTGTAGTCATGGGGTCTTTCGTGGGAAGGTAAGTCCCACGGTCTGCTCACCCTGTGCGTGGAGTTGCTAAACCCTCTTCGCACAGTCGGATCCGATTCCCTCCCGTCCTCCACTAGGGGGGTCCGGGGGCTTGGGTCCTCCCCGGTTCTGATGGTTGTGGGGTGCCTCAGCGGGTACATTTGTCAAGCTTCCGCTCTGCTCAGCTCCTGTGTTCCACTAGGCCAGAGGGTAAGCTATGACGTAATATAACATACGGTTATCCTATAACCATAGTTATATGAGTAATAGCGAGCGCTCTGCGCTGGACTCACTGAGGACCCTGTGGTCTTCGCCTTTGGTGGTGAAAGACTTGGGAAGGAGCTGTTAGTATGGCCAGGCGGATGGGTGTATACATGTACATGTGGAGAAATTTATTCAGTAGTTAGACTGATATAGGATATGTTCCACTAGGCGCAGAGCGCTCGCTATTACTCATATAACTATGGTTATAGGATAACCGTATGTTAATATAGAGAGATAAAAAATATAGGTTATTTGCTCTGTGATTACAAGAGCAGCTAATTTAAGAAAGTAAGGGTCCAAGTTACCAAGGACATGCAAATGGACCTTGTAGAAGTGGAGCAATATTCCATTTACTTAGGTATGTATTTTAGGTGGATTTTCAGAAAATAGGGCTTAAGACGTTAATAACAGATCAATAAGAATATATTTAGCACAGTCTTTCAAATTTGGCCTTGTAGTCAGATGAGCTGTTAAGCCAATTCAGGTTAAAATCACCTACCATAATTAATTAATCATTAGAAAAACAAGAAAGTACATCAATGGTCATCAATGGTACCCATTCTGTTAGGGCAGCAGTGGCGGAGCCCAATAGCAGAACACAGGAAGAGAGAGAATGGAGCGTTTTAGGTTGGTTTTAATAAAGGCACACGGCAGACAGGCATGAATGTACAGGAATGTACAACAGGTGTGAGCAGGTGCACTCCTCGTGCAGCACAGGAATGTCCAGGTGGGTGGTGTCTCGGGAGACAGCGTAGCTCGGGAACGGTGGTCCTGGGCACAGGGAGAACAAAGGTTAGGACAAGGCAGGCAATAGGGAAAGAGCAGCAAGGCTAGTGCGCGTCGTCGTACCTAGGTTGTTAGGATAACACTGCGACGAGGGACGACAGGATCCGTGGGTTGATGTAGGGGCTGTTGATGAGGGAATCCCTCACAGCCGCACTGATTGATGTCCCTCTGGCAGCGTGGGAATGCTGAGGTCGGATGCTGCCCATATAAGGGTGTGGAAGCCGTAATTATGACAGGACCCCCCCCCCTCTACGGGCGCCTCCTGGCGACCCTCCAGGCTTGCCAGGGTTGGCCCGATGGAAGTCCCAGATGAGGTCAGGACACAGGATCATCTGGCAGGAGACCCAGCTGCGCTCCTCCGGTCCGTAGCCCTCCCAGTCCACCAGGTACTGGAAGCCGCGACCGCGATGACACACGTCCAGTAACTGCCGGACGGTGTAGACAGGATGGTCGTCAATGATCAGCGGAGGGGGAGGTTCCGGAGCTGGAGGGGACAGAAAACTGGAGACCACCGGCTTCAACTGGGACACATGGAAAGAGGGATGAATGCGCATATGGGATGGCAGCTTGAGTCTGACGACTGAGGGGTTAATGACAGACAGAATTTCGTAGGGACCAACAAAACGGGGGTGAGTTTCCGGGAAACTGATTTTAGAGGAAGGTCCTGAGACGAGAGCCAAACCATCTGACCTGGTTGATAGTCGGGGGCCGGGGGCCGGTGGCGGTCGGCAAAGCGGCGATTCCGGTCAGCGGAGCGGAGCAGCGCGGCCCTGGTGTCCTCCCATATCCTCCTACAGCGGTGAAGGTGCGCCTGCACCGAGGGGACTTAGATCTCCTCCTCCTGGGTAGGGAACAGTGGAGGCTGGTAGCCCAGAGAAGACTCGAAGGGAGACTGACCTGTGGCAGCGGAGGACAAGGAGTTGTGGGCGTACTCGATCCATGGCAGGAAGGTGCTCCAGCCAGAGGGGGCCCGGGTCGTGATGCAGCGGAGGGCAGACCCCAGGTCCTGGTTGGCCCGCTCCGACTGGCCATTGGTCTGCGGGTGGTATCCGGAGGAGAGGCTGACCATGGCCCCCAGGGCTCGGCAGAAGGCCTTCCAGACCTGGGAGATGAACTGAGGCCCTCTGTCGGAGACGATGTCCACCGGGATCCCGTGGAGGCGGAAGACGCGAAGCACCATCAGGTCCGCAGTCCCTGAAGCAGAGGGAAGTTTGGGGAGAGCGACAAAGTGAATGGCCTTCGAGAACCGATCGACAATGGTGAGAATAACTGTGTTACCGTGTGAGTGAGGCAGACCGGTGATGAAGTCCAGGGCGATGTGTGACCAAGGCCGGCCAGGTACAGGCAGCGGACGGAGGAGCCCGGTAGGCGGTTGATGGGAAGCCTTCCCACGAGCACAGACGGTGAGGGCAAGGACGAAGGCGCGGGTGTCTTCCCTCATGGAGACCCACCAGAAGTGCCGCAGGGACAGGGTACGGTCGACCCCAGGATGACAGGCGAACCGGGAGGCGTGGATCCACGGGAGCACCTGGGAGAGGACAAGGTCGGGGACAAAAAGCTGATTAGGTGGGCCCTTACCTGGATCAGGCTGGGCGCGCTGGGCCTCTCGGACAACGGACTGGATCTCCCAGGTTGCGGAAGCCACCAAGCAGGAGGAGGGGAGGATGGTGTCAGGGTGTGAGGGACCCCCTTCAGGGACAAACTGCCGGGAGAGGGCGTCCGGCTTAATGTTCTTGGAGCCTGGCCTGTAGGTCAAGGTGAAATTTAACCGGCCGAAGAACAGCGCCCAGCGGGCCTGGCGGGAGTTCAGGCGCATGGCCGTCTGGATGTAGGCGAGGTTCTTATGGTCCGTCCAGACCAGGAAGGGGATCTCTGAACCCTCCAGCCAGTGCCTCCATTCCTCCAAGGCCAGGAGCTCCAGGTTCCCAATATCATAGTTGACCTCCGCCGGGGTCAGGCGGCGAGAGAAGAAGGCGCAGGGGTGTAGTCTCTGGTACTCGAGGCGTCCACCTCCACCACGAACTGGCGGGACGTGTCGGGCTGGACGAGGATGGGCGCAGAGGTGAAGCGCCTACGCAGCTCGGAGAAGGCGGAGTCCATCTTAGCGGACCAGACGAAGGGCACAGAGGGCGAAGTGAGTTGGGTGAGGGGTGCAGCGACCCGGCTGTAGTCCCTGATGAAACGCCGATAGGAGTTAGCAAATCCCAGGAAGCGCTGGAGCTGCTTGGTGGGTCTGGGCCAGTCCGACACTGCCTTGATTTTCTCGGGGTCCGCCCGGATCTGGCCGCCCTCTATTATGTAGCCGAGGAACCCGATGGAGGAGTCGTGGAACTCACACTTCTCCGCCTTGACGAACAACTTGTTCTCCAGCAGGAGTTGGAGGACCCGGTGGACATGCTGGACGTGCTCTTCCATAGAGCGGGAAACAATTAGAATGTCATCCAAATAAACAAAAACAGAGCGGTTAAGAACATTACGGAGAACGTCATTGACAAGGGCCTGGAAGACAGCAGGAGCGTTGGTCAACCCAAAGGGCATTACCTTGTACTCGAAGTGACCGAGCGGTGTCTTAAAGGCTGTCTTCCATTCGTCCCCCTCCCGGACACGTACGAGGTGATATGTATTCCTGAGGTCCAGCTTTGTAAAAATTGTGGCACCTTGGAGGGGTTCAAAAGCAGAGTTAATTAATGGTAGGGGGTACTTGTTCTTGACTGTGATGTTGTTGAGGCCACGGTAGTCAATACAGGGGCAAAGGGAGTGGGGCTCCCGGGAGCAGGTCAATGGCACAGTCGTACAGGCGATGGGGTGGCAAGGAGAGAGCTCGCTGTTTACTAAAAACAGCCTCTAGATCATGATAAATTGGAGGGATAGTGGAAAGGTCAATGGGTTCGTTGGGAACGTGAGAACCAGCGACCTCCAGTGGTGGCCGAGCAGACTGTAGGCAGGTAGCGTGGCAGTGAGCGCTCCAGATCACGACTGAACCAGTTGGCCAGTTTATCACTGGATTGTCTAACTTCAACCAGGGTATGCCGAGTACAATAGGATTATGGGGGGAACTAGTGACGTGAAAACGAATAACCTTGTTGTGATTCCCTGAGAGCAGCAGGCGGAGTGGCCTGTTGTGGCGAGTTATCCGTGAGAGTAGCCTCCCATTCAAGTTCAAGTTTCTTTATTAGTTGTCATACAGAACGCCATTTAGACCATGGGCATCGCGGGGGATAGGCAACGTGTCGGTAGCAATGCGGAAGCGGGACACGCCGCCAGCGTCAATGAGGTTTTCGTCAGCGCCTGAATCAACCAGCGCGGACAGGGGAAGCGACTGGCCATTCCAACACAGTGTGGCACTGAATTGCATATTGGGACCGGAGCTGGGTACATAATTTAGGCTCGAACATGCGCCCAGCATTACTGTCGAGCCCCGCCGTTTGGGCGAAGTGGACATGAATCGAGGAAGTGACCGAGCTGACCGCAGTAATACATGCCCTCGTTTTGGGCCTGTGGAGGCGTTCGTTGGGATGAAGGTGAGACCGGTCAATTCTATTGGCTCAGAGGGGTTGTGCTCGACGCAAGCAGCGCGCCTGGGGGGAGGAGAGCGAGATTAATTGGACAACGGAGGGCGGGTGCCGCAAGCTTTTTCACGGCGGCGCTCGCGAAGACGCGTGTCCAGTTCTCTGGCAAAATCAATTAGCTCATCCAGGGAGTTCGGTCTTTCTTTGGACGCCAACTCGTCTTTTAGAACGTCGCTGAGGCCTTGACGGAATGCCCCTCTTAACGGAATGTCATTCCACCCGGAGCCCGCTGCTAGGATACGGAATTCAATGGAATATTCGCTCACGCTGCGGTTGGTGAACAAGCCAGCAGAACTATCCGAGCCCCCGGGAGGGTGGTCGAAGACCTTTTGCATGTCGGCGATGTATGCGGAGAATGAATTGCAGAGGGAGGACTGACTGACGTGGAGAGCTGTTGCCCATTCTAACGCAGGACCCTTGAGCAGACCCGACAGGTAAGCGATTTTAGATTTATCACTTTGGAAGGTGTGCAGCTGTTGTCCGAATACTAGTCAACATTGAAAAATAAAGGCACGACATTTAGAGACGTCCCCGTCGTAGCGTTCTGGTGCAGGGACATGGGGCTGTACGGGGGCGCGACAGGTGGGGTAGGCTGGGCTGAGATGTATGCGTCAAAACGGTTACATTGTTTGTCTCGCTCCACAGAGCTAAGCGTGAGAGCGCGGAGTTGGGCAGTGGTCTCCTCTAGTGAGCGAGAGTGTTGGTTTACCAGAGTGGCGTGTCCATTGATGATGGTCCGGAACTCTCTCAATTCTCCGGAATCCTGTGGTGCTGGACTCGTCATTTGGTCGCAGTGTTCTGTTAGGGCAGCAGTGGCGGAGCCCAATAGCAGAACACAGGAAGAGAGAGAATGGAGCGTTTTAGGTTGGTTTTAATAAAGGCACCAGGCAGACAGGCATGAATGTACAGGAATGTACAACAGGCAGTGATGGGAATAACGGCGCTATAAGTAATGACGTTACTAACGGCATTAGTTTTTTCAGTAACTAGTAATCTAACGGATTACTCTTCCAATCTCAATAACGCCATTACCGTTACTGCAAATAAATGCGGCGCGTTACTATGAATGAACCTGTTTCTTTCATCAGACAGATATCTGCGCTGAGGGGCAATATGTTCTTCCTTGTTTAGTGCGCAAATTCTCCACTCATCTCCTCTGCAAGCACTGCTCCACTGTGTGTGTCTGTCTACTCTGGTCCAATCACATTCAGCGTCCCGTCAGCGTGTCTCCCCCCCCACCCACATTCTGCGAATCAGAGCAGAGTAGGGCGGGTCTTCACGGAATGCATGTTGTCTTTCAGCGGGGCCGTGTCAGAGCGAGTTGACAGCGCATCGACAGGTAGTCTAATCTGCAGGTCCTGTAGCTAGTAACCTCCTTCCCAGTTGTATCCCTGTGAGATAAATGTAGCTAGTAGCCTAGTTTCGCCAGCATGCAGTTAGTAGAAAAATGTGGCATGTTCAAAGAAAGTAAAAGAAAAGTCGACAGTGAAAATCGCTGCAATTCAAAGCTGCATGGACTAAAACATATGCGTGCATGCATCCTCCCAGCACCAAGAAATGGTAGCTCTTGTGAAGAGTGGCAATATGAAACGCCACTATGAAACAAAACACAGTTATTTTGATGCAGCCTTTCCTAAGAATTCAGTGCTAAGAACCACAAAAATAAATGGAATGAAATCATATCAAGCTGCAAGCAGAATTATTGTTAAAAAAATGCACATGCATTTCCATAGCTGTGGATGAGTCCACTGACACCACTGAGAATACTCAGTTGCTGGTGTTTGTGAGGTTTTAGTGAGTTTGTTTGTGAGAAGATTGGATCAGTTGTACTTTTTTTTGGAATACTTTAAACCCTTTTTTTGTGGAATATTTGATGCGGCCCAGCCTCACCCAGACTCTACCTCCAGCGGCCCCCAGGTAAATTGAGTTTGAGACGCCTGGTTTAGAATGATTCGATTAGATTCTTATATCTGTATGTTGTGAATGTCATAAATGTCATGAATTAAAAATGGGGGACCCTGATGTAAACAAGACGAAAGTCTTTCTCTGATCTGCATCCCCTTAACAATTGTGTGTATTGAGCCGTACTGCTGTACCCATTCTGCAATCTGTTAATTAAAATGTTCAATCAATCAGTATATATTTGTTATTTATTTTTGGTATAGTGCTTAACAAACATAATTTAATGTTGCCCAGTTGTGGCCTGTTGAGGGGCAATACATATAAAAAGTTCCAAAACATCTATTGTATTTGTATGATCCACTATATAAACATAGTAATTATAATATCTACATACATGGCATTTGATTGGAGGCTAGTCTCACTTTGTCCCACAGCAACATTAAAATAGTTTAGATTTGTGTATGTTGTTTATGTAAAAAAAAATATTGAAAGTAACGCAACAGTTACTTTCTGAAGTAACTAGTTACTTTTATAATTTGTAACTGAGTAAGTAATTTAGTTACTTTTTGGAAGAAGTAACTAGTAACTGTAACTAGTTACTTTTTAAAAGTAACTTGCCCAACACTGACAACAGGTGCACTCCTCGTGCAGAACAGGAACGTCCAGGTGGTTGGTGTCCATTGCTAACATGCTGTTGCTTTTCATGATCTTCAATCTTTTTCAACAGATCCTTTCTTACAACGAGAGCAGCTTGAAGTGTCTTCTCCATTGCCTTTTTTTCAATAGATAGCTTGAGAAGCTCTGCTTTTAGATGGCCATTGTCTATCAGCTCACCAATTTCTGAAGTCAAGTGAATAGTTTCCAGCTGTTTCAGAGAGCTTCTGTGCTCATATTCCATGCTTCCCAACTGTGCTATTAGACCATTGTTCTCTTCAGCATGTTTCAGCCTTTCAATTGAGGCAGATCCCATGACATGGGCAATGGCTGCATCATTCTCCTTCAGCTGTTGACTGAGTCCAGCAAGTAATTTCTTTTGTTGACTTATTTGAATGTTGATGCAGTTGATTTGCTCATCTTTGGCTTGCAATTCATTGTGTAGACAATGATGTTTGTTAACTGCCTCTCTCACTTTATCTGACTCCTTATGGAACTGTACGTGGAGATGCTCCACTTTCTCCTTCAGGACAGGGACCCCTTCACACTCATCATGGTGGATCTTCTCTCTGTCCTCAAGACTGTACTCTGTCATTTGCAACTGTGCTGATACTTTATCTAATTCACTTTTTAAAGAATTACACTCAGACTGATGACTTTCTTGTGACCGTTTCATCATTGTATGTAAAGAGGCCTTTTCTTCCTCTAATGCAACAAATTTCTCAGCCATGGTTAGCGACAAAATTGACTAATCTTTATCAGCACACTCTTTGCTTGCTTCAAGTGCTTGGCCTCCCACTCTGCTCTCTCTATGGCTCCACCTCGGATTAGCCACTTGTTCAACGCTCGGCGGACCCAGCTGATCCCCCCCACAGAGCTTGGCCAAGCCGCTGAACTTCTCAGGTTTAGTAAGATCGATGATGGCTGCGCTCCAGAGCCTTTCCTCCCTTCCGGACTCGTTAGAGGGTTATTTTTCTCCTTTCTCAGAGAGCCCGGGAGCCTTGTTAGCCTTGCTCAGAGACTTCTCGGACGAACTTGATGTCTTTTTCAGCTGGGCTCGAATAAGAACTGATGTGGATGCCCTCCTCTGAAGCTTACACACAGCCTCTCTGGCGTTGGGCAACACCAAGGTTTCGAGCGCCAGAGTCTGAGCCTCACCAGATGGCTTGGGCTGACTTCTTTCACGCCTCCCACTTTGACCAGACTGAACCCATGGCTTGAGAGAGAACTCTCCAGCGGTGAGGATCTCTTCCACTCCTCTCGTGACCTTGTCCAGTTTCCCTGGGACATTGTGGGACGTGAGGACATCGTCCACATAGCTGCCCTCATCAAGGACCCTCCTCTCCTCATCCATGTGAGAGAACTTGGGCAGCCTCGCCGTTTCCTTTATGGCCAGCTGCGCTCTGCACCCAGCTGGCCTGTTTTGCTCACATTTGACTCGAGTGATAGCGAAATCTTTGATATCTTCCTCGTCTCCTTGCTTCAGGCCCTGAGCCCCTTTTCTGGTGTTTACCAGCTCGCAGGAGATCTCCTCCACCTTGATCGCTTTTGTTCTGATAGAGTGTGCCAAATGAGTCTTAGAGTTGTGGATTGACATCTCCATCTCCTCAAACAGATCAGGGTGCGTTCCCCCCACAGTCTTCCCTAGCGGGCCGTCCCACAGCACCAGGTCTCCCACTATCTTCATCCACTGTGGAGCAAGCCGACCCTCCCGGTGGCTGATCAAGAGCTCGATCTTCTCTGGCCGGACCAGCTCCTCTGTCTTGAACTCTGAGAAGAATTTGAAGCTGCTTCGGGCTGACAACTCTGCCTGCTTGGGCAATTTCATCCAGGCCATAACAGACTATCTGGTGGGGACTCCATGTGTCCTCTGAAATGTGCATCCTGACCTTGAGCAGGTACCTTTCTGTCTTGACTCTCACTTTCATTCCACCAACTCCATGCACAACCAACATTATCTTCTTCCCTCTCAGTCTGAGTCTTTTGGCAGCTTGGTGGGTTATGTAGTTGGTGTCGGACGCAAGGTCTACTAGGGTCCCAATAGTTTGCCCTCCATTTGTTATGACCTCCATGATCATCATAAGCACAGGATGCTCCCTCAGGCAATTTCTTTCATGGAGACTACCACCCTTACCGCTTGCACTCATGGACACCGCTGTTTGGTTGGTGAATGCCCTTAAAATCTGGTCTGCTGCTTGGGGGGAGACGTTAGCAAGCGCCTTCTGTTGCTCGTCTGAGAGTGTTCCCATGGTTACGCCACTTGTTTCCACCCTCTGCTTTCCCATTATCCTCTCCTCTTTGCCCTCCTTCCGCAGAGCACATGAGGTAGTGGTGGTCAGAGGTCTCTCCCGTTTGGCAGCACTTCTTCCTGCAAAGGAACCTGTCGCTGCATTATCCATCCCTCTGATGGGATGTCAAACATCTCTGGCAGGCTTCATTCCTTTCAACAATGTCTCTCTTCTCAGCCAGACTGAGTGCTTTGAACCTTCTGCAGAAGAAAATCTTGCCTCCGTATTCCTCATCTCCACACACGCTGCATTCTTCTCCAGTCGCATCCATTCCTGTGGCTCGTGTGAACGTCTTCTACTCTGGCTTGCTTGGCTTCTCAAATACTTCTGAGGGTCTTAGCTGCACCAACGCCTCAAGGACTACTTCTTAATTTTTTTGGAATTATAGGAGAGCGTCAAAGTGGCCTTCAGGGGTGACATTGTTCACAGGTGCAGCTTTAAAGGTGAGCCAGCTCCTCAGCTCACATTCAGGCAGCTTGCTTTCAATAGATTTAATAGCTAGTGGATTCTTTATAGCATCAATGCTCCCTAAGTCTGTCAGGTCAGTAAGGCCCTTCTCAACAGCTTGGATGAGCTCTATTGTTTTCATGAAGCCTTTCTGCGTTCTCAGAAAGGGTTTTCCACTCACCTCTCAATTATTCTCGCAGCATAGTTGGCGCCATTCGTAAAATGCTGTTGGCCCTTCTTGTGAAAGCTGCCTTCACTTTGGCCCTCTCTTTCTTTAATTGATCCATTTTATTTGACCTTGGATGCTAATTGAGCATACCCGTAACTCCTTTTCTATCTTGTGTCTTCCGCCCTCTCTAGCTGCCTAAACTAGCTCAGAAACTTCTTCCCTGACTATCTTAGCCTGACTAGTCTTCTGCGGCGTTACCAGGCTCACCAGGGGTCCCCCCAGGGATACCGCCCAAAAATGGAAAACAATACAAATAAACAAAGTGGAGTAGGTCTCACCTTCTCCCGCCGGCTTGCCACCCGGGTACACTCAAGCTAAGCTAAAGGTCTTGAAATTTTGAAATTAGGAGGCTACTAAATCATCATATACCTAAATAATATAATTGGCACCATCACAGGGCTAGTAAACGAGCTATAGCTTTTATCCTTAGCTGCCTTCATGCTTGTCCACGTTAGCTTTTGTATGCTATTTGATAGCTAGTTTCAGTAGCTTGGCATTACTCATGATTGCATCTGAAGTTAGCTGCATTAGCTTCCTTAGCTGTGTTAGCTGCTCACGTTAGCATTTGAAACAAGTGAAAGTAGCTTGGCATTTACTCATGATCGCATTTGAAGTTAGCACTCTGCAATCTGTAAAAACATAGTCCTTATTCATTCACTCATTCCGAGCTGCATTAGCTTCCTTAGCTGTGTTAGCTGCTCGCGTTATCATTTGAAACAAGTGAAAGTTCCTGCTCGCTGACCCGTATGGCCTGATGCACGAGTTATTTCATTTACAACAACACGGGAGTACCTCATATCCCTCGGTTATTTTGTCCTTTTCTGACGGCGCGTTCAGCCACTCTTCTGCCGCCGCCGGTGGTTTGTAACTGTGCTGCTTTGCGCCCGCAGCTGGGGTGAAGGGATGGACAGGATGCCACTCAGTTGTCAAAAGCTTTAAATTTTTTCTCCAACAGGTTACAAACCTTGAAACAAAACACACATTCAGTCAATAACCACCACAACACTACTATCATTCTGAAAACAAATCGCTTACTCTCACATCCACTCACCAGTTCCCTCTCGTAACCCTTCTCTCGCTGTCAAATTCCCCGCCAACTTCCTGTTTACAACTTTCACTGACACCACGTGACGTATCTCGACCAATTACAGCCCACTCCTCGCTAAGACCCCGGATCACACGGTGAATTATAAATACAATGAGGGAATCCCTCACAGCCGCGCTGATTGATGGCCCTCTGGCAGCGTGGGAATGCTGGGGTCGGATGCTGCCCATATAAGGGTGTGGAAGCAGGAGGGAAGAGGAAGGCTCTCGCCGTGATTATGACATTTTCAAAGACAACAGGCAGGCAGGCAACAAGTAGACATGTGAGGTAAGAGACAACAGGCAGGCTGGCGACAAGTAGACATGTGAGGTCAGAGACAACAGGCAGTCAGGCAACAAGTAGACATGTGAGGTCAGAGACAACAGGCAGGCAACAAGTAGACATGTGAGGTCAGAGACAACAGGCAGGCAAGGCAACAAGTAGACATGTGAGGTCAGAGACAACAGGCAGGCAACAAGTAGACATGTGAGGTCAGACACAACAGGCAGGCAGGCAACAAGTAGACATGTGAGGTCAGAGACAAACAGGCAGGCAGGCAACAAGTAGACATGTGAGGTTAGCAGGCGACAGACAGGCAGGTGAGATCAGCAGGCAACAGACAGGCAGACAAGGAGTGGTCCTGGACACGAGAGAGAACATTCAGTCTCAAGCAAACAAAACCAAGACGTAACATTTTTTAATAGGCTAAGATTTATACTTGGAGTGCTAATACCATGGGAGACTGAAACAAAACTGACAAAGAGTGGAAGAAGAAGAAGAAGTAAGAAACGCAATAGGACTTGGTCAAGTGATATCCTTCAAAACAGACACAAAGATGATTTAAATAAAAATAGGTTGTAGGTTAAAGGCCTATTGTTCAAAAGTGCATGTATTTTAGAGACATTCAGAGACATTAAAATGGCTCAGACCCACTCTACATCAAGCACCAAGTGCATTGGAGGACTTCAGAGCAAGGTCCATGTTCTTCGAGAGGATACAAGAACCTAATATTAGATTAGATAGCAGTGGCGGCTGGTGAATTCTTCTCCACTAGGGGCGCTATACCAAACATTTTGCAAACATGTACAAGGCACGCATTGGCGAATATTATCACCATTGCCGTCAGTCAAATGCAACCACGTTTCCAATAGCCCAACACAAACACACTCTCTCTCTCTCTCTCTCTCTCTCTCTCTCTCTCTCTCTCTCTCTCTCTCTCTCTCTCTCTCTCTCTCTCTCTCTCTCTCTCTCTCTCTCCCCCCTCTCTCTCTCGCTCTCTCTCTCTCTCTCTCTGTGCGCATGCATGTGTATGGTGGAAGCGTTTGGTGAGTGGAGTGGTGCGAGAGTCTGAGGAGTCGAGAAGTACGTGTGAGTTTTTCTATCTTTTCTATCTTCATGTTGTTTGTCAAATTGTGAATTAGACTGTGGTTTATTTGACTGGTTGTGTGTTTGTGGTGGGCTGGTAGCGTTGTCAGTGTTCGCTTGGGCAGCTGTCTGCTGTCGCGGGGTGATGTGATTTCGTGAAGCTGACCAGAAAACATGGTTTCAAAGTCTCGCCGGCATTTCCGTGTTCAGTGGAGGACTGTAGTCTCGCTGTTGCGATGGGTGGTAGGCGCTCCGGCCGTTAAATCTGCGGCAAGGATGAACGGGGGGAGTTGTTTTCTTTGTGGATGATTTGATTAAAGTAAATCAACTGATAACGGACAGGTTGGTCATACATGATACGTTTGTGTCTGTGATGCCACTCACAACACCGGCAAAAAAGGTGACGTTGGCAAATGTTCCCCCGTTGGTGGGCGACAAGCTTATATTAAGGGAACTCGCCAGGTTTTGGGAAGATTGTATCTCCCTTAAAGAAGATGTCTTCAGGGTGTTTAAAGCACCTGAGTTACAGCATGTGGTTTCTCACAGAAGGCAGACGTTCATTATAATGAACAAACGTGAGGACGAGTTGGATCTTAATTTAAAGTAATAATAGACGGGTTTTGAGTATATTATTTATCCCCCGCCCTACCTCCGGTCAATGGTCTCTAACTACACACCCTCAAGACCCCTACGCTCTGCATCTTCTGGCCGCCTCAGACCTACTCCTATCCAAGCTCCGGGAGGGTCATCAAAGAGAAGTCGCCTATTCTCAGTCCTTGCCCCACAATGGTGGAATGAACTACCCACCCCAGTTAGGACAGCCGAAACACGTCCAATCTTTCGCCGTCGACTAAAGACGCACTTCTTCAACCATTATCTGAATTAAAAAAAGAAAAAAAAGAAAAAAAAATCTAACCCTAACTAACCATACTGTCATGCACTTGTCCTAATAAACTAACCTACACTGTAGCACTCAACACTTTGATGAACATTGTTACTCAGCTGATAGAGTTGTGCCCTTCCTGATGGCTTGTCGTACAGAACTTGTAAGTCGCTTTGGATAAAAGCGTCAGCTAAATGACTAAATGTAAATGTATGCGACGACACAAAACATGCGTTGTTTTGGTTGTGGAAGGGAGGGGCATCAAAGACAAGGGGCCCAAGCAGGGGGGCAAATGATGGGAAGAAGGTGCAACGAAGAAAGGAAGAGCAGCTTGGGGGTGTGAATCAAGGGGTTGAGGGGGGGGGGGGGCAGGGGAAGAGGGGTGGTGGGGAGACTTCTGAGAAGGTTATTGTACCAGATAGAAGTGATAAGGAAATGGAAGGAGTAGGTAAGGCTGGAGATGCTGTACGAGGAAAGAATGGTGGGGATGGAAATGTGGGGGGGGGGGGGGGGGGGTTGTGGAAGGAGCTTGTGTCAGCCGGGACACGTTAAATAGCCAGGAGAAGAGGTGGAACTGTTGCAGTACAAGGGACATATGGTGGGGATGAAAATGAGGGGGGGGGGGGTCGTGGTAGGGGCTGGTATCAGCGAGGATGAGATATATGGGCAGGAGGAGGGTGGGACTGTTGAGGGAACAGGGTCAAAGGACTCAGTTGAGGGGGTCAGGGTGGAGGAAGTAGAGGATATTGACATGGAAGAGGGGGACGACGGGATGAAGGTTGTTAGGCAGAAGAGGAAGATTGAAGTAGTTGGGTTGTCAAGCTCTCAAGCTAAGAAGACAGGTGTGACGGAAGTACTCAGCAGTACACAGAGTACACAAGAGAGTACATGGTCGGAGATGGGCGCTAATGATGATGAGGAATATGAGAGCGATGCATCTGCGACTTCAGATAATGAGAGCTATTCATTGGAGGCAATGAAAATGTTTTTACGGATGACAAAGAACAGGAAGGGGGTAGACATAGCACAATTCTTTCCAGATAAGGCGTTGTTTATTTTGTCAGCAAGGAAAAATATGAGGTTTCAAGGAGATGGTCGTTTTGCTGACACGGAGTTATACAGGATGAGAAAAATTGTACAGAAGGTACTGCGGGGCCCCAGTACGGTGGAGGACGGAGTGGAATCAGTGTAGTTTTTTTTTTTTTTTTTTTTCTTTTTTTTACCTTTTTATTTCTAAATGAGAGTTTTTTTTGTTGACAGGACTGGTGTGTTGTCACTTAGGGCTGGACATTTCAAGGTGTCCCGCTACCGGGGCCAGGAGGCTGAGACATTTTTGATCATCTCATATACTTTTATACATTTGTGGAACTTTGTAAAGACTGGGATTATGGAGGATTCAGAGACAGGAGCGGAGCGTATCGTTTTCATGCCCGATGGGAAGGCCACGCCATACTCCTTCAGCAAACCTCTCATCAGAGTCATCATGGGGGATGTTTTCTCTGCCGTCTTTTTACATTACCGGCACCTTTACCTTGTTCAAGGGTTAGAAGGTATGACTGTGGGGCTCAACACGTTCTACGCCGGAATAAACGGTTTCCAGATTCAGCCTCGGAGGATGATGGCAAAGCGGCCTTTGCTGGTTAATTTCTACCCTATGTTCGGAAGGGGTTTCATCAGGGACTTGAGCTCTCGAATCAGTCTGCTCGATGGGAAGTCACTGGGGGCTGCCAGTCTCCGCACGGGGGAGTGGGAGGTTATGTTGGAGCGGCATCTGAACCAGGAAGGAAAAGGCGGCCTCGGACGGGGTGGCGAGGGTAAGAAACTGTCTAATGAGGATGTCGGTCCAGAGTGTGCATCTCGGTCCCCCTGCTCTGTTTTCAGCCCCTGACATCATCGATGCCATGTGATATACAACTGGTGAACGGTAGGAGCATAAATGATAAGGCTGAAGGAGGAAGGTCAGCTGACGAGGCGGCCCTGTTTATCCGCGGGACAGGCTTTGACTGGAGTCTGTCGAACACACACAAAGGCCTGATGTGTTGTACCACAGGGGGAAAGGTGAAGCTAGAGACGCTCTTCTCAGGACTACGGTTTCTACAGTGCCTCTCCGGTGTCTCTCTCTCTGATGCACCCAGAACTTTAGATCATTTAGAGTTATTTTTTTCCATGGGGGAAAATTCAAATGACAATTTGGTTCAGTTTCAGCATCGTTGTCCCTAATTGATTTTTTTGTTTGTTTTGTTTTTTGTGTTTGTTTGTTTGTTTTGTTTTTTGTTTTGTTGTTTGTTTTTTATTGTTGAGTTGTAGAGTATTTTAATTTTGAATGGTTTGTTGCATCATTTGTAGTTTTAGTAAAAAATAAAGTTTTTTATAGAATCAAAAATCTCTCTCTCACTCTCTCTCTCTCTCTCTCTCTCTCTCTCTCTCTCTCTCTCTCTCTCTCTCTCTCTCTCTCTCTCTCTCTCTCTCTCTCTCTCTCCCCTCTCTCTCTCTCTCTATCTCTCTCTCTCTCTCTCTGTGCGCATGCGTGTGTATGGTGGAAGCGTTTGGTGAGTGGAGTGGTGCGAGAGTCTGAGGAAGTACGCGTGAGTTTTCTATCTTTTCTATCTTCATGTTGTTTGTCAAATTGTGAATTAGACTGTGGTTTATTTGACTGGTTGTCTCTCTCTCTCTCTTCTCTCTCTCTCTCTCTCTCTCTCTCTCTCTCTCTCTCTCTCTCTCTCTCTCTCTCTCTCTCTCTCTCTCTCTCTCTCTCTCAGATCCATTCAATAATAAACACATATGTATATCTTGTCATTTTAAACAAGTTACCATTCATTGTCTGAGTGGTTATGCCCCACCCGCGGCGAAATTAGAGAGAGAGAGAGAGAGAGAGAGAGAGAGAGAGAGAGAGAGAGAGAGAGAGAGAGACCGGACTCACTTGTTTAGTTCAAACGCGGTCCAGCAGGGCTTGATAAAGTGTACAGTATATGTCCATTGTCCAGACTGTTGATGTCCACTGTCCAGCCATATAGCTTGTTGTTGTTGTTGTTGTTGTTGTTGTTGTTGTTGTTGTTGTTGTTGTTGTTGTTGTTGTTGTTGTTGTTGACCGAGTATAGCCTTAAGTGAACACAGAGTCAGAGTGCGGAGGGGGGCGTGAGCACAGAGTGCTTGGAGGCGAGCGCCTGGAACATTGGAGAATTATCCGACGTTTTTCCCAATATATTTATCATTATTATCCCTCATTATTATCATGGGTAACATTTATTGTATACATTTATTGCATGAGTTAATTAGTATCTGGTGCCGCCTAGTGGACGCACTTTGGAGTACGTATTGCGACTCTGAGCAGGTAAGCTGTCTCTGCGCCGGCGCATCGCGCTATTTAAATGACACTCTCAGTCTAGACTGTAAGGTGAAAAGCCCTGTGGGCGAACTCTTGACTGGCCAACGGTACGTAGCATTATATGCGCCGTTAATATCCGCATTTCTCTTTAATTCATTGTCATGTACAAAGGTCTGATGACCACACAAAAAAGTAACTGGAGCCGGCTGCACATGAACAAAAAACAGCCTCTCTCAGTCCCGGGCAGGTAGGTAATAAACAAAGGCGTTTCAAATGGTAAATAATATTTATTGTAGCGGGATTTGAAACCCACTGCTTTTCCCCAAAGGGAAAATGATGTTTATTTTAGAGGGGATTTAAACCCAGAACACACACAAAGGGAAAAGGTAGTGGGAGAACACACAAGGTGAGATATAGATAAACAAACTAGATTAGCGTCCGCCGACACTAACCAACCAGCCAGAGGTTGGTACTGGGAACCACCCAGCCAAAACGTACCAAAGGTACAAGTCCACACAAAGCGGCAATGGCATACAGTTTACAAATACATATATATATATACAGTTCCACTTAAAGGGAACAATAGCAAAAGGGCAGCAAAGTATCACTCCACACTCAGTGGAAAATAGGCGCAAAGGCCAACAAGAGGATACTCACTCAGGTAGAGAAGTGGCACATAGGCCAACAATATATATATACACACAGTACTTGGTCCACCCAAAATGTTAAATAAGCACAATAATAATCCCACACAACAGTGGAAAACAATGGCAACCCCACTCCACTCTGGTCACTGGCAATTGACAGAATGAGGCGCCCAGACGTGTGTGTGCTGTCAGGTATTTGTCCACCCGTCCCTCTCGAGGTGATTGCCATCAGCTGTCATTCATTAGGCAATCAGCACTCTTCAGTGTAGGGACGGGCGGCACCTGACAGGAAGAGAAAAAGAGACAGCATTAACTATCATGCACACACACACACATCACATACAAAACATAACATATTTACATATACTAACCTGATGTTCAGATGGTGTCATAAATACAGTAATAATGGTAATGACCAACCCACGTACCTATGTACGTCACATTCATATATCTAGTTATTAACTAATGCCGTTTGTTTTCCTTTCATTTGTATAGGTAAATAATCTGACTAACGACTGATTGTACGTTGATGACTAAACGCTGACTGAATGTACTAACTGACTTAATGGAAACGCTGACTACATGCTGACTACACGTTGACTATAGACTGGCTAACGTCTGACTGAATATACATGCTGACTATTAGACCAACTACAGTCTGGCTACACTATCCAGAACCGGTTGCTAAATTGCAACCTAACTATTAACGACCTATCAACAGAGGCGACTTGGTTGAACATTACCGATACCATATCGACCTCTACTAACATTATCCACTAATGCTTGGATGTAAGCTACTACCAACTATCAGCTACAAGCTAACCCCTTGTTAATTGACCACCTGGTGATTATTGTAACAGAGGATGAGTTGGATGCTGGACTTCAAGGTCCAAATAAACGAACATTCTTATAAAGTCTGAATTGTTTCTATGGTTTAAGAAAAGTCATTTCTCCCACACCCTTCCAAGGAGGACATCTAGTTGACTCATTGACTGAGACTGCTAGATAATTGGACAATTATTTACCGCACGCGCCCGCTACGAGACGGGACGGACGGAACGCAGAAGGAAGTGCCGCGTGGGATACCCCTCAACGTCAAGGTGGAACCAGGACGGAGTGGATACACACGACGGGGCACATTGGAGAGGACGCGGTCAGCTCAAGGGAAGTGAAACGTTGATGTTGACTGCTTATTGGGTTGGAATCGCCGTATTCCGCCCACATGCTGGTTTCTTGAAGTGGTGGGGTCGCCGAACTCCATCCAATGTTAATGCTTAATGCTAGCCATTAGCCAACCAATGCTAATACTGCTAGCCACCAATGCTAACGCTGTTAGCCAAAGACTGCTAACACTGCTAGCTGCCAATGCTTAACGCTAGCCATTAGCCAACCAATGCTAATACTGCTAGCCACCAAAGCTAACGCTGTTAGCCAAAGACTGCTAACACTGCTAGCTGCCAATGCTTAACGCTAGCCATTAGCCAACCAATGCTAATACTGCTAGCCACCAATGTTAACGCTGTTAGCCAAAGACTGCTAACACTGCTAGCTGCCAATGCTTAACGCTAGCCATTAGCCAACCAATGCTAATACTGCTAGCCACCAATGCTAACGCTGTTAGCCAAAGACTGCTAACATTGCTAGCCAAAGACTGCTAACACTGCTAGCTGCCAATGCTTAACGCTAGCCATTAGCCAACCAATGCTAATACTGCTAGCCACCAATGCTAACGCTGTTAGCCAAAGACTGCTAACACTGCTAGCTGCCAATGCTTAACGCTAGCCATTAGCCAACCAATGCTAATACTGCTAGCCACCAATGCTAACGCTGTTAGCCAAAGACTGCTAACATTGCTAGCCACCAATGCTAACGCTGTTAGCCAAAGACTGCTAACATTGCTAGCCAAAGAATGCTAATACTGCTGGCCACCAATGCTAGCTAAAGAACATTTCATTGACACCCATGCCTTGGCTGTGTTGAACTAAGCAACTACATTGTTGCTCCAAACGCTGTGAACATTATCATTGATACCCATGCCTTGGCTGTGTTGAACCAAGCAACTACGTTGTTTCTCCAAACGCTGTGAACATTATCATTGACACCCATGCCTTGGCTGTGTTGAACTAAGCAACTACATTGTTGCTCCAAACGCTGTGAACATTATCATTGACACCCATGCCTTGGCTTTGTTGAACCAAGCAACTACGTTGTTGCTCCAAACACTGTGAACATTATCATTGACACCCCTATACCTTGGCTTTGTTGAACCAAGCAACTACGTTGTTGCTCCAAACACTGTGAACATTATCATTGACACCCCTATACCTTGGCTGTGTTGAACGGTGCAGATACATTGTTGCTCCAAATGCTGTGAACATTATCATTGACACCCCTATGCCTTGGATGTGTTGAATGGTGCAAATACGTTGTTGCTCCAGACGCCGTAAACTATACTATGAATGGATTAACCGAAGGCTGAAACGGTGCTCATTTACTCTATCCTACTTGTTCACTCTCATTGTGGCCATTACCAGGTTTCAAGTGAGTGAAGAAGCTGTAGCGGTGCTCACAAACTATATCCTATTAGCTCACTCTCATTGTGGCCATTACCAGGTTCAAGTGAGTGAAGCGAAACTACGTTGACCCACTATACGGTCCCGTCATTATCTCCTGCTTGGAGCAGTGTCATTGTAATCACTCTGCTACACGCCAACTGTACGAACTGTGCTTCTGACTGTTAACCCCATTGTTTACTACTGCCTGCGACCAGCGACTCAGCCGCAAAAGGAGCTCCAATTGGGGCAACGGCTGACTGGGACAAGATGGAAGGTGTAGATGTGGAAGAGCTAAAGAAGAGGCATACTGCGGTGCAAACAGCTTATCTCACAAGGAGAGCCAACCAAGTAGCTGACAATGTTGACACTGCATCGCTAGCGGAGCTTGTCAACGACAAGAAAGCTCTTCAGATAGAGTTTGCGAAGCTCGTTGACACGACAGGGGACTATGTTGGAGCATTGGAGGAGCCGACAGAACTGCGCATGCTACCGTGATGGCCGACGCCACAGCAAAGAAAGACGGAAGCAAGCAGAGGAAAATGACACTAGAGAAGAAGATCTTCTCGGAGGTATGGTCCCGCTTCGTTCAACCAAAATTAGGCCCCCTTGAAGCAGAGTTTAAGGAGGCCTTGGAAGAGGCAAAGAGGCTCAGCACCCAATGGGCACCCCAAGACAAGAGAGCATTGGAGGGGAACAAATTGGAGAGAAGACTCAACGCCTTCGAACAAATGATGAGAGAGTGTAGATACCTTCTTCCAACTCCCAACATGTCTGAATTAGAGAAGCTGTACAGGCACTTGGACGAGGAAAGAGCAGCACTGATGGACAAGTGGTCGACCCTCCTAGAGCCTGGGGGAAAGGGTGACACTGGATGTGCTTATGAGGGTGAAGAGGATATAAGGACACACAACATTGAAAGGGGCGGCGAAGTAACCAGCCCACTTGATATTTCAAACGATGTTCTGCAACGTGTCGCGGAAGCTAAACCTTCCCTGTCCACCAACGGCAAAAGTGAAGTCCTTCACATCCACTCGTCATCTCCTCAGCTTGACAGTAGTCAAATAGAGGACGCTTCCAAAGACTCTCCCTTACCTTTCGGGAGCCACGAGGGGGCCCCGAAAGCAACCCATCTCCAGCTTGGAGCAAAGACCACAAGAAGTGGACCTCATGAGTATACCGACAGGAGTTCGCTCCCACGGGTAAGCGAACCCTATCTCTACCAGAGCGCTGACCTTGCTATCATGCCTCAGTTACGAGGTGACCACGCCACACCATCAGGCGATGAGGGTGCAACGCGGGAAGGTCTTGCTCACCACAGAGCCCACCAGGGGGCCCGACCAAAGATAAAGCTTGCCACCATCAATCTGCCCAGATTCTGTGGCGACAGAAGGACCTATTGGCGCTGGCGGGATAATTGGGAGGACCTCCAGGCTTTGGCAGAACCATCAGGATTGCCTGTATGCAAATTATGTCACCTTCTTGACAGCGTAGAAGAGCCACTGAGAAAGAAACTCAGGCTGGATCGCTGCAGAACAGCGGACAACGTTTTCAGGCTCCTGGACAACCGCTTTGGAGACAGGAGCACAACCGCAAGTCTGATCCTCAAAGGTCTGGAAGAAGTGCCTCCAGTACGGAGTAACCAGCCTAGGCCAATGATTGACCTGGTCCAGGCAGTGGAAACCGCACTGTATGACTTAAAAGACCTTGGGATGGAGGACGTGATCAAAAACCACCTAACTGTTGCCGCCATAGAGAGAAAACTGCCTATAGGCATGAGAGAGAAGTGGATCTCCTATGAGCGTGACCCCGCGAATGGCGTCATTCCCTCCCGCTAGTTACTTTGACAGACTCTTGTCATTTCTGAAAGGACATGAAAGGATCCTCGAGAGGCTAGCACAGTTGGAGATCGGAGCCACCCACGCTGGCGAAAGACCAACCCAGCGTGAAAGGCTGAGCGACAGGGGAGGTGATAGACGGTCATTTACAAGAACGACAGCGAGCGAAGTAAGAAGGGAGCCCCAAAGGGACTTGTGCACCATGTGTGGAGAGGAAGCACATGGGAAAAGATTGTACTTCTGCCCGGCCTTCAAGAAGGCTAAACTAATGGAGAAACGAGCCCAGGTGAAGAAAGCTGGAGCTTGCTTAAAATGCCTCGCTTATCACGGGGCCAACGGCCTATGAGAGAAAAGGTTCCTCTGTAAAAAAGATGAGTGTGTAAAGGGGGGCGGCCCTGTCAACCATCATTTTCTCCTCTGCTCCAAGACACAGAGCAGGAACGAAGCAACCAATGAGCCCGGCGCTCGTAAAGGGCTCCGAGGCCTTACGGCTGAGCAGGAAAAGGTGGTCACAGAGTTGAAATTGTCAGAAAAGTTTTTCCCATGTGTCAAGCCAGGAGAATTGACCCGGCCTGATACAATTGATCTGCTCATTAGCACCCGGGAAGGTCGCCTGGCCCCACAAAGAATGGAGAGAGCCGGTGATCTGGTGCTATGGGACGGCCCACTGGGCAAAACTGTGAGCGGTGCGCATCCGGACCTCTTCGAAGAAGTAAAAATGACCACGCGTCATTCATTGACCCACTTCGCACGCTCCATGGGATCAACCATCAAGAGAGAATGCAAAAACCTCACGGTAGACTTAACCAAGAGGAAAAGCATGAAAGAGGCAGTAACTGCCACAAGCAACAAGGAAGTCTTCGACTGGATGAAATGGAGTGAAATCACAGCCTGTGACCCCATCTGTGGGGGTTGTCGCTGTGGCAACTGTCCTCCCGGAGGAAAGGAGATGACACTGGCTGACGAGCGGGAGCTAGAGATCATCAAGGCTGGCTTGACCTTCAAGGAGAAAGACTCGCACTGTGGGGACTCCCACTGGGATGCAAAATACCCCTGGAAGGAACAACCAGCATCTCTCCCTAACAATCGCCGAGCTGTGGAGTCGACCTTCCTCAGGACAGAGAAGCGCCTTGAGAAGGATCTTTCATGGAAAGTCGCCTATACCAGGCAAATCCACGAAATGGTGGAGAGAGGAGCTGCCGTGAAACTAACTAGGTCTATGATGGACCAATGGAAAGGAGCAGTATGGTACGTGAGTCACTTGACCGCACCGAATCCACACTCCGTCACCACTCCGGTACGAATCGTCTGGGACAGCAGCCAAGAATACAGAGGTGTAAGCATGAACAATATCCTACTGAAAGGTCCTGATGTGCTGAACCAAATCCGTGCAGTACTCCTCAGATTCCGAGAGGGAGAACATGCAGCCATCGGTGACATCAAAAAGATGTATAACTCAGTGTGGCTTGAAGAGGAGGAAGTTCATGTACACCGCTTTCTATGGAGAGACTCACCGCAAGACGAGATAGGAGATTACGCCGTCGTCAGGGTGAACATGGGAGACAAGCCGGCCGGATGTATTGCCCAAGTCGCTATGCGAGAGACCGCATACCTCCCTCGGTTCTCCCATCTAACAGAGGAAAGATCTGTCATCGTGGACAACAGCTACGTGGACGATCTCCTCGTATCACACAATGACTCTCACAGACTGGAAGAGATCCTTAAGGGGGTCGAAGTCATCTTGAAGGCAGGCGGCTTCCACCTCAAACCCTGGGTCCGATCTGGTCACAGTGGGAGGCATGACACCCAGGAGACCAAGCCAGAGACACTGGTTCTACCGAACCAACTTAAGGATGAAGATAACAAGGCTTTGGGAGTCGGCTACCTTGTTCAGGAAGATAAGCTCTTCGTAATGGCATCCATCAACTTTTCCCGGAGAAGGCAAAAGATGAGGATGGAAGCAGATCTAGCCAAAGAAAATATCATAGAGAGGATGCCTAACCCTCTGACACGCCGAGTCCTACTCAGCCAAGTCGCAGGACTATATGACCCGATTGGTCTCGCAACTCCACTCAAGCAGAAGGGAGAAGAGCATTCCAGGAGGCTGGAAAAATTACCAAGGACACTTGGGACCAGCCACTATCAGAGGAGCTCCGAGAGAAAGCAGTGGAGTTGTTCAAGTAATATGCTCGCCTGAGCCGCGTCACATTCCCAAGAAGTATCACGCCCGCCGGCTGGTTGGGCAAGCCATGGGGGATCACGTTCTCAGACGGGAGCTGTGATTCCTATGGCGCAGTACTGTATCTACGATGGGAGACGTCTGGGGGAGCAGTTGCCCGGCTAGTGGAGTCAAAAGCGAAACTGGCCCCTCTTGACCTTAGAGGTGATCCAGTAAAGGCGGAAATCTGTGGGGCGGTGTTCGCATCCCGTCTAAAAAAGTATGTGCTTAAACATGGAAGAATCAAAATCGAAAGGTGGTTCCACTTCGTCGACAGTCAGACGGTGCTGGGAGCCATCCAAAGAGAAAGCTATGGTGTGGCGTACGTGGGTTGGTCATAATCATTGTTACTGTATTAGGAGACCATGTGAACATCAGATTAGTATCATGAGTTGGGTTATGTTGTTCTTGGTGGTGTGATGTGTCATCTTTTAATGCTGCCTCTTCTCTTCTTCCCAGAGACCACTCATCCTCCTGATTGAGCTGATTGCACCTGCTTGATTACACCTGTGGGCAGTTAGTGGGATGAGTGAATATAAGCGGGAAGATGACACACACACGGGAGTCTCATTGCTGGAAGTCACTTGCCTTATGGTGGAGTGGGGAGGCTGCTGTCTCGCCTGTCTATGGCCTAAAACAACACTGTGTGGCACGGTGCCATTTTATCACATGGAGTGTGGGTTAGACTCCACAGCTGTGGTGGCCTAGGATGGGCCCAAGGTTGTATCGTAACTACTAAGTGTTTGTTTGTGTACCTGTATGTATTGTTTGTCCTCCCTTACCTTTTCCCCTTCTTGCATTATGGTGGAGGTTTGAATTCCTACCACCATAAATATATACTTTACTAATTGGAAAACGTCTTGTGTTGTGTCTTTTTTCACCTACACCTGGGACCTTGATTTTGAACATATTTACTGAGAGGGGCTGCTTTTGCTCATGTGCCGCCCTCCAGTTGTTATTATCAGACCTGCGTACATGACATGGGGGCTCGTTAAGTTTGCGCAATTGTATGGTTCCTTGTTGGTAAAATAACGGGGTGACTTGTCGATTGAAGCATATCAGGTGTAATAAGATAGCGTTTTCTAAATTGATAAGTTAGTGGGTTCCATTGTCCGTGCTACACAGTTGATTGATGTAAACCATTGTTGTTGTGATGCTCCTAACCATTCTATTTTTCTGCCACATAGGTAACAGGGGGGGGTCACCTGCTTGGCTAGAGGGTGGGGGGCACGAGTCGTGATTCTGGTGGAGCGCGCAATGAAATCAGTAAGCGACTGAAGATATGTGTAGCCTTCATCCAGGTAGTGGAGTAGTTTATCTGGGATAGGCTAGAGTGACACAGGTGACTCCTAGTTGAGTGGTTAGGACCATTTGTTATTGTTTTCATTTGGTAGATGTGGTCAGTTGGATTGTTTTGGTTAAGAGGTATAAAAGCAGAATGTGTCTATTATTATTGCGCACGGTCATGGTTAATTAAGTGAGGACGTGATATATATATTTATTTTTTTGGTGTATCATAGTCACGCATAAAGACATATTATGGCTGCGTCGGCGTTTGTTTTTGAAGTCTTCGTGGCGGATCCAACAGAGGATCAGGTGGAAGGTTGCACTAAGGCGGAATTATGCCTTATTGCTAAGCATTATAATATTACTGTGCAAAGTTCCCAGTCCAAGGCTGATATGAAGGCGGCTGTAATAGCGGGGTTGGTGGAGCAACAGGTGTTCAGCACGGCTCGGGGAGTAGTGAGTCATAGTGACCAGGAGGTTGAAAACACTGGCGAATGGGTTGACTCTCCCTTGCGTGATCTTAACCCGGAGGGTGGTGCTATTAGGAAGAATGGTAGTACGCCCAGAGCTGAAAGTGAGGGCGCGGGGGATTCGGATAAAGAATCCACGTCTTCTGGCCATACGCGCTCTAGTCTGCGGTTTGCCCGTCTCCAGATGGAGGAGAGAGCGCTTTTGCGCAGGGAGGAGCGAGACAGAGAGGACAGAGCAGCTGTACGAGACAGAGAGGACAAAGCGGCTGTACGAGACAGAGAGGAGAGGGAGAAAGACAGGGAAGAGCGAGGAAGGGAGAAGGAGAAGGATAGAGAGCTCCAGATTACACTAAGGAGGATGGAACTGGAGAGTGTTGGCTCTTCTTCGCCCTCATCTGAAGGTTACCAGGGCAGTTTTAATGTTGGGCAGCATATTTCTATGGTTCCTGTTTTTCGAGAGTCTGAGGTGGAAGCATTTTTTGTTAATTTTGAGCGGATAGCGTGGGCTTCGCATTGGCCGGAGGATCAGTGGGCACTATTATTGCAATATAAGCTCACGGGTAGGGCTCAGGACGCATGCCAGTTATTATCGAAGGAGGACAGCATGGTATATGAGAAAGTGAAGGGTGCTGTCTTGCGCGTATATGAACTGGTACCGGAGGCGTATAGGCAGCGGTTTAGGGGACTAAGTAAAGCTCCCTCGCAAACACATGTGGCATTTTCCCATGAACAACGGTTGATGTTCACTCGTTGGTGTGAAGCGTGTAAGGTGGATGGGGTCGAGGCTTTGAGCGAGTTAATCCTCATTGAACAATTTAAAAAATTTGTGCCCGAACACATGATAATATAGTTAGAGGAGCGAAAGGTTTCTACCCTCCAGGAAGCTGCAGTTTTGTGTGACGAGTTAGCAATGATCCACAAAAATGTTTCTGTACGAAATGGTGTGTATGTAGGAGGGGGCACGTTTTCTCCGTCGGGGCCGCCGTATCGCGGAGGTGACGAGCGACCATTCCGACCTCGCTCACCGCCGTCTCGAAATGCCTTGGGTGACGAGCGAGTGTGTCATTATTGTAAAAAAGAAGGGCATTTTGTGAAGGACTGTCATGCGCTAAGGGATCGACAGGAGACCAGGGAGTCAGCCCAGGAACCGAAAGGGGTGGGGTTGATTGGTACGGTGTCATGTCCTGACCAGCATAGCTCTTTTGAGTCCTTTTTGTTTGATGGTTGTGTGTCCCTGTCGGGTAAAGTTGGGGACTACCAACGGGTGAGAATACTCCGTGATACAGGAGCCTCTCAATCGTTCATCCTGGCTGATGTATTACCGTTGGATGTGGACTCCTGTCGGTCGAGCGGATTGGTGAGAGGTATTGGCATGGGGTGTGTGCGCGTGCCATTGCATAAGGTGCATGTACAGTCTGCACTGATCACAGGTTGTTTTCCGGTCGCGGTTCGCCCATGTTTTCCCGTAAAGGGCGTGGATTTCATCATGGGGAATGATATCGCTGGGGGTAAGGTCGTCCCTGTGTTGGAGGTTGGAGACGCTCCATTTACGAACTTATTGTGTGATGCATTGATTAATAATCACCCCAATGTCCCTTCTATTTGTGCTGTCCCTAGTGCACAGGAGCAGAAGCGAGACCAAGGTCTAGCGTTGGGTGACTCGGTCTGTGGTGAGTTTTGCAAGTTGGCGGTGACGCAGCATTTTGAGGCGGGGGATGAGGTGTTTATTGTGCTGCCCACGCCTAGTACGGTGCTCACTGCCCGGTTCTCAGGACCTTATGTGGTAAGGGGAAAGGTCTCTGCCACTAAGTATATGTTGCATACACTCGGGCGGCGGAGGAGGACACGCTGGTGTCATGTGAATAGGCTAATGAAAAGTCCTGCCCGCGTCTCGTCGGAGTTGAGATGTGACAGGACTGTTGTTTCACATGCTGTGTTGTGTTCTAATGTGCCTTACAGGACGCACGGGGTTGATGTTGGGAGTGCGAACACCATTGAGCAATTCGCGTATGGTTGACTACAGTATGCCGTCATGGCCTCGGTATGAGGAATGTGCCAGCCGTCCGGCAGCTGATGCATCTGACATGGGTTGGTTTTATGGTGTAGGCTGCTGTTTTGTCTGTGGACCTTTCTATTTTTATTCTTTTTGTTCTGTGATGCTAATCGGATGTTGGTTGATAATGGGTGATAATGTTTTGCTAACCCTGCGGGTTCGCTCTTATGGGGGGAGGTGTGACGTACGTGGGTTGGTCATTATCATTGTTACTGTATTAGGAGACCATGTGAACATCAGATTAGTATCATGAGTTGGGTTATGTTGTTCTTGGTGGTGTGATGTGTCATCTTTTAATGCTGCCTCTTCTCTTCTTCCCAGAGACCACTCATCCTCCTGATTGAGCTGATTGCACCTGCTTGATTACACCTGTGGGCAGTTAGTGGGATGAGTGAATATAAGCGGGAATATGACACACACACGGGAGTCTCATTGCTGGAAGTCACTTGCCTTATGGTGGAGTGGGGAGGCTGCTGTCTCGCCTGTCTATGGCCTAAAACAACACTGTGTGGCACGGTGCCATTTTATCACATGGAGTGTGGGTTAGACTCCACAGCTGTGGTGGCCTAGGATGGGCCCAAGGTTGTATCGTAACTACTAAGTGTTTGTTTGTGTACCTGTATGTATTGTTTGTCCTCCCTTACCTTTTCCCCTTCTTGCATTATGGTGGAGGTTTGAATTCCTACCACCATAAATATATACTTTACTAATTGGAAAACGTCTTGTGTTGTGTCTTCTTTCACCTACACCTGGGACCTTGATTTTGAACATATTTACTGAGAGGGGCTGCTTTTGCTCATGTGCCGCCCTCCAGTTGTTATTATCAGACCTGCGTACATGACATATGGCTTTCAGACATTCTTTGCGAATCGGGTCGGAGAGATCCAGAAGGCTGGTCCCGTCACTGATTGGTGGTGGGTACCAGGAGAGCGCAATATTGCTGACCTGGTCACAAGAGGCCACTGCTCCCCAGAGCTACTCGGAGAGGACTCTGCATGGCAGTGCGGCCCTGACTTCCTTGCCTACCCCGAAGAGGAATGGCCAATGAAATCAGCCTCAGAAGTTTCTACCGCTGTGAGAGACGCAGTAAGCAGGCTTCAAAGAAAGGCCTTCACAGTTGCTATCACAAGAGCGCAAGCAAAGACAATGCTTCCCCTTGCCAGCTCAGGGGAAGAGATGAAAACAGCCACAAAAGAAGAATCAGATATCATTATCTCGCCAAACAGAAGCCCTGACAAACTTTGGGGCGGGGCTCTCGTAGGCCAGATAAACCCAAGGAGATACAGTTCTCTCAAGACACTCTGCAACGTTGTCGGCTTCATCCGAAGGGCACTGAAGTTCTGGGCGACAGTAAAAACCCGGAAGGCCCAAACGATGAAAGCACGTTTGCCAACCCACACATTGTTAAAGTGGGAGGCATTAACTGTAAATGAACTGCAAAGCGCATTCAGAGAACTATGCCTGGCCGCACAGGAAGGCGCAGAATTCCCCGTGACCACACTAGACAGACTTGTGGTCCACAAAGAGGAGTACTCCAAACTCTTGCTGTGCCACGGCAGAGTTCAAGCCATGGCCAAAGAATGGCCTGGGGTGCCCTTACTTCCCTACAGGGAATGGGTGAGCATCCTCCTGGCAGAGGAAGCTCACAGGGCAAACCATGAGGGCATTGCAGGAACCCTCTTGCGCATGAGAGATAAAGCCTGGGTTGTGCAGGGGCCAAGAGTAACCCGAAGCACAATTGACTTGTGTATACACTGCCGAAAGAACAAGGCAAAAATGTGCCGTCAAATCATGAGCGAACTCCCCCCGGAGCGCACAGAGCCGGCCGCACCATTCGAGTATACCACGTTGGACCTCTTTGGTCCCTACACGATCAAAGACTCACTGAAAAAGAGAACAAGTAAGAAAGCCTGGGGCGTAGTTTTCTGCTGCATGGCATCCAGAGTAATACATGCCGACATAGTGGAAGACCTCTCGACTGAAGGTTTCCTAAAAACATTCCAACGCTTCACTGCATTGAGAGGCCATCCTAAGAAGCTCTGGTCCGATAAAGGGACTAATTTCGTGGGAGCAAAGCCAGCGCTGGAAGAACTTTATAAATTCCTAGCAAATATCGACAATAACAAAGTACAGAAGAAAGCCGCAGAGTCTGGTACAATTGGACTTGGGTGTTCCACCCCGCTGACTCTCCTCATAGGAATGGTGCGGCTGAAGCAGCTGTGCGAGTATTGAAAAGAGCACTAAGCAGCATAGGCGAAGAAGGGAGCCTCACGGCCCTGGAGTTCCAAACCCTCCTATACCTAGCTGCCAATCTATCAAATGAAAGGCCTATTGGCGCCAATGCCCAGCTTCGGGATGGCACCATTGAGGTCATCACCCCCAACACTCTCCTACTGGGACGTGCAAGGCCCCGTGGAGACCCCAGAGGTTTCGAGTCCGCTAGCTACCCCTTCGTCCGTCTGAGAGCAATCCAGATTGAAGTGGACAGGTTCTGGAAACGATGGAGCCAACTGGCGGGACCAGAACTCTTTGTCCGAAAAAAGTGGCACACTCGACCTGCTAGGAATGTCACTGAGGGGGACCTGGTCTGGCTTGCGGACCAGAACGCACTCAGAGGCCAGTTTCGACTGGGCAGAGTGATAAAGACTCACCCTGACCCAAAGGGTGTCATCAGGGACGTGGAAGTAAGGACTTGCCATAGCCTTCCCGTTACCGCCGGTCATCCCAAGCGTGATCGTCACGTCGGGGTGTGCCCCACCACCGTCCTCCACAGGGACGTCAGGAGGTTGGTGGTACTTCTACCATTCGAGGAACAATGACCAAAAAGGGACGTCGAAAGTCGCCTAGTTTCTGGCACAAATGACGTCGAAAGTCGCCTGTTTCAGGCAAAAAAAAGGACGTTGAAAGTCGCCTGTTTCTGGCGCAAAGGACGTCGAAAGTCACCTGTTTCTGGCACAATGAAGGACGTCGAAAGTCGCCTGTTTCTGGCACAAAGGACGTCGAAAGTCGCCTGTTTCTGGCACAAAGAAGGACGTCGAAAGTCGCCTGTTTCTGGCGCAAAGGACGTCGAAAGTCGCCTGTTTCTGGCACAAAGAAGGACGTCGACAGTCACCTGTTTCTGGCACAAAAAAGGACGTCGAAAGTCGCCTGTTTCTGGCAGGATTGAGGACGTGAAGAATCACCCGATGCGGATGGAACCTGAGTAGTTTTTCGCGGGGGCCGCTTGTGCTACCACCGTAAATGCGGCATAGTTTAATTCTTCGTGCCCCTGTAAAGAAATAATAATAATAGACCGGGATCACTTGTATAGTTTGAATAGTTTTAGGAGCCTGACGTTCAGAAAACTAAGTGGGAGGTGGAGAATTATCCGACGTTTTTCCCAATATATTTATCATTATTATCCCTCATTATTATCATGGGTAACATTTATTGTATACATTTATTGCATGAGTTAATTAGTATCTGGTGCCGCCTAGTGGACGCACTTTGGAGTACGTATTGCGACTCTGAGCAGGTAAGCTGTCTCTGCGCCGGCGCGTCGCGCTATTTAAGTGACACTCTCAGTCTAGACTGTAAGGTGAAAAGCCCTGTGGGCGAACTCTTGACTGGCCAACGGTACGTAGCATTATATGCACCGTTAATATCCGCATTTCTCTTTAATTCATATATCTAGTTATTAACTAATGCTGTTTGTTTTCCTTTCCTTTGTATAGGTAAATAATCTGACTAACGTCTGATTGTACGTTGCTGACTAAACGCTGACTGAATGTACTAACTGACTTAATGGAAATGCTGACTACATGCTGACTACACGCTATTGACTATAGACTGGCTAACGTCTGACTGAATATACATGCTGACTATAGACAAACTACATGCAGACCAACTAATGTCTGGCTACACTATCCAGAACCGGTTGCTAAATTGCAACCTAACTATTAACGAACTATCAACAGAGGCGACTTGGTTGAACATTACCGATACCATATCGACCTCTACTAACATTATCCACTAATGCTTGGATGTAAGCTACTACCAACTATCAGCTACAAGCTAACCCCTTGTTAATTGACCACCTGGTCATTATTGTAACAGAGGATGAGTTGGATGCTGGACTTCAAGGTCCAAATAAACGAACATTCTTATAAAGTCCGAATTGTTTCTATGGTTTAAGAAAAGTCATTTCGCCCACACCCTTCCAAGGGGGACATCTAGTTGACTCATTGACTGAGACTGCTAGATAATTGGACAAACATCGACCACCCAGCTCCCCAAAGCCCGCCTCCCAGATCATATTTATGACCATTGATATGCTAACATTTATTTACTAGAGTCATTACGATTGGCCGCTTGTCAATCAATCAATCTGTCAAAGCGTTTGGAGAGCGCCCGGATTCGGAGGTAGTTTCTAATAGACGGACGTGACGTCAATCACAAACGGGGGGAGAGGAGATAGAATAATATAATATGCAAAATGATTTATACTTGCTATATTAACGTTATAGTGCATTTTAATATTAATTATTATTCATTTTAAACATGTTTAGTTTATTTTTAGGGCTTCAAGCCTTCAAAATATCTAAAATGAAAGTTCTTCTTCTCCTACCATATCATTGCTCTAAACCAGGGTGGGCGGCGCTCTACCGCCCCCTATTGACCAGCCGCCACTGTTAGATAGATTAGTAAGCATGTGAAGGCAACCCTTATGGTTGACGGATCAATATATCGTTGGCCTCATACGGTAGTTGCCTAGGTCGTTCCTTTTTTTGTCAAATTGAGATTTCTGCCTGGCTGTACTCTCCTCACACTGCTGCATCTTCCTGGCGTATTGCCTATGTCCTTGGCAGTCAGAACACCTGTTACTTTAAAAAATCCCCAGTTGCCTGACTCACTTGTGTGACTTGTTGTGACTGACTTCCGAGGCTCATTTCCAACAGTCTGGGAGGATGACTTGGGCGGCTAGGGTTGCCACCCGTCCCTTAAAATACGGATTCGTCCCGTAATTGTAAACTAAAAGACGCATTCCGTATTGAACTGATACGGGACGCCCCTTGTCCCGTATTTTAAGGTTGCCAGTTTAGTGAGAGAAATGAGCCAGCCGAGCTACAAAAACAAGCACAATTTGTTGCGGGATATAAACAGACATGGCAACTCTGGTATGGTGGGCGTGCGCTCAGCAGCTCACCGACCAATGAGAATTAGCGCGTTCACGTTGCTAGGAAGAGTTCTGTGCCGCTGTGTCAACCCTCTGTCTGCGCGCTGAGTGATTTATTTTCGAAGACGCTTTGAAAATGTCTACAGCAGACACTCCACGTGTCCTAAAAAGACAAAACGCATCCAGAAGTACCGACCTGAGTGGGAAGAGGCAAATCCCTGGCTTGATACTGTCAGTGGAGATGTTTACAAAGCAAATTGTAAAGTATGTAGGCGTGTGTTTTCTGTGGCACATGGTGGACTGACTGACATCAGACAGCATGCATAAGAGAACACCATTCCCGAAATATAAGAACGCAAAGGACCCAAGCACAGGGCCCCATTCCTCGTACGTGGTTCAACTAAGTCGATCAAGATGTCATTATCCAGCTTCAGTTAACCCGATGTTTGAAGTCGGGATTTTCCTGTTCCTCGAAGGTGGATTCAGTCTCGTTAACTCAAGCCAGACTTGCGACTCAGGCTAAATGCGCGCGGCCGCTTCAGGTGAAAAGCCAGCACGTATCGATGGCAGAGATCCTGATTCTCTAACGGCATTGATTGATTAATTGATTTGAAACTTTATTGACAGATTGCAATACGGCTCAATCGCCTCGCCGACAAGTTAAATGCGTTATCTATAGGCTAATTTTAAGTCCCTCATTACCTCAATCAATCAGATTATATTTCTTTAAACTTGCCTGCTGGATTGAATAATCAAATGAGATCTTGCTAGCGAAAATAATTAGTTAAACTGTTAAACAGAATTACGATACGGCTCTCTTACCCATTGATTGATGTATAGTCGATCTTTAACTTATCTCTACTGTGGTCTAACGGGTTGTTCGTTTGACTTTCACGCAGACGACCGGTGTTCGAGACCCTAGTCTTTTCCTTCTTTTTGCAATATAGGAATAATTCAATTTGGTGCACGTTGAGAGCTATATAAAGAATGACATCCTCAATGCATGTAGATTTATAATATTTTAACTTAAAACCAGGCTACTTTGGCGTATAATCATTAATATTATATTCAAGAAAATTATATTGGAAACACAGAGTTTTGAACCCCGGTCGCTGGGTTGGCAGGCTTGAGCACTATCGCTGGGCCACTGTGACAGATGGGATAAATTCATTGTTTATACATTAATGAACGAGAGACCCGTGTTTAGAATATTCCTTATTTTGAATGAAGTTTTATTTCTTTATCCTCATTCATTAATGTGACGTCAACGGCTCATTCAATTCCTCAAATCCGTCAAACAGCGCATCTCATCAGACATCTTAATCCCAGTTACAATTAAAATAACCACGTCATAATGTGTACATCGCACCGAGCGAGCGCCACGGTATATATAACGTGCATTATTTAGGACAAAGTGAATTTAGTATCAGCATTTTGGGTCTATTTTACATTTCAAAAGCCCCCTCTGGAAGAATGGAGCACAAAAACGTAATTCAGAATGGTATAATGCAGATCGTAGACTGTGGGAATAGTTTCAGGAAACGGGCTGTCACTTTTTTGCGGGGGCGTGGCGATGGTTCAGGCTAACTTGAACTTAAACTCTGCTTTCGACCAGGCTCAAACTTTTGGATCTGTTGTCATGGTGATTTGGAAAATCCACGTACGGGGAACCGGAAAGTCCGGCTAACTCAGTTATCCAGTTAAAGTTATCCGGCTAACTCAGTTATCCAGGTACGTGGAACGGGGCCCAGGTGTCACAGTTCTTCATGACTGAAACATCTCCTGAGATTGATTCGGTATGGGATATTATTAATTACATCTTATTTATCTGGTTGTGTTTTTAACTAGATGTCAGTATTTCTATTTACCTGCCCTGGCAGCCAGGATTTTGGATAAATTTTTTTGTCTGGTTTTAGGTCTGTGTTTGTTATTTTTGTTGTCTTGTCATTATTGTAGTTATTGTTGTCATCAATGTTCTGTTTGTTTTTGAAAAAATAAATTGATAAAAAAGGATACAAGAACCTGCTCTGTTTTGATGTAGACCATCCATTGAGAAAAGGTAATCTCTGAAGAAACACACTCCTCAGTGTCAGTTTTAGTATTTAATATTTGACAAAGATGAAGACACCCTGAAACAGACCAAGACAGCAAACTCAGCTGACAACGTATAACATAAATACATAATAACACTATGGTAACACATAAATATATATATATCTATATAATGCATATAATATAATTAGGGATGTCCGATATTATCGGCCTACCGATATTATCGGCCGATATCGGCATTAAAATGTGATATCGGAAAATATCTGTATCGGTTTAAAAAAATAAAAATAAAAAAATTATTAAATTTGTTTTTACATTTCTATAACCTTTATTTACCCAGGCAAGCAAGTAAGAACAAATTCAGATTTTATATATTGTCAAAAGTATGCATAGTGTTAATTCCACAACAAGAGATATGTAATGAAATTATTCCGTTTTTTGGGGGGGGGGAAACCCTGCATATATCGGTATCGGTTGATATCGGTATCGGAAATTAAGAGTTGGACAATATCGGTATATCGGTATCGGTAAAAAAGCCAATATCGAGCATCCCTAAATATAATATATAATATGTATGAACAGAAAAAGTGCATTAAACAACTCACATGAATGAGTGAACAAACGTCTCTGCCAGAGGTGAAGTGAAGGAATGTCCGTGAAAACTAAGATGGCCGCTCAGCAATAACAGCGCAGAGCAAGGCATGTCCGGTTGGATGCTGGTAAGACGCTGCCCTCTAGTGGCCGGCGATAAACTCTTCATCCCATCCAGACCGGAAAGCTAAAGGCCGGAATAGATTAACGGTCTAAATCCTGTATCCAGCTGCCGGACTCAGGCTCGTAATGTGCAGGCGGCCTCTTCACGCGGCCCGGACGAGCAGGCTGGGGCAGCGTCGGTGGCGACTGCGGCACCGGGAGCGGTTTGCTCAGGAATGCACCCGCAGGAGCGGTGAGGTCAGAGGTCGTCTCATTAGCAGGCGCCGTAGGAAAGCGCCCATCGCAGAGTCGCGGGGGCCCATCAGCCGGCTGCTGAGTAAACCCCTGGGGCATCGCGGGCGGGGGCCGACGGGTGGGGGCCGGGGTGGGGACAACGAGTGGGGGCTAATGTCCCAGAGCAGTAGGTGGCGGCGACAGCCGACTGCTGATGGGCGCAGGGTGTGGCCGGTGTGTAGGTGCGGAGGAAACACCGGTTGCGCAATGTCAGACGTCCCAAACCGTCGACCCTGACCCGATACTGGTCGTGGCCCAATGACTCCACCACCACCCCTGCCCTGTCCCATTTGTGAGGGCTCGGGCCCTGCTGGTTCTGGAGGACTACTCTCTCGCCGAACGCCAGTGGGCGGAGCAGTCTTGAGTGAGTCCCCAGAGACTCGGTGGTACGGGACATACGGGTCAGAAGGGCTTCCTCCGTTGCCGCCCATGCCTCGCGCCACAGCAGGCGGATATGCGGGTGCGAGAACTTCTCGAGGCGGTTCACGAAGGAAAGCGAGCCACGAAGGGTGTGGCCGAAGATGATCTGCGCTGGCGAGAGGTTGCAGTCGGGGTCAGGGCGACGTCGGCCAGGGCGGGCTCCAGCTTGCACCGATGAGACCTGGGAGATCAGCTCCGACCCCATGGCGGCCTGTTGACCGTCTGATGACGGCTGTTGACGCCTCTGTCGTCGGCGGGCCCTGTAGCAGCCGATGCACACCTGGTGGGGCTTAGGATTCCACCCGCGAGGCTCCTCTGTGAAAATATTAAAGGCGCTCTTACATTCCGGGCATGACGCTCGTTTAGCCCCGTCCGCAGGGCTCGGGCGGGGCTCGTCTGTGGAGTTGTCTTAAGGCGCCGGAATGACGACATGGCTGACAGGGAGGACGACGGGAGAGCATTACGGGCCATCTCCTTGTTCTCGACGAGTGCGATTACATCGTTAACTGGCTTGACCAGGATGTCGGTCGTCCCCAGCGTCTCGCGGCGTATGTCAGAGTCATAAATGCCATTGAGCAGGACATCATGGATAATGTGGTCTGTGTAGTCCACGTTCGCACCACACACTCATGCCGCACTATATGCGCATGTCTCTGCTTTGCCCCGCACTCTGGCAGCGAGTGCGCGGAATGTCTCGTTGCGTTCCTGGCGTAGCTGAAGTAGCTCGGTGCGCAGGACACATGTAGCGACCGGGATGACAGCCAGAGAGCGCATGACGGCAATCAGGTCCTGCAAAGGCTTTCAACAGGCTGTCTCCAAGCACCGGCCAAGCGCACTGAAACAATTGGACGGGGGCCTGGGCATCCTCTATGCCTGAGCCGGTGCAGAATACATTCCAACGGCGAATGAACACGTTCCATTCCTCTATCGACACGCCCACGTCAACTTTGGGCCGATCGAGTCTCGGCTGCGAGGGGCTGGGGCCTGGGCCGGCGCGGCCATGACAGGCGCTGCGTGCTGATGGGCAAGCCCATGATTATTCAACGTAGCAATGGCGAGTGCTTCAGACACGTTGCCGGATGTGAACTCGCAGCCGGGGTCAGAGCATCCAACGACGACCATGGTGTCTTCATGAAGAAACACACTCCTCAGTGTCAGTTTTAGTATTTAATATTTGACAAAGATGAAGACACCCTGAAACAGACCAAGACAGCAAACTCAGCTGACAACGTATAACATAAATACATAATAACACTATGGTAACACATATATATATATATATATATATATATATATATATATATATATATATATATATATATATATATATATATATATATATATATATATATATATATATATATATATATATATATATATATATATATATATATATATATATATATATATATATATATATATATATATATATATATATAATGCATATAATATAATATATAATATGTATGAACAGAAAAAGTGCATTAAACATCTCACGTGAATGAGTGAACGAACGTCTCTGCCGCGTTATTTTTTTCCGTAGCTGCATTTCTGGCAGACGGTCTCTGATTGGCCACTGACTGACGCTCTCTGATTGGCCACTGACATGTTTGCCCAATCGCGTGACGAGCTGTGTCTTTGCCCATTTCCGAGTCGAACAGCCTGCAAACTACCTGGCATTCTATCGCCATGCTCTAAGTCAATACAAACTCTAACCTTAACCAACTTCGAAAGAGTGCCTTTAACCGTCGAAAGAACTTGCCGTCACGCTCTAAGACAAACTCTAACCTTAACCAACTTCGAAAGAGTGCCTAAGCTTAACCAGTGTAGAAACAGGCGTCGGCCAATCAGAGAGCGTCTTGCCAGAAATGCGGCTACGGAAAAAAATAACGCGTCTCTGCCAGAGGCGAAGTGAAGGAATGTCCGTGAAAACTAAGATGGCCGCTCAGCAATAGACCACTACACTTCCGCGTTACATTGAAATCAGGGAGGAGATTGCGGGGGGTCAAATGAATGGATGTGGACGAGAGCCGCGATGGAAGTCGTTGCCGATACGGCTGTGGGGGTGCTAGAGACATGATCGAATAGACGTTTATGCGCCTCGCTCTCCTGAACACGCCGTGACCCATAACTAATCGATCAGAACTAAATCGGCAGAGAAAAAGCCCATTTTAAAGCACCTATTCCGCATGGACATGCGCAGAGTGCCCATGGAGTCTGGACGACGCGAGATGACGCTCGAATGAATGTGGACTGTTCTATCGGAGGGGGGAGCTTCGGTGGCCAGCCGAACAGGATAATGAAAAAATTATCCCACTAAATGGCCAGACGCGTCTTATGGCGACATCTACAATTACCTCATTGAGTCTACAGGTAGACTAATGTTTATATTTAAGTGCAGCGGTCTGTAGCCACTTACATGACCATCGAAGCTCCCCCCTCTGATGGAACAGTCATTAATTCGAGCGTCATCTCGCGTCGTCCAGACTCCATGGGCACTCTGCGCATGTCCATGCGGAATAGGTGCTTTAAAATGGCCTTTTTCTCTGCCGATTTAGTTCTGATCGATTAGTTATGGGTCACGCCGTGTTCAGGAGAGCGAGGCGCATAAACGTCTATTCGATCATGTCTCTAGCACCCCCACAGCCGTATCGGCAACCACTTACATCACGGCTCTCGTCCACATTCATTCATTTGACCCCCCCCCCCCCCCCCCCGCAATCTCCTCCCTGATTTCAGAATCCCGGAAGTGTTACGGTGGTCTATAACAGCGCAGAGCAAGGCATGTCCGGTAGGATGCTGGTAAGACGCTGCCCTCTAGTGGCCGGCGATAAACTCTTCAATCTCTGTCCCAGAAAGCCGTAAATTTTCAACAAATGGTCTGCCCAGGGAACATCAGTAGCAGGGCCGCCTGGGAGAAATGCGAGGCCCTGTGCAAGATTTAAACGCGAGCCCCCCCCCCCCCCCCCCCCCCCCAAAAGGTACAAAAAAAAATTATATAATTTTTTTTTTTTTTTTTTTTTTTTTTTCATATAGTCAACATATTCGTAAATAATAGCGCTGCCCGAGGCTGGGCATGATACAGTCAACATATAGCAAGAGAGAGAGCGAGAGAGAGCTCCCGTTCTACAGTCAATATACAGTGTACAGAGAGAGAGACACATTGGAAAGAAATTGAAATGCTATTTGGCCCTAAACAGAGAGTACACAGTGGCAGAATACCTGAGCACTGTGACTGAAGATCCTTGACTAGGTACAGACTCAGCGAGCACAGCCTAGCCATCGAGAAAGGCCGCCATAGGCAGACTGTGTGTGTTAGAAAGAGAAAGAGAGAGAGAGAGCATGTGTGTTAGAGTGAGAGCATGTATGAGAGAGATAAGCAAAGATGACCCCCTAAAGGATATTCAACTTTTAATGAAAGAACAAAACAGAAGGAAAAGATAACTTCACAAAGGCAACATGAATATACATAGATCCAAAAGGACAAAGATCAACACTTAAATCCAAAGAGAAGAGGGTCTATACCAGAGAAAACAAAGCAGCAAGGAGCCAATGGCCGACAGCTAAAGGCTAGCCAGGTAGGCTACTGACACCAGGCCACACACAGCTTTGGCCAAGTTTTCAAGTTTCAAGTTTCTTTAATAGTTGTCATACAGAAGTACAGAATACTTTCATACAAAATGCTTCTTACTGTTACGCTCCAGAGACTGTGCTAGACAAGATAGTATCAAATAACATAGTATAGCATGTAATTTAGAAGTAGAAAATGAGGTCACAGTGTTCAGTATAGACATATGTACAATGTTCGGCCCAACGCTACCCAAGCTACACAAACGACCAAGACAATTAATTCACACACAGCACATGTCGTATCTCCAAATGTTGTGAAGTAACATATGTTTTGCCTGGAAAAAAACATCGTTATTAACAAAACATTCGGGAGGGGAAGAAAGGAAGAGTGGGGTAATGTCATGATTTTCATTAATCTTACCTGCACCAAGGAACGCAGGGCGAAAGGCCGCAACACAGGTCTCCACGTTGACGAAAGGCCTCTCGCTGGCGGGACAAAAATAACCCCCTGCTATTCTCACGGCTAATGTCAATGGTCGTAGCACAAGCTAACAGCTAACTCAAGGCTAACTGATAGCATCAAACGAACGTTCCCAGCCGAGCGCAGCCGGCAGCTAACGTCGTAGCTAAACAGCTAACTGGCTAACAGTTAGCTCAACCAGGCTATCGCTAACCATTAGCTAACGCAGAAGCAAGCTATGCGGCTACATACAGGTGCTGACACCAGGCCACACACCGTTAGCTACTAGTAGTACTACAACAGCTAGTCGGCCAGTTTAGCTCCAGAGAGAGAGAGAGAGAGAGAGATGTCCACGGCGGGAATAGAATAGAGTTAATAGAATAGGTTAAAAACTCACCAAACGTCCAAGAGGATGGAGACAACCGCGTGGAGTTGACGAAGTTCATCTGCCAAACGACCATCCTCTTCATCTTGGCTGTATGCACTGTCTCTAGGTTAGCTAACGCTAGTTAGCCTTTAGCTAAGCTAGCTACTAGCCGACATCATCATGGCTATACCATGACAAGGCTCCGGCCATTTGTCCCGCCAGCGAGAGGCCTTTCGTCAACGTTCCTTGGTGACCGACCGACTGATAATGACCGACCTCTTTCTTCGTCTTGGCTGGCATAACTAAGCATAATAGTCAAAAGCTGCACGCGCGAAATAGTAAAACGCAGCTGACTCACGCCGGCGTACTACACATGATGTAAGTAACCACTCCCTTCGTTGAAACCAATAGTATGTCTGCTGCAGAGCCCCAGAGGCTGAGCTCCAATAGTGAGTATGTCTGCAGACCCAGGAACAAGTCAGACACATTCTACAAACGTGTCTAATGTGAAATATATAAGCATATAAGCAAAACTAGATTTTAGGTCTGTGATGAAAAAGGGCCTCGCGGGAAGGGGGGCCTCGCAAAAAAAAATAAAAAAAATAAAAAAAAAAATAAAAAAAATAATAAATAAAAAATATTTTTTTTTTTATTTTTTTTTATTTTTTATTTTGCGAGGCCCCCCTTCCCGCGAGGCCCTGTGCGACCGCACTGCTCGCACACCCCCTGAGGCGGCCCTGATCAGTAGCATTTCAGCCCGGTGTGATGCCTACGGATTCTACTTAACATTACGTTCCAGTAGCGAGGGGAGGAGAAGGGACCAGAGATAATGCATCTTTTGCCAAAGTACTGTAGTGTCAATGAGTGTCTTAAAGTCATCCTTTAGCTGTTCAGATTCACATAGTTTGATGTAATTTGCTCCGACATGAATTATGGCTGTGTAAGCTGAAGGGTGTTCACAGATCAGTGGTGTGATGATAGTAATTAAATCCATTAGCTTGACACCAGCTTGCGGGTAGCATCAGGTCTTGGCTTCAGGCAAGGCAACACAGAGAAACATGAGCCCACAACAAGCACAGAGGGGGGTACAGTGAGGGTTTTACTGAACTTGGAGGGCACATTCAAGAGCCTGCAGCATCGCCTGGACAAGTGTTCTATAATTACATGATGAGGAGGCAGGGTTACCAGCCGTGAACTGGGATCATTTCTTAGTCTATGAGGACACAGTGTGAAAAATTTGAAGCATTCATCAAAATCAATAAAAGGCATACTTACTGTAAACGAAAATGTATATGAATAGGAAACTGGTGAATCAAGTACACAAATTCCTTACTTGATTGAAAGAAAATAAACTGTATACTAGTTTTCTGAGTCTAAAACGATACAATTATTCAATATAAAATGAAAAGTAAAAGCCCACTTGCCTTCAGCAGGGATTAATCAGCTATGGTACCATTTAATTGTGTGTAAGGAAGGTGGGGTGTGTTGAGGTATTGATAGAATACATCTTTGGAGACAAATATCTAGTTATTTATTGTTCTCTATGTTTTTTTTCAATACAATTCTTTGATATATATTTGTATATATTTGATATTTATATATAGTGGTATAACTTATGTATACCTTGATCTGACAAAACTGAAGCATATATATTCTGATAGCCCAGGTTGTCCTGAAAAAAAAGATGTATACAATACAATACAGGGTTGAGGTTTTAGATGCATTATTACACAATTAAACCAGGCAAACCTAAAATAGCAGAGACCTCTACCTCTGTGTGTTAATTCTGACAAAGATGGACATGGCAAATGTCAAAGGTGTAATAATAGAAGCAGTAGGGCTTCATGCACTAATGGTTATGCAAACAAATATATTCTTCGCTTGGGTTTTACTATTTTGTTAATTTAGTTTATTTATGAATATGAAAGGAAACTGTATAACTTTTATGGAAAAATAACATAAGCTGAAATTGTAGAAATGGACATCCCAAACAGATTATAAATACATGCAACATTACACCCACTGTGAAGAAGCTAGACACCCGCTGAAGCCATAAAGATTTTATGTCTTGGAGCATTGCCAAGAAATGCACTCCAAGTTATGGTTGCAATGTTGTGAGCACCCTTGGTTTATTAATAGAGTTGTATGTAGATGTCAATGTGATTATGATACCATAGTATATGTTGTTATATATTAGGATATATTATATCTGATTATGTATAACAATTATTCAACTTGTATAATGACAACACATTCTTGTTATCTTGTTGATAATAATATTTAGCAATATTATTAATAATTCATGCATATTAAATTGGCTGCATTTCAAATATGAAAAAATTGTTGTTGTGTATGAAGTCAGCATGTGAGAGTTCTGTTGGATCTAAGCATGATAAGTCTCATGATAAGTATTTCTTCACATACAGTGAATGAAATACACGGGCAGATATAGAAATACCTAGTACAAAGGGACATGATACAGCACCACAAAAGTGGGTGGTGATGAAAAAAGCAAATATAGAACAAAAACCATTTGAGGAGATGCCCATATTTAGTTTTTGCATGACTTGCAGAGTGAGCTCTATATAAGACAGTTGAGAGAGATGGAGGTAGAGGAGTGGAGATCTGTTCCAGCTGGTGGTAAGTGACACTGATGCTTCAGCTACCATTCACAGTGAAGGTATTGCATGGGGAGATGCTTCAGTAAGAGGGAAATTGAATTTAAAACAGCCTATTGTCCGTACAACTCTCAAAAGAAAGTGCATTTCAGTTTGTGGGGTATCCATTTGGAATGGCCTTGATGTAGCAATAAAAACAAGTACTATGCAGATATAAACAGGAATTATTGGACAAGTATAATTTAGAGGAGCTTGAAAATAATGTGAACTAGTATTTTTGTAATTATTTATTTATCTGTTGCTGTAGTGGATAGGACGATAGGTATATTCTTTTTTTATATTGATAGATAACTTATTACATATGAATATGATATTGTAAGGAATGGGCAGGACCAGATGCATTCATTCTGTCCCTTCTCGAAAATAAAACCATTGGCTTGAGCTATGCTGATTATTGTATTTTATTTATTATTATTTAATTTTTTATTTAGTTTTTGTTCTTTTTTGTTATTACAAATGTGTGTTTGTTTTATGGTTGAAATGTTCGAGATAAATAAAGATCAAATCAAATACAAGTTGACTAATCATATCACAATATTTGTCTTATAGTTTTGACTGTATAATGTTTTTTTTACAGTATATTGTTTTCCAGTACAAATTACTATGTGACATGACATATTTATGTCGTTATCTTTGAATGCAATTATCATAGTGCTATATCATAAACATTTCTATATTGTTTGTCTTTAGATACTGTGAAAGGATTTTTTTTGCAACCATACAGTATGTATATTTTGTATGTATGTATACAGTATGTATATTATGTATATATCATGGATGGCTGTATAGTAAATATCCATACCATATTTGTTATACCTTCCATCCTTCAAATAATGTAACATATACATGATTCTTCTCTCATGCACGGTTGTAGATTGTGAAAAGTTCTTCTGTGATCGGGTAGTAGAACAAGGTAAGATAAGAACATCCTACAACCTGCCACTATTTCTCCAATAGTCTTCTGCCATTTTTAAACCAGTGGTGGTTCAGGGTGAATTTAGTTTTGTTTCCACATCCATAATTTGGTCCTAGTGTAGCTTGTAGAACTTAAAAATAGTCTTTCAATAATATACTACAATAGAAAACAAGACTAACATTTATTTGTGTTATAGGGAAGATTTGGCTGATTTACCAATACACTGCATGTAATATAGTTATCTCTTGCCAAAAACTGGGCATCATGAGATCACATCCAATGTACTGCTGAATTGAGTTTTGGTTTGATCGGTTCAAACTAAAATGAACAAGGACAAAGTTTATGAAGTTAAAGATGCAAAGAATTTTTACATTAAAGGGGAACTATTTGACAATTTATTTCACTATTTGGGCAATTTTACACAATTCCTGTGAGTCTATGGAACACATCTGTAAGGTTTCAAAGAAATTAATTGTTTTGTATTTCTAATCAAGTACTCTAAAGCACCACTTTCTGCACTTCAAGATTTCAAGCTGTTTTTGGCTGGACATTTTCGCAATGTGATTTGAGTGACAGACACCCACCTGCACGATTTAGGACTCGATAGCGAGCTATAACGCTAGTTTCTTCGGGTAAATTAGGTAGCATGCCCAACGAAAAGAGAAGCATAACGTTATATTGCATGCACGTCTTATACACTCAACTTTTGACATGTGTCTGAAGAATTTTCTTCGAGAGCTGGGTGCCAACAGATATCCTATTTGGGGGGTCAGTCTGGCAACCGATGTCCCGGGAAGGTGCCGGTGGGCGCTGCAAAAACAAAGCTCTCTCACTCTGTCTAACACACACACGCATACACACGGACACAGTGTTTGTACTAAGTAACGTTAGATTTTCTTGGTGTAATAAACAGAGCTAAGATAGCTAACGTTAGCTGGCTAATTACGACATTTGTACTTACTGATTCGATATTTTCTTTCGGGTCCCGAATACTCGGTACAGCTCCGTTCTTTAGTAATATCCTGGAAATCATCCCAGCATTATAAAGTCCTTGATTCTCAATGTCCTCCTTGCAAAAGTGTGCGGTACACACCCGACTCCGAGCAGTTTGGGACAGCATTCGGCGGTCCAAAACGGGCCCCTTCGGTCTCCAAAAACAAACTTGGCCCATTGCTGGCGGATCACGACATCATCAGGAAATGAATGCCAGGCCATATTCGCTGCTTGGCAGTCAGGAACAGCACAACTGAACATATCTTGCCCGTTTTACTCATAACGTTTTTAAATGCTAACCCAATGCTAACTCACTGTTAAACTTCAATTCCACGCGTTTGCTTGCGTACTGCAATCAATAATGGTTGAGTGTGGGCTACAACCATAGAGGGGGCGTAACTATGTAGATGAGAATTCTTCTACGTCAGAGGTACGCGTAAGTTTCAGAATTACTTAGTTCAGCGGAGGAGGATCTCGTGACATCTGAACTGGAGGAATGCACGAAAATGAGAATTAGAGACATAGACCCCATTGATACAAACCCACATTGCTAGAAAACAATGCTAAACACTTGAAAAAGGCCATTTATAAGATAGTTCCCCTTTAAAAGGTATACTTTATTGTCTTCATGAGTGCGTGAGTGAGTGAGTGGGTGAGTGAGTATATGAGGTGTTTCGCATCTAAAAATATATAAACATAAGATAACATGGTTTATTTTTGTCTGTCAATTATGGAAGGAACTACCAGCACACACAGAAAATGTCTTTGTAATAATTGTATTGCATGGGCAGCATGAGCTTGAGAACTGGTAGTTCTTTCTATTATTGTATTCTTCAAGACTGTGCACCCGGTAAGAGATTGTTTAAAATAGTTTGAGTTGTGCTCGCACCCACCTTAATCTACAAAAAAATTTGTCTGTCAACATGAAGCCGCCACCATGAGTACGGACGCAGAGATGGCCGCTTATGGCAAGGCCTCCATTTACCTTCGTAAGCCAGAGGCTGAGAGGCTCTTGGCTCAGACCTCACCCTTTGATGCTAAGTCTGCTGCTTACGTGGCTGATAAGGAGGAGCTGTACCTCAAATGTACCATCCTAAAGAAAGACGGTGCCAAAGTCACTGTCAAAGTGCTTACTACTGAGGAGGTAAAGTAGGCTGAAGTGTTTCATACAGAATTCAAAGCAATACAACTTGCAGATGAGTCTGTAAACTGAAATTGTGTTTCTGTATTTCAGGAGAGAATCGTTAAGGAGGATGATGTTCACCCTATGAACCCTCCCAAGTATGACAAAATTGAGGACATGGCCATGATGACCCATCTCAATGAAGCCTCTGTGTTGTATAACCTCAAAGAGCGTTATGCCGCATGGATGATCTATGTAAGATATTCTCAAATATGAGTCAAAGGTGCAATATTAAATAATGACCCTTAAGATAGCCTACTGTAAATATTCTTGAATCTCTATTCCCCTTCAGACCTACTCTGGGCTGTTCTGTGCCACTGTGAACCCCTACAAGTGGCTCCCAGTGTACGACCAGGAGGTCGTAAATGCCTACAGAGGCAAGAAGCGAATGGAGGCCCCACCCCACATCTTCTCTGTCTCTGACAACGCCTTTCAGTTCATGCTTACTGGTATGTCCTGGTCATGAAAATCTGATGAATTATTATTTTTGGTTTGGTTAAACAGATAATAAATATGTATTTGCTTTACTTTTCACAGATAGGGAGAACCAGTCTGTTCTTATCACGTAGGTTTCTCATATTGTTAATACGAAATATCAATATAATCAAAATTATTGCAATTAGTTTGAGTTTCTCTTAATTCAATTATCTATACACAGTGGAGAATCTGGTGCCGGAAAGACTGTGAACACCAAGCGTGTCATCCAGTACTTTGCCACAATCGCAGTGGGTCCTGGTGGAGAGAAGAAGAAAGAATCAAAGATCCAGGTAAAATACTGAGAGAATATACTGAAAATGGAAACCACAGACATTTGAACAAAGAGTGGATTGTTAAAATGTGAAAATGTAACTATAGGGCTCACTGGAGGATCAGATCATTGCAGCCAATCCCTTGCTGGAGAGTTATGGTAACGCAAAGACCGTGAGGAATGACAACTCCTCTCGCTTTGTAAGTTGAATCTTTTCTTTTCTATCAAATATAACTTGGGCATTACTTGGTTAAACAATAATAACACTGTTGTGTTCTTCTGAAAAGGGTAAATTCATCAGAATCCACTTCCTCCCAACTGGCAAACTGTCCAGTGCTGATATTGAAACATGTAATTATAACATTTACTTACCAAATTAAACAAGTGACATTATTAGTAGGCTAGATATTTATTATGACCAAACCTCATAGATCTGCTGGAGAAGTCCAGAGTGAGCTTCCAGCTTCCAGATGAGAGAGGCTACCACATCTTCTACCAGATGATGACCAACCACAAACCTGAGCTGATTGGTGAGCTGAATAACTGATAACTGATATAAGTAATCTTAATTGTCAACAACAATGGTCCATAATCATTTGACGGAAGCAGATCCAGTCTAACTTATTTGATTCTATGTGTTTCCACACCAGAAATGTGTCTCATCACCAGCAACCCCTATGACTTCCCCATGTGCAGTCAGGGTCATATCACTGTGGCCAGCATTGATGACAAAGCGGAGTTGGATGCCACTGATGTGAGTGATGTGTAGTAATCTCCCTACAGATGTTCCAACTTATTATATTATTTTATATGTTTAAATGTTAATTTAAGAATAATTACATTACATATGCAGTTTCTCAAATTGCCATAAGATGGTAAATGATATAGATGTGTTACTATGAATTAACCTGACCCGTCAGATGGTTTGTTACACAGAAGAACCATCTGGGAAGTAAGTAGTTAGCATGAATTTTCAAGATGAAAAGCAAGTCAATACATTGCATTGAAGCAACAGCAATGATCGCTTATCTACTTACAGTATACAAAACATTTGAATAAAAAAACCTAGTTGGCCTGAAGGAAGCACTAATGGAGCTTAAATTTAGAAGGTCATTTCCACACGACAATTCTAATTGACAAGAAACGTTGCTGACATATCCATCTTTCTTGCTCTACAAGTGTGCCTTTAACCCCCTAGTCCACAATAAAGCTCTTGGTCACTTGTGTGACAATGTGGTTGACATTCTTATATATTTTTTTCTTTTACTTATTTCAACCTCTTTTCATACAGGATGCTATTGACGTTCTGGGCTTCAATGGTGATGAGAAGAATTATATCTGGAAGCTGACTGGTGCTGTGCTTCACCATGGCAACTTGAAGTTCAAGCAGAAGCAGCGTGAGGAGCAGGCTGAGGCTGATGGCACAGAGGGTGAGTATTAAAACATAGGTTCACTATTTTTTAAACCAGCCCTTATGTTGCTTCCCATCATTTACTGTATAATCATGCATCGCAAAATCTCACTGATAGATTTAGTGTTGAGAAACATACACTGCAGCTTCTCTGTGGACTTATTTAAGTCTCAGTCCAATTGGGCTTTAGTTTTATAGTTTAGACCTTCAAAAACCATGATAAATCTACTTTTTGAACTCACAGTATATGTTTACAGTAAACGTTCTAAAATGACAATATATGATCGTTTGAGCAAGTAGGCCTATCATGCAGAATTTTTGGAAGAAAACATTTTCAGTGATACAATCCTGACTTTCACACAGGCACATTTGCCTTGGGCTCTGTTTTTGTTCAAGTATTATATTCCATATTTTGCTTTGCTAGTGTAACTCTATGCCTCTATGGCATCATGCTGTCTCTTTTCTATGCTGAACCCTAGGCATTATGCTATCTCTTTGCTATGCTAGTGTACCCCTATGTCAGTATGCGGCCTCTTTACTATGCGAAACGCTATGGCATTATGCTGTCTCTTTGCTATGCTAGTGTAACTAATAATAATAATAATAATAATAATAATAATAATAATAATAATAATAATAATAATAATAATAATAATAATAATAATAATAATAATAATAATAATAATAATAATAATAATAATAATAATAATAATAATAATAATAATAATAATAATAATAATAATAATAATAATAATAATAATAATAATAATAATAATAATAATAATAATAATAATACATTTTATTTATATAGCGCTTTTCAAGAACCCAAAGACGCTGACAATAAGCAAAACAAATGAACAGAGAAACAAAGAACCACATGGAATAAGCAACAGTACGCAAGCCATAAAACCGGTAGGTTTTGAGTCTGGATTTAAAGGTGGAGAGTGAGGGAGAGTCTCTGACAGTCTGAGGGAGGGTGTTCTAAAGTCAGGGTGCAGCTCTGGCAGGGGGGGAGAGGCAATGTCTAATTTTGCGAAGGTGAAAGTAGGACGTTTTGACGATGGAGCGGACATGGGGGTTGAATGAGAGGGTGGGGTCCAGGATGACGCAGAGGTTGCGAAGTAGGGGGGATGGGGTGATGGTTGCGTCATTAATGGTGAGTGTGATGGGTCCGGATCTGCTGAGGGTGGTTTTGGTGCCGATGATGAAAAGTTCTGTATTGTCGCTTTTGAGTTTGAGGAGGTTGTGGGTCAGCCAGGTTTGTAGTTCTGATATGCAGGACTCGATGTGACTGAGGGGTGGGTAACTCTATGGCATTTTTCTGTCTCTTGGCTATGTTAGTGTAACTCTATGCCATTATTTTGTCTCTTTGCTATGCTAGTGTAACTCTATGGCATTATTATGTATTTTTACTATGATAGTGAAACTATGGCATTATGCTGTCTCTTTGCTATGCTAGTGTAAGTCTATGGCATTATTTTGTCTCTTTGCTATGCTAGTGTGAATGAATAGTGAATCAAATATTCCTGGATATTTCTCCTGAATGTGTTTTATACAAATTTCAGAGGCTGACAAAATCGCCTACCTTTTGGGCATTAACTCTGCTGACATGATCAAGGGTCTGTGCTACCCCAGAGTGAAGGTCGGAAATGAGTATGTCACCAAGGGACAGACTGTGCCTCAGGTGAGCAAGATACATTACATCCTTCCCCTTCTATGTATTTCACACACAGGTCACAGCAAATATGTTGCTTCACATTTTCCTGTATACACTATTAACAGAATTTCCAAAGAAACATTTTGGAGAGTGTGTGCAAGTGGCAGACTGACAGCATTGGAGTGCTAATGTATGTAGATACATGCATTTTAATTAAATCAAATGACTTTTTTTTAGGTCTATAACTCTGTTATGGCCCTGGCCAAGTCCATCTATGAGAGGATGTTCTTGTGGATGGTCATCCGTATCAACCAGCAGCTGGACACAAAGATGCCAAGATCGTCTTACATTGGTGTGCTGGACATTGCTGGTTTTGAGATCTTTGATGTAAGTATGCAATTATAGCAATATATGGACTGCCTAATTTCATGGAAGGACATTTCCTCAAGTAATGTAGGAGATTAGGCTAATATATTTCCCCCCACTGACAGTACAACAGCATGGAGCAGCTTTGCATCAACTTCACCAATGAGAAACTGCAACAGTTCTTCAACCACACCATGTTTGTCCTGGAGCAAGAGGAGTACAAGAAGGAGGGTATTATCTGGGAGTTCATTGACTTCGGCATGGACTTGGCTGCCTGCATTGAGCTCATTGAGAAGGTAGGCTACACCATAACATTGTGACTTATTAAAATATTCCTTAGAATGCCACAAGGTGTGTCTAAATTATCTGTATATCTCTTTTCCACTTTTATAAAGCCCATGGGCATCTTCTCCATCCTTGAAGAGGAGTGCATGTTCCCCAAGGCGTCTGACATGAGCTTCAAGAACAAGCTGTATGACCAACATATGGGCAAGAACATAGCATTTGAGAAGCCTAAACCCGGCAAGGGCAAGGCTGAGGCCCACTTCTCCATGGTACACTATGCTGGAACTGTGGATTACAACGTCACTGGATGGCTGGACAAGAACAAGGATCCACTGAACGATTCGGTGATGCAGCTTTACCAGAAGTCTTCCGTTAAACTGCTGCCTGTGCTGTATCCTGCTGTAGTTGAAGGTACGTCATTATGAGAAATTAACTTTTAAGTGTGATTATTAAAATTCACACTTTGGTCTAAGAGACAATTATCTCAACTTCTAAGTACCCTCTGTCATACAACATGTATTTTCAATACTATCAATTAAATTACATTGTCCAACAACCAGCATAATTCGATTTAGATAATAATGTTGAATCTATAAACATATTCTATGTATTATCAAATCAATAGAGACTGGTGGCGCAAAGAAGGGAGGCAAGAAGAAGGGTGGCTCCATGCAGACTGTGTCCTCCCAGTTCAGGGTAAGATCTAACAACAACACTGTGACTTTTTGGAATTAAATACAAATAATAGCTTTTCATGAATAATATTTGGTTTATATAATGTATCTACAGGAGAACTTGGGCAAGCTGATGACCAACTTGAGGGCCACCCATCCTCACTTTGTGCGTTGCCTGATTCCCAATGAGTCAAAGACTCCAGGTACACTAACAGTTAACATAATGTTTGTGTCTTATTATGATGTGCTTTAGTGATTTAGTGTAGTGTAGTGGTAATGGGTCATTACATTGTCGTAATAATCATGAAAAAATCTTCTCTGTAGGTTTGATGCAGAACTTCCTGGTTATCCACCAGCTGAGGTGTAATGGTGTACTGGAGGGTATCAGAATCTGCAGAAAGGGATTCCCCAGCAGAATTATCTATGCTGACTTCAAGCAGAGGTATCCATTAACTCTCAACAAACTTTGAAACGTACAACTACAACTAAAGTGCTGAACATGACCATGAACTCTTTCACAAAAGGTACAAAATACTGAATGCCAGTGTCATCCCTGATGGTCAGTTCATGGACAACAAGAAGGCCTCTGAGAAGCTGCTTGGTTCAATTGATGTGGAACACGAAGATTACAAGTTTGGGCACACCAAGGTAAAGAAAATACTAAATGTTGATTAACTTCATTTGATAGCATGGCCTGAGATAAGTCTCAATACTGACTGTATGGAGGGTGTCCAGTATAACCTGATAACCAGATAATTACATATACATTATTTTCTTAATATATAAAACAAATCGTCGTATTTACATGCCGAAACTAAGACATTTCTGAGTCGGGTACAGCCCTAGTAAATGGACTGCAATTATATAGCACTTTTATCCAAAGTGCTTTACAATTTATGCCTCATAAATTATGTAACCAGACCAAGGGCAATCACACCAGGTTTGTTTAGTCCAGTTGAATGGAATGCTGGATAATTTACCCCCTTGATTCATTTGGGTTGGTGTGAACACCGGAATCGAACTCGGGTGCAAACAACCGCATCCTGGTCCACCTGTTTGAGGTGGTCTCAGTCTGCTTCCAAGGAAACCCTGGAGTGGTTTGTTTGATGTGTGAAAGCAATCTGAAAAATATACCTGAAAAACTGAACATAATAAGCTGATTGGACAGTTTTCCATGTATTTCCAAATATACGCTAATCACAATGTTATTATATTATTAAAATAGCCATATAATGCTGTGATACTAAACCATGCATGCATAATTCAGATCACATTATTGTATAAGTAATCACCAAAAAAGAATTGTCAGAGGAAAGCAACAGTGGTGATTGGAGGGTCAAGAAAAGAGGGTGAAGGCTGGGAAAGATCAATTGGAAAAAAAAGTAGCTCAGAACTGTGGAGATCACACTATTATATAGGTTCATTAGCATTCAAAATGATGTCCAATGTTTGTTTTTTAATTGGCAATATGAAACAAAAGCTAAATAATACAAGCTGCCAAAATAAATAAAATTTCACTTTTGATTCAGACAATTTCAAACAAACTTAGGTGTGAAAGCAACCTAAGTTTGGATTATCTTAAATTAGATTTGTTTACATTGTTGGAGATTATTATGAAGTGAATGGCATCTAGTAGGTAGGGAAAGGAATCACATGATAGCTGTTTCATTGATAATGTCATCTATGAAAAATCCATGCCTGAGTTTTATTTAAAAATGTTGGCATTATCCCATGAATAAAAACCAACAAAGTCATATATGAATATGTCATTTATCTTGTTTCTTATTCAGGTGTTCTTCAAAGCTGGTCTGCTGGGTGTCCTTGAAGAGATGAGAGATGAGAAGCTGGCTAGTCTGGTCAGAATGACTCAGTCTCTTTGCCGTGGTTTCCTTATGAGGAGGGAGTTTGTGAAGATGACGGCGACAAGGCATGTTGAAAACAGCCACATTCTAAATACATTGTTACGTTAAAAAAACATGCTAACATGCTTTTATTAAATAACAATAACTCTTTATTCACAGGGATGCTGTTTATACTATCCAATACAACATCCGCTCATTCATGAATGTCAAACACTGGCCATGGATGAAGGTTTACTACAAGATCAAGCCTCTTCTTGTCTCTGCTGAGACTGAAAAGGAGCTGGCTAACATGAAGGAGAACTATGAGAAGATGACGACAGACCTGGCCACTGCTCTGGCTAAGAAGAAGGAGCTGGAGATGAAGATGGTGTCTCTTCTCCAAGAGAAGAATGATCTGTCGCTGCTAGCGGCATCTGTAAGTAGACTTCAACTGTCTAGAAACTGTTGATGTAAATTATAAACTGTCTTGCTGTTTTTGTCATAGAGAATAATATTATCATTTGTATTGTGCCCTAGGAATCAGATAATCTGTCAGATGCTGAGGAGAGATGTGAGGGACTTATCAAGAGTAAGATCCAGCTTGAGGCCAAACTCAAAGAGACAACTGAGAGACTGGAAGATGAGGAGGAAATGAATGGTGAGCTGACTGCCAAGAAGAGGAAACTGGAGGATGAATGCTCTGAGCTCAAGAAGGACATTGATGACCTGGAACTCACCTTGGCCAAAGTGGAGAAGGAGAAACATGCCACTGAGAATAAGGTTGATAAGTATTTTCTCTAGCTAAATAATCAAACAATAACAAGATGATCATTCATTTTTGATAACATGATTTGTTTTCCTTATTCAGGTGAAGAACCTGACTGAGGAGATGGCCGCTCAGGATGAGAGTGTTGGTAAGCTGACAAAGGAGAAGAAAGCCCTCCAAGAGGCACATCAGCAGACTCTTGATGACCTGCAGGCAGAGGAAGACAAAGTCAACACTCTGACCAAGGCCAAGACCAAGCTTGAGCAGCAAGTGGATGATGTGAGTTATGAGTTCTATCAAAATGTTGAAGAAAACAAGCAGGACATTTTAGATGAGCTGTCACCAATTTGTCATCAGGAAATGTTACATTTACAGTTTCTTGCTGCCTGGAAATGCTTTAACCTGAACACTGGCCATTATCTTTATGCAATTATGTAATTGGCGGTGATATTTAGAGTGTGAAAATCTTTGTGGCAAATGTAATGTCTATTATATGATTTTTCTGAATATCACCATCATGTGACCGATTCACACAAACCTTTGGACATCTCTTTACTATCATGGAGCAAGCATGTGTGTCAAGTGTGGTGTCACTTCCTGTTTACAATGCCTTTTTCCAAATTCGATTAGGAGTAGCCATCATACAGAGAGACCTAGAAACTTTCAGAAATACACATTTCAAGAAGCTGTGCCCTAGATGCCACACAGCAAGCGTTGTGAGAATCAGGTGAATAGTCAGGCTTGGAGTAGTGGTGGAAAGATTCTAAATGGCAGAACATGCAATATGGCAGACATGTGTCATCCTACTGGTGAAGTTGTAGAAAAGGGATAGCTTGGATGAGCACAAAGTCTAGCGTCAATCAGATGTACGGTGTTTATCTTTGAATATTTGGCCACGATCTGATCAACTGGCATGAAATGTGATGTGATGCGTTGACACAACAATATCTATCATTATGTCTTGGCAAACTATTTATTTACATTTTGGGACGGTCCAACCAATATACAAACTTATTAGCTTAGCTTGGTTGCATCTAAAAATCCTATTGTTGACCAATTTCTAAACTTAAATTCACAGCTTGAAGGTTCTCTGGAGCAAGAGAAGAAGCTCCGCATGGACCTTGAGAGAACCAAGAGGAAGCTTGAAGGTGACCTGAAACTGGCTCAAGAATCCATCATGGATCTGGAGAATGACAAGCAGCAGTCTGACGAGAAGATCAAGAAGTAATATAGATTAGGTTTCACTTATATACTGTATATTTTCTCATGCATGACATAATATACTGTGTGTGAAGATGAGGTACTGTAGATACACTCAGATATATGACTATACTGTTTTTTCTTCTGAATCGTATAGGAAGGACTTTGAAACTGCCCAGCTGCTTAGCAAGATTGAAGATGAGCAGTCCCTGGGTGCTCAGCTTCAGAAGAAGATCAAGGAGCTGCAGGTGAGTACGATAATATTTTACTTCTTCCATACAACATATTCGCCAAACATTAGATTCTGATTGGCTGAGAGTATGGCATTTATTCATTGAATCCACCAAAGTAGTGCCAATAAGTAGTTGCTGTTCTGAATCAATTCCCAAATTTACAACAGAAATTTACTTTACCCTTGCAATGACATTCAGTAACAAGAGAGCGCCATAATCTGAGGCTAGGCAAGATACAAGATACTTTATTATTGCCATACAACAGTGTTGGTACAAATCATTTTGTTATGATGTGGTAGCTATGTCCTAGTCCAAAACCACCAAGGCAAAATGTGTAGTTGTTTGCTGGAACATTAACAGTAAAAGAAAATGTCCATTGCATAGGAATCGAATGTTTATGACAAGTTGTGTACATTAGTTAAATCTTCAGGTATTGCCAGGAAAACTACGATTAAATTTTCCAAAGTTAAAAAGACCATATTTTCTAGGTTTTTGTGGAAATTATATTACTTGATGGTAAGTGGTTGTATGAAAAATGTACTTGGGCCCAGGAGTTACAATTGAAATGCCATTTGTGCAGAGTGTAATATGTGACACCTCTGTGTTGTGACATTAAAGAGTGCTACACCTGGCTGCTCCTTCATTTTCCTTCAATGAACCTATTGTCAAAACGTATGAATTGCAATCATTTATCATATTAATTTTAAATCAATTAAAGGCCCGTATTGAAGAGCTGGAGGAGGAGATTGAGGCTGAACGTGCTGCTCGTGCCAAGGTTGAGAAGCAGAGAGCTGACCTCTCCAGGGAACTGGAGGAGATCAGTGAGAGGCTTGAGGAGGCTGGTGGAGCCACTGCCGCTCAGATTGAGATGAACAAGAAGCGTGAGGCTGAGTTCCAGAAGCTGCGTCGTGACCTTGAGGAGTCCACCCTGCAGCATGAAGCCACCGCATCTGCTCTCCGCAAGAAGCAGGCTGACAGTGTTGCAGAGCTGGGAGAGCAGATCGACAACCTCCAGCGTGTCAAGCAGAAGCTGGAGAAGGAGAAGAGTGAATACAAGATGGAAATTGATGACCTCTCCAGCAACATGGAAGCTGTTGCTAAGGCCAAGGTATACTAATCTACATACACATATACATTCATGTCTAGAACACATGCCTAAAAAAATTACACAACCCTTCCAATGTGATTAACAGGGAAATCTTGAGAAGATGAGCCGCACCCTTGAGGACCAACTTAGTGAACTGAAGGCCAAAAGCGACGAGAGTGTGCGCCAGATAAATGATATCGGCGGTCAGAGAGCAAGACTACTGACTGAGAATGGTATGGTTCTTTTTTTTCTCTAGCCTTTATTTTTTACTCAAATGTATATAAAATTAATCAAATTTCAAAACCAGGTGAGTTTGGTCGTCAGCTTGAAGAGAAAGAAGCCCTTGTCTCCCAGTTGACCAGAGGCAAGCAGGCCTTCACTCAGCAGATTGATGAGCTGAAGAGGCAGGTTGAGGAGGAGGTTAAGGTGAGGAGAATCCTCTTAAAAATGTATGACAGATCTTTTTCTTTGAATTATTATTGTCTCTAATTAAATTATTTCAATAACCTTTTTAGGCCAAGAATGCCCTTGCCCATGGTGTTCAATCAGCCCGCCATGACTGTGACCTTCTGAGGGAGCAGTTTGAGGAGGAGCAGGAGGCCAAGGCTGAGCTGCAGCGTGGAATGTCCAAGGCCAACAGTGAGGTAGCCCAGTGGAGGGCCAAGTATGAAACTGATGCTGTCCAGCGCACAGAGGAGCTTGAGGAGGCAAAGTAAGTCAATATTGTTCTTTTTTACTGTCCATCTCAACAAACATAGTTAATTACATTTCATAACATTGTTACATTTAATAACTGTTCACCAGGAAAAAGCTGGCCCAGCGCCTTCAGGAGGCTGAGGAGCAGATTGAGGCTGTGAACTCCAAGTGTGCCTCTCTGGAGAAGACCAAACAGAGACTCCAGGGTGAGGTGGAGGACCTCATGATTGATGTGGAGAGGGCCAATGGTCTGGCTGCCAACCTTGACAAGAAGCAGAGGAACTTTGACAAGGTACATTGATATTCAATACTTTAACTAAGGACATGTATTGAGAATGTTGATAATACTAGGTTCCATTTATTTAAATTACATTGCAGGTCCTGGCAGAGTGGAAGCAGAAGTTTGAGGAGGGCCAGGCAGAGCTGGAGGGAGCTCAGAAAGAGGCTCGTTCTCTCAGCACTGAGGTATTCAAGATGAAGAACTCCTATGAGGAGGCTCTGGATCAGCTGGAGACCCTGAAACGCGAGAACAAGAACCTGCAGCGTGAGTCCATTAAGAAAAATAACTGTCACTTAATACCATGATAGGTGTAGAATGAATACACTAGCTAGGAAAGCTGGAATTTAGTATTTATAATCCCTGTTTTGTGGCATCTACAGAGGAGATCTCAGACCTGACTGAACAGATTGGTGAGACTGGAAAGAGCATCCATGAGCTAGAAAAGGCCAAGAAGACAGTGGAAACTGAGAAATCAGAGATCCAGACAGCCCTTGAGGAAGCTGAGGTAAATACTATCTTAGATGTCTCTACATTATAATAATGTTATTTTGTTTGTAAATGTAGTTTTTACAGTTAATCAACTAATGTATGCAGTATATCCAATATTACATTTGGAAGTGAACCAGGACTATCTATATATTGGATGTATTTTTAGGGAACTCTGGAACATGAAGAGTCCAAGATTCTGCGTGTCCAGCTGGAGCTCAACCAGATTAAGGGTGAGGTTGACAGGAAACTGGCAGAGAAGGATGAGGAGATGGAGCAGATCAAGAGGAACAGCCAGAGGGTGATTGACTCCATGCAGGGCACTCTGGACTCTGAGGTGAGGAGCAGGAATGATGCCCTGAGAATCAAGAAGAAGATGGAGGGAGACCTGAATGAGATGGAGATCCAGCTGAGTCATGCCAACCGCCAGGCTGCTGAGGCCCAGAAGTCACTGAGGAATGTTCAGGGACAGCTCAAGGTACTGAATGAGGAACCTTTTTTGTATTACGCTGTCACAGTATAATAGTCCTCTATATGCTTATTAATCAGTGATCCAATATATGAAAGGTTAAGGGCACACCCATAATTGTTGTTTATATGTAGCCACATTCTGATATTTTGTGATCATTTCAGTCACCTATGTCTTTTAACATCAGGATGCCCAACTGCAACTTGATGATGCTCTCAGAGCACAGGAAGACCTGAAGGAGCAGGCTGGCATGGTTGACCGTAGAAATGGACTCATGGTGGCTGAGATCGAGGAGCTGAGAGCTGGTCTGGAGCAGACAGAAAGAGGCCGCAAAGTGGCTGAGCAGGAACTGGTGGACGCCAGTGAGCGTGTTGGACTGCTGCACTCTCAGGTAAACAAACAACATTATGTGATCATTTGTTTATTTGGATTATGTGTGAGCCATCCTTGAAACTCTTATCTGTATCTGTTTTTCTTTTAGAACACCAGCCTTCTGAACACCAAGAAGAAGATTGAGACAGACCTGGTCCAAGTCCAGGGTGAAGTAGATGACAGTGTTCAGGAAGCCAGGAATGCAGAGGAGAAGGCTAAGAAGGCCATCACTGATGTGGGTTTACATTTCATAAGAGTTGCTTTATGGCCAATAAGGCCATCATTGCTGTGGGTTTACATTTCATATGATAGTTTCTTTATGGCCATGAAGGTGATTTGGTTTCTTCATGTAATTTCAGTCAAACAATGTAACATTTTCTCATGACAATTCTAGTGAATACAAATTATTTATCTTATAGGCTGCCATGATGGCTGAGGAGCTGAAGAAAGAGCAGGACACCAGCTCTCACCTGGAGAGGATGAAGAAGAACCTGGAGGTCACAGTCAAGGACCTGCAGCACCGCCTGGATGAGGCTGAGAATCTGGCCATGAAGGGGGGCAAGAAGCAGCTCCAGAAACTGGAGTCCAGGGTAAGATCAAATAATAGCCACTTGTAAAAGATATATATCGGTGAACTAATGTAGTAATCTGTACAATTACAGAGAAAAGTTGATTCTTAATATTTTATTCAATTCTGAAGGTGCGTGAGCTGGAAGGAGAGGTTGAGGCTGAGCAGAGACGTGGAGTAGATGCTGTTAAAGGTGTCCGCAAATACGAGAGGAGAGTGAAGGAACTCACCTACCAGGTATGTCATGTTCACATTCATGACAAGCTGGTCATCATTAGTGTTTCTTTTGACTGAAGGAAAATATTGAACGATTGCTACCTCATTTAGCTGATTAATTTGAATTCCTTGCTTCCATTAGACTGAGGAGGACAAGAAGAATGTTGCCAGGCTGCAGGATCTTGTCGACAAGCTGCAGCTCAAGGTTAAGACTTACAAGAGGACGGCTGAGGAAGCGGTACGTTTTTTTAAGTCAAAATGCTCTACTTGTCTTTCTTTAGGCTTTTCATTCTACTCTTAGTATTCCTAAGTAATACTGATCTATGAAACTTCCACAGGAGGAGCAGGCCAATGGTCACCTGTCCAAGTGCAGGAAGGTTCAGAATGAGCTGGAGGAGGCTGAGGAGCGTGCTGACATTGCTGAGTCCCAGGTCAACAAGCTGAGAGCTAAGACCCGTGACTCTGGCAAGGTAATGTGAATATGTTATCTGTGAACATTCATACAGTGAATTTTAAGTATGATAAGACTCAAAACCTTCCATTGGATATTGTCCCAATTAAATATCTTTATCTTTTACAGGGAAAAGAAGCTGCTGAATAAGCCTCCTAATCTGGAAAATTGAAAACATGTTATATATTGTACAGTAATATGACAACATTATCTACTGTATTTCAATAAATGTTGCATACAAATTATTTTGTTTATCCTTTGTTTCATTAACATGTCCAAACTAAGATTTTCTATTTGCTTTGGTGGTCTGTCAAAGCTTCCCAGTTAGCAATATGTACATGCTATTCTAGGCTAAGAATAACAGTGCTATTCTAGGCTAAGAATGACACAAATAGTGAGCATACAACGCAGGCCCTCGGTCACTGATAGCTTGTCCTGCAATCAGGGTGCACCAGAGGTGTCGTGAGTAGTACCCACTATTTCCTTTACATATCTGCCTCAACTGCACTGATACACATACACTGACTAAACCTAGTAACTATCTAAAAAACTATAATATAGTCTATGCTAAATACTATATTTTTATAAACAGGTATATAGTAGAGGAAGAAGTCAGTCAGCATCCACTCTCACTATTCCTCTTTGTAGCCAAAACAGAGAAATTGATGATTTACGGTTCAGTGCCATGATAAACGTGCATATAGCCACATTTTCTGACCAGCAGCTGTCAACATCTAAATTTTTTCAACACTTCATTCAACAGACACAGAAACACAATGAACGCTTTCACCCAAGACATATATATATATGGAATTAGATTAGATCAAATGTATTGAATTATAATAGTAGCCTACTACTGTAGAATACAACCAAATTAAGTTGGCATCTAGTCAGAGTGCAAAGTAGCAGTAAATTGCATTGCAGTATACAGAATATGTGGAGTATATATGACAAAGCTACAGAGTAAAAAACTAAGTATGTACAGTATTATTATATGCAGTGGTACAAGTATGAATACATTACATTAATAAACCATACAAGCCAAAGAGTAGTTATGGATATATATATATATATATATATATATATATATATATATATATATATATATATATATATATATATATATATATATATATATATATATATATATATATATATATATATATATATATATATATGATATAGGTCATCATGCCTTTATAAGCATTGGATGATAATGATAATTACTGTGAGTTCTATTGTTCCGTCATATATATTTTGTCTGATATATTTTTTCTGATGATGCTTTGTCCCACGTCCTGCAACAGAAGAAAAATGTCCTGCATTTCAATGAAGCCTAAACATTTATATTACACATATTAGGTGGGGCGTCAGAATCAGAAAACATTATTTTCTACAATTTAATATAGCCTATATTTTCATTTGACAAAATTTGATGGGGAGATTTGAAATTTATTTGAAGGATAAACCCCTTGAGATATGCTATCTCTTTTTCTAGGGGTCCTTAACTCAATCAGCGCCGGAGCGATATGCGTGATGTATTGTTAAAAGGCTGACGCTCTAAACTTTAGAGTCAAGTATAGGAATACGTGGCGGTGTTTGCAGGGCTATAACTATTCTATATTATAGCTATGGTTACAATACTATGGCCCATTTGACATCGACTATCTAACGTTCAATATGTGTTAAAGAAATAATTTTTTCATCCATACATTCCCGTTTTATACCGTGGGGAAAATTACTATAGTTTTAGAATAATCCTGTCTAATCCCAGAAAACGACGCTATGCAGAAATACGTGCAATTTACTAAAAACGTTGCCATTTCTCGCCTGTACACGCTACTATTTCGAAATCACATCTATATTATCGGTATTATGTTTCATCATGAATGCATGAAAGGGGGGCGCCCGAATGGCGAACCACGTAATGCGCTGCGTCGCGGCACGGCCGACCCGGGTTCGATTCCCGGACCCGGTGTTCTTTGCCGAATGTCTTCCCCTGCTCTGTCTCCCATTCTTCCTCTCTCTCTCTCTCTCTCTACCGGACTGCCCGGTAGTAAAAACCAATAAAAATCTAAAAGAAATGGGGCGCACCGCATAGTGCCTCGCACACCCACGCGGCCGTCCCGGGTTCGCCTCCCGCTCCCGGGGGATAATTTGTTGCATGTCTTCCCCACCTCTTCTCCCGTTCACCCTCTCCTCCTCTGTCGGTCATGTCTGACCATAAAAAGCAGGAAAAACGCTAAAAATAAATTAAAAAAAAATAATGCTTGATGCTTTGATTGTCACCAACGGCATACGCTGTGGAGTAACGTTACAGACACATGTTGTGATCGAGGTGAAGTCATGATTGGATCACAGCAGGATTGACATTATATAGCCCTTACCTTCACTAGGATGTACCCCAAAAATAATATTCCAATTATCTGGTCGCGAGTCCCAGTATTGGTGTCGATCGTGTCGCCAACATAATCCGCCACACATCATGCACCGGGAGCAATTCATGCTTCTCAATGCGACGTTATAACTGCCCTCCTTGCCCGACCAATAGAAATCCGACCGGAGACTTTTGATTGACGCACAGGCCAAGATATAACGTTACAAAGGGTGCTCGATACTGCCACCTGGGTGGATGCGGACGGTATTGCACTTTGGCATTCTCAGGATGATTTCCAATGCTAACCCAGATGTCCGTGTGCCTGTAATGAATGGAAATATCGAATAAAAGAAATAACGATGAAAACCCGACTATACTCGGGTTTGGTGCCCAAGCGTCGGCGAGTTAACCGACTATCATCGGTTCTGGGGTCCAAAGTGTTAACATAAAATACAAAACATAGAATACAATACATAACTAAACAAAACAAAACACAGGACAACAAAATACACTTATACACTGACAGACGCTCTCCCAAGCTCACCCCCTCGGTCCACACTGATTCCTCCCAAGAGGATTGTCAATATACAGTATATATATTCCCATATAAGTGTACATAAAAAATTACAGTTTGATCTGTAAACATGTAAACCATAACACAGTACATCAGATGCAACTAGTAAGAAGTGCAAGTAGTCTGCAGATGAGTAAACTAAGATGTTTTAAATTACTGGTAAGAAGTGATAGATCTGAGTGAACTCACTCCATTCTCATTGACAAGCTAAAAGCAATTGTTTTTGATAGTTCATCAGCTGGATGCAATCCTACCTGGAGGGGAGCGAACAGATGGTGGAGGTAAATGGTACACTACCCCCCTCCCCCTCCCAGTGAGCTGTGGTGTTCCACAAGGAAGCATACTAGGACCGTTACTGTTCCTAATTTATGCAAATTTGTTGTCATCAGCTTGTGCAACCTGTTCCTGTTCGTGGATGACTCAGCCCTGCTGGTCTCTGACAGGGACAAGTTGCAGGTTGAAAAGGCCCTCAGCTCTGAACTCTGCAGAATCTGTACCTGGCTCACTGATAACAAACTATCATTACACCTGAGTAAAACAGAGTCCATTCTCTTTGGATCAAATAACAAACTCAGCAAATCCAACGGCTACTCTGTTACAGTGGGTGACAATATTGTCACAAGGAAAGATGAAATTACCTACCTGGGTTCCATCCTAGAGGCAAATCTTTCCTGTGACAAAATGGCAACCAGTGTAATAAAAAAAGTCAACCAACGAACAAGATTCTTGTACCGGATCTCCTCTCTGGTAAACAAGAATACCTTGAAGACTCTAACAGGAGCACTCATTCAAGGGTACTACGACTATGCTTGCACCTCATGGTACCAAAGCATCTCAAAGGCCCTACAAGATACAAGATACTGTAATGCCACACAACGATGGTTGGTGGTAATTGTTTGCGGTACAGTTTGTTAAGCACTGGTTACATCAACATGAAACATCAAACGCCCCCCCCCCCCCCCTCCCAATCCCCACAATAAATACCAGTGGCGAATTCTCAGGGCCTTCAAGGTATTCAGAGAAGGCCCTGTGAGCCTCAGAAGAAAGAAAATATGAATTTTAAAAATTACTTTTTTAATTTTATTTTTTTTATTTTTTTTAATCAAATGTATTAAAATAGTTTGTGTCGCTAATCTGTTAAAACCGCACAGTTTCACTCGCCATAGTTGTTTTCGACCCATTCACTGCGCATTAGAGCGTTTTTGTACAGGAGAAAATAACAGCCAATCGGAGATTTCTTTTCACAAGTCTCTGGGCAGACTTTCCTCCATCGGGTATTCTAGCTCGACCTGCCCAATAAACCTTAACAGGAGCCCAGGTGTGGAGTGACAGTTTGATCAGCCAATCACATTTGGAGCTGTAGTCAATGGGCGTAGTCTTTTAGATGCCAAAGTATTCTAGAGTCTGGCTGCGTCGGCCAATCAGAGCGCAAAACGGCAAACGCGATGCCCTTAGTGAACTATCAAGCAAGACAACACGAGACAAACTGAAACATGGCAGCAGCAAATGATACCGTCGATGTTGTTGCGGATTTATTAACAGTTCCCTTTTCAAGAAGAACATTCAATGAAAAGATGGACATTGTCAAAAAAGGCCGCCCAACCCCAGAAGGACTGGAAATCAGCCAGGCATCAAAGGCCGGTTACGAGCGACATTTCCAGGCTAGCAATTGAGAACGGTACCCCTGGATGACTGGCTCGGTTTCACGGAAGAAGCTTTTCTGCTGGGAATGTTTGTTGTTTGGGACCGACAAGGGTGCGTGGAACTTTAGAGGCTTCGATAACCTTACCTGTTTAACAAAGTCTGCACAAAAGCATGAAGGCTCGGCAAGTCACCTTAAGGCAACAATTAGTCTGAAAACATTTGGAGACGCAAGGATTGATTTACAGCTGGATGAACAGAGACGGAGAGAAACAACGATGCACAACGAAAAGGTCAAAAAAAATCGGGAGATTTTAAAACGGCTTATACACTGCGTGGTTTTCCTAGGGAAACAGGAGATGGCTTTCAGGGGCCATGATGAGAGTGGAACATCTTTGAACCGGGGGAATTACCTGGAGCTTTTGTCATTTTTAGCAGAATATGATCCAGCTTTGCACTACCATCTGACCACTTCCAAGGTATTTATTGGAACCTCAAGTCAAATACAGAACGATTTGATAAGTGCTGTTGCTGATGTGATGAATGACGAAATTAAAGAAGAAATAAGGAACGCGTCATGTGTAGCTCTAATGCTAGATGAAACGTCAGATGTGAGCAATGCTGCACAGCTGTCAATTGTTCTTCGTTATGTAACAGACGGTGGCGTAAAAGAGAGGTTCATTAAATATGTGGATGTGTCGGGGGGCAAAACAGCAGAAGAGGTTGCAACCCTGGCTCTTAATTTCTTGGAGGAATATGCATGCACAGATAAACTTGCAGCGCAGTGTTACGATGGTGCACCTGTTATGGCCTCGGGACTAAACGGTGTCCAAGCCAAAGTGAAGGAAAGGGTCCCCGATGCGCTTTTCATACACTGTTATGCACATGTCCTTAATTTAGTTTTATCTCAAGGTGTAAAAAAAATTCAAGAATGCAAAATCTTCCTCTCACACCTGTCTTCCATGGCCGCGTTCTTTACTAAATCGCCCAAACGTACGCAAGTGCTTGACCAGATGTGTCAAAGGCGACTGCCACGAGTTGCACCAACTAGGTGGAATTTCACATCAAGATTGGTTTGCACTGTATTTGAACAGAAAGATGCTCTTAAGGACGTGTTCCAGTACATAGTTGACCACCATGAGGAATTTGACGATACTGCTACAGGCGGTGCTGATGCTCATATATCATACTTGAGCACCTTTGAATTTAGCTTTTTAATTTCAACATTTTACGAAATGTTTTCCCATGCAGATGTTCTTTTTGACATTTTGCAGAGCAAGTCATTTGACATGCAGTTTTGTTTGGCTCGGGTGGACGAGTTTTGCATTCGCATTGAGGAGCAGAGGCCACGTTTTGAGCAACTCTATGACGAGACAGTGAACACCACCGGTGTGCCACCTGGGCGCAGAGCGCGCGGAGATCCACGTACATACTACAAGAAGGTGCATGATGGCATTATTGACAATATTCTAAATCAAATGACAACTCGTTTTAAAGATCACGAAAAGCTTTCATTCCTTTCCCTTCTGGATCCCACGCAGTTCACCATCTATAAGAAAACGTTCCCTGAAACTGCTTTCACAAGCCTGACTGACAGCTACGGGCCGCGTTTTGACTTGCCACGGCTGAAAACCGAACTCGGTGTCATGTATTCTATGGCAGATTTTCAGGGAAAGGACCCATCTGACCTTCTTCTATTTCTTCAACAAAAAAAACTCAGTGAAAGCATGAAGCAGCTATATAAACTGACGTGTTTAGTTGTAACTATCCCTGTCACCACCTCAACCGTGGAAAGGACATTTTCTGCCCTCAAGCGCATTAAAACATATGCGAGGAATACAACCGGACAAGCCCGACTCTCTGCATTATCCTCCATGTCAATTGAAAAAGAAATGCTCCTGGATCTGAAAAGGACTGATCAGCTGTATGACCGGGTCATTGAAAAGTTCACCCAAACGGACAGGAGGATGGATTTCGTCTTCAGGTGAACCACGTCAAAATGGTGAGTGAAACAAATTAATTTATATTGATTATATTGATCTGCCGCTGCGCATTTTATTTCCACACAAATATATGTCTGTCTTGAAATATTGGCTGGGCTGCTGTGCGTTTCATTTGGTAATTCTTGACTTGATCTTTCTTTGCATACCGTAACTTCCCTCTAAGCACAATTTGAATTGTATTAAAATAGTTACATTTGTTTCGTTGTTGATAATAATGACAACTCGCTGGGAGGCGGAGATCGGCATTGGTTTCAGCGATCACGCAACGTTGAACCACACGATAATGTTGCCGTCTCTCTCTGCTTTCTCAATTCTTCGCTTGATATAATTAATACAAATGTCCAATATAACGGAATTCGTTAGCTCATACAAATGTGATTATAACAGACTGCTGTTTAGTGTCGGGCCGACTGCCCACAGAACGGTCTATTTTATTTCAAGTCAGCAGCAGCACGGAGTATCGAGGGACTTATTTTATTTGGAATATAATATTAATAATATATAATATTATGAAGGCCCGGTTAACTCCGGTACGCTTCGCCACTGATAAATACATATACATAAATACATACAGGACAGTCACGTGTAACAGTGTCAGTCAGTGACAGATGCTTGCCCGTCTGTGCAAAGGGGGGCGGGCCAGGGTGTTCAGTGTTCGGACTGCTGTGGGGAAAAAACTGTTTGTGGGGGACTGGAACACGGATATGCTGCGTAAATCAGCACCCGTCTTCAAGGCCTTCAGTAGGTTTTCTGATCTGCACGGTTTCAGCCAGCTAATCACCCAACCCACAAGGGTATGCGATTCGACACAAACCACCATTGACCTCATTTTGACCACTGACAAGTCAATGATCTCCAATAAAGGGGTGATAGCATGCAGGTTAAGTGATCATTATATGATTTTCTGTACCCGCAAAAAGCTAAAACAGAAGGCCGGCTGTCACAAAACAGTCACATCTAGAGACCTCAAAACTTACTCTAGAGAGGCCTTTAACCTAGAACTGGGGAGCTTGGACTGGTCAGATGAACTCAGTGGTACACAGGTTGAAGAAACATGGCTTGGATTCAAAACCAAATTCACAGCAATACTCAACAACATGGCACCGATAAGAACCACCAGGGTTAAAAATCGCGCTGAGGCATGGATGCACACTGAAATACTGGCCGCTATGAAAACCAGAGACAAAAAATGCTCTGAACTTCATAAAAGTCAGACAAAGCTTTCCAAAAGCTCAAACAGTGAACTCCAAGCCCACGTGGTTGAACTAAAAATCCAAAGAAACAGACTAAGAAATGACGTAAACACCATGATCAGAACCGCAAAAAGAAATTTCATCAACGACAAAACTGAGGAAAACAAAAACAAACCCCGCGAACTTTGGAAATTACTCAATAATCAACTAGGCTGCAGTAAAAAACGTAAAACCAGATTCTCAAACATAAACATAAAGATGGACAACACGCTCATCACAAACAAGCTGGATGTAGCCAATTACTTAAACATCTTCTTCACAAACATAGCCACAACACTGGTAAACAAACTACCCTCCCACTCAGGGCATTATGGGGTAGAACACATAGTAGCATACTACAAAAACCTAGGGGTCCACAAAGACGACTTCAAACTTGAAATGGTAACAACCGATGAGGTACTCAAAAAATTGAGCGCCTTCCAACCTAACAAGGCCACTGGCCATGACAACATCCCCTCCAAATTCCTCAGAGACGCAGCAGCCGCCATCACCCCAGTCATCACACACATAATAAACCTCTCTATAAAACAGGGGCACGTCCCCAAGGACTTCAAAATTGCGAGAGTGACCCCTACACAAAAAGGGCAGCAAATTAGACCCAGGCAACTACCGCCCTGTTTCTATTCTTACCTCCATCTCGAAAGTCATGGAGAAAATAGTCTATGAACAGGTCGAAAAGTACTTGGCGGAAAAAAATCGAATCTACGAATTCCAATCTGGCTTCAGAACGTCCCACTCCACTGACACATGCCTCCTCTATTTGAATGACCACATCAAACAAGAGGTGGACGCGGGCAAATACTGCGGCATGGTCATGCTGGACCTACAAAAGGCCTTCGACACTGTCAATCACTCCATTCTAATGGACAAGCTAAAAGCAATTGGTTTTGATAGCTTATCAGTGAGCTGGATGCAATCCTACCTGGAGGGAAGAGAACAGATGGTAGAGGTAAACGGTACTCTATCCCCCCCCCTCACAGTGAGCTGTGGTGTTCCACAAGGAAGCATACTAGGACCGCTACTCTTCCTAATTTATGCAAATGACATGTCGTCAGCCTGTGACTGCAACTTGTTCCTGTTTGCGGACGACTCAGCCCTGCTGGTCTCTGACAAGAACAAATTGCAGGTTGAAAAAACCCTCAGCACGGAACTAGGCAAAATCTGCATATGGCTCGCTGATAACAAACTATCATTACACATGGGCAAAACAGAGTCCATTCTCTTCGGTTCAAATAACAAACTCAGCAAGACCGACGGATTCTCAGTTACAGTGGGTGACAATATTGTCACAAGGAAAGACGAAATTACCTACCTGGGTTCCATCCTAGAGGCAAATCTTTCCTGTGACAAAATGGCATCCAATGTAATAAAAAAAGTCAACCAACGAACTAGATTCTTGTACCGGATCTCCTCTCTGGTAAACAAGAATACCCTGAAGACTCTGGCAGGAGCACTCATTCAAGGGTACTATGACTATGCGTGCACCTCATGGTACCAAAGCACCTCAAAGGCGCTTAAAACAAAATTACAAACATCACAAAACAAACTGGTCAGACTACTACTTGACCTGAACCCCAGAACCCACCTCACCCCTGCCCACTTTGCCAACCTAGGATGGCTTAGAGTAGACGACAGAGTACAACAACTTGCAATGGGCCTGGTCTACAAGATACACTATACGACCGGGGTGCCCATGTACATGTCAAAATACTTCCCAAAGGTCAGTGAATACCACAACCACTACACCAGAGGAAGCTCAACAAATCATGTTAAACCCAGATTCGGCTCAAACAAGGGACTAAACACGTTTCGCAATTATGCCACAACAATGTGGAACGCCCTACCCAAAGCTGTAAAGGAATGTGAATCCCTGCCCACATTCAAAACCGCTCTTAAAGAGCACCTACGGGAGGCTGCAATTCGAAACTGGCCACCGTAAATGCCCAAAACCCCCACCACCTCCTAATAGACAGTCTCCTCACCACCGCATGTATATATTCCCTCCCCGCCGTATGTATATTTCCCTCCCACCCACCCACCCCCTCCTAATGTACAGTCCCCTCCCCATCATATGTATATACTCTGTCAGGATCTAGGGGTAACAGTACTGTATATTTGAATACCGTTATGTCACAAATGTATCAGTACTAAATACCTATATGTCCCTATGCCATAAATGTCATGTATGTTGTGTATGTCATAAATGTCTATATGAATTGAAAATGGGGGACCCTGATGGAAACAAGACAAACGTCTTTCTCAGGTCTGCATCCCCTTAACAATTGTATGTATTGAGCCGTACTGTATTGTACCCATTCTGCAATCTGTTAAATAAAGTTTTCATTCATTCATTCATTCATTCATTCATTCATTCATTAATTCATTCATTCATTCATTCATTCATTCATTCATTCATTCATTCAAGCGTGTGTGTCTGATTAGAATGGACCTGTAGCGACCTGAGGGCATGCGCTGGAATAAGTGGTGTGCTGGGTGAGAGGGATCGCTGACTATTTTACCAGAGCGGGCGACTGTGCGTGAGGTGTAGATGGAGTCCAGAGAGGGGAGGGGGCAGCCAATTATTTTGGAGGCTGTCTTGGTGATGCGTTGGAGTTTGTGTTTGGTGTGTTTGTCAGTCGAACCGTACCAGACTGTGATGGATGAGGTGAGGATGCTTTGAATTATGGCAGTGTAGAAATGGACCAGTAGGTGTTGTTCGACTCTGTACTTCCTCAGTTGCCTGAGGAAGTACAGGCGCTGCTGGGCCTTTTTGTTGATGGCAGTGGTGTTAATGTCCCATTTGAGTTTATTGCTGATGTGGGTGCCGAGGAACTTGAATGATTCAGTTAGGGTTATGGGTTGGTCTGAGATGGTTATTGGGAGAATGGGTGTTTTTTTTTAAGTCCTGGGCCCTCATTTATCAACAATTCTTAGAAAGTGTTAACAGAATTCGGCTATAGGGTGACAATAATGTGGTCAAGAGGCATGGTTTCTATCTTGAGCCTTAACTGGCGTGGTTTATTTATTCACATGAAGAGCAGCAGTTCTACAGGTCTTCTCTCACTGAGAGACATGGGGGAGAGAAAGAAGTGGGAGGAGACATCTACATTTATACTCGCCACATGTGTACCTGAGTGGCTCCGCCTAGAGCGCCCTCTAGTGGAAACAGTTATATATGCTAGACAGTTACTAACAATCCTACACAGAACCTCTGACTTCAACACTCCCACTTAGGTTTGTATTAGCATACTGGATAACTTCTTTGAAAAACATTTTACAAAGGAAATAATATACTCCAAAAACATCAATAGAACATGACAGTCAATATCTACACACCAAACATGGCCTCTGCAAATCTCTTCTATTTCAATTTGGAGGCAGGTTTCGTCATAGCGTCTGCTACCATGTCGTCCGTTGGACAATACATCAGTGTCATCCTTTCTTCTCTGATGACAAATCTAATGAAATGATATTTTATATTGACATGTTTACATCTCTGTCGGCACACAGGGTTTCTAGCAATCGCAATGGTTCCCTGGTTGTCCTCGTAAACAACAGTCTTCTTATATACATAGGCAGGGCCGCCTGGGAGAAATGCGAGGCCCTGTGCAAGATTTAAACGCGAGCCCCCCCCCCCCCCCCCAAAAGTAAAAAAAAATAAAAAAATAATATATATATATATATTTTTCTTTTTCATACAGTCAACATATTCTTAAATAATAGCGCTGCCCGAGGCTGGGCATGATACAGTCAACATATAGCAAGAGAGAGAGCGAGAGAGAGCTCCCGTTCTACAGTCAATATACAGTGTACAGAGAGAGAGAGAGAGAGAGAGACACATTGGAAATAAATTGAAATGCTATTTGGCCCTAAACAGACAGTGGCAGAATACCTGAGCACTGTGACTGAAGATCCTTGACTAGGTACAGACTCAGCGAGCACAGCCTAGCCATCGAGAAAGGCCGCCATAGGCAGACTGTGTGTGTTAGAAAGAGAGAGAGAGAGAGAGAGCATGTGTGTTTGTCGTGTGTGTGTGTGTTAGAGAGAGAGCATGTATGAGAGATCCAAAAGGACAAAGATCAACACTTAAATCCAAAGAGAAGAGGGTCTATACCAGAGAAAACAAAGCAGCAAGGAGCCAATGGCCGACATCAGCTAAATAGGCTAGCCAGGTACTGTGACACCAGGCCACACACAGCTTTGGCCAATGGCCCAACGCTACCCAAGCTACACAAACGACCAAGACATTCACACACAGCACATGTCGTATCTCCAAATGTTGTGAAGTAACATATGTTTTGCCTGGAAAAAAACATCGTTATTAACAAAACATTCGGGAGGGGAAGGAAGGAAGAGTGGGGTAATGTCATTACATTTTCATTCATCTTACCTGCACCAAGGAACGCAGGGCGAAAGGCCGCAACCCAGGTCTCCACGTTGACGAAAGGCCTCTCGCTGGCGGGACAAAAAGAAGCTATGCTATGGCCGGAGCCTTGTCATGGTGCAGGCCCGACTACATCTTCTGTCAAAGATGATGTCGTAGTCAGAGTGCCAGAACCCCCTGCTATTCTCACGGCTAATGTCAATGGTCGTAGCACAAGCTAACAGCTAACTCTAGGCTAACTGATAGCATCAAACTAACGTGCGCAGCCGGCAGCTAACGTCGTAGCTAAACAGCTAACTGGCTAACAGTTAGCTCAACCCGGCTATCGCTAACCATTAGCTAACGCAGAAGCAAGCTATGCGGCTACCACTGAAACTGTACAACATGAGAAAAGCAATACAGGTGCTGACACCAGGCCACACACCGTTAGCTATAGCTACTAGTACTACAACAGCTAGTCGGCCAGTTTGGCTCCAGAGAGAGAGAGAGAGAGAGAGAGAGAGAGAGATCCACGGCGGGAATAGAATAGGTTGCATGAACTCACCATAACGCAGTATCAATGGTAAAGTTGGAAGGAGACTTTCTTGGCCCACTGTGTAATTTCTTCTGATCCATGCTGCTTTTGAAAAGACATCCACTCGCTCCTCTGAATAGCGCTGAATTAGATCCCTGTACCTCGTGGGTCCGAGAAGAGCACGGAAACACTATTCTAAAATCTGTAGAGCAGCAGAGCCGCAGAAACCGGAACACTGCAGTCTGCAGAGCCGCAGAGGCAGGAACAAGTCAGACACATTCTACAAACGTGTCTAATGTGAAATATATAAGCATATAAGCAAAACTAGATTTTAGGTCTGTGATGAAAAAGGGCCTCGCGGGAAGGGGGGCCTTTTTTTATTTTATTTTGCGAGGCCCCCCTTCCCGCGAGGCCCTGTGCGACCGCACTGCTTGCACACCCCCTGAGGCGGCCCTGTACATAGGTATCCATCCCTTCGAGCAGTTGTTCCAGGTAAATACACTCCTGTATGGTCATAGCTAGAGCCATATATTCGGCTTCACAAGTTGATAAAGCCACAGTGGGCTGTTTCTTTGTTTTCCATGAAACCAATGAGCTGTCTGTGTTCAAACTCACACAATATCCGGTGGTACTCCTTCTATCTGTGGTGTCAGCTGCCCAGTCTGCATCACTGTAGGCTTTAAAGGGGAACTATTTTACTATTCCTAGCACTATTTGGGCAACTTTACACAATTCCTGTGAGTCTATTGAAGACATCTGTACGTTTTTTTTCAAAAAAAATTCATTGGTTTATATTTCTAATCAAGTACTCAAAACCATCATTTTTCAGCCACAAGAAATCAGGCTGTTATGGCCTGGCTCCGCCCATAAGCACTTTGAGTGACAATCAGTCCACAGAGAGAGAGTGACAGTCAGTCGAGAGAGAGAGAGAGAGAGAGAGAGTGACTTTCAGTCGAGAGAGAGAGAGAGAGTGACAGTCAGTCGAGAGAGAGAGAGAGAGAGAGAGAGAGAGAGAGAGAGAGAGAGAGAGAGAGAGAGAGAGAGAGAGAGAGAGAGAGAGAGAAAAAAAAAGAAAAAAAAAGTGTAAACACTCTCCGTGTCCTCCCGGGAGAGGGAGCCGGGAGAACACGCAGAGTGTTTACAGTTCTCTCTCTCTCGGTTCGGGAGCATGGGCTGTAGCGCAGCACGGTGGTGGACTTCCTCGAGAGGGAGATGGAGACACGCAGAGCGTTTACAGTTCTCTCTCTCTCGGTTCGGGAGCATGGGCTGTAGCGCAGCACGGTGGTGGACTTCCTCGAGAGGGAGAGGGAGACACGCAGAGTGTTTACAGTTCTCTCGCTCTCGCTCGGCGGGCAGCTAGAGGGGGCGGGTGTTATTATGCAAATACGCACCACCTGACGTCCCGAATAGGCTAATTTTCAGATGACTCACTTGAGGGAGGGACATTATTGTGAGAGGAGAATTGGAAGAATGCGCCAAATCGAGAATTAGAGACATAGATCCTATTACTATAAGTCCACATAGCTAGAAAATAACCCTAAACACTGGAAAAGGTCATTTATAAGATAGTTCCCCTTTAAGCCCTAGACCCTCGCTGCTCTTTCTGAAACACAGTTGTCTGTCTGCTGTACCTTTAAGATAACGAAGAACATGTTTTACCGTAATCCAGTGCTCCTCTGTGGGATCAGCAAAATGCTGTGACAACTTACTCACTACAAAACATAGGTCAGGGCGAGTACATGTCGTCAAATAGATGAGGCTACCCACCACTTCCCTGTACATTTTTACATCTGTCAGTTTCTGTTTTGATCACATGGTGTATCCCTTGTTCTACATTCCTGCATGTCAAAATATTTCAGAATCTTTTCCACATATCTCTTCTGGGATACTGTTACACAATTGGTAGACTGCTCAAAATCCATACCTAGAAAGTGTTTAACCTCCCAAGGTCTGTTGGAGAGCATCTCTTTCACCTGTGCTAGGCTCCTGGTGTTGTCCGCTGCTATGATCAAATCGTCTATCCAAATGACGATGATCACTTTTCCCGACTCCTTTGACTCCCTCGAGTAAACACAGGGGTCTACTGGGTTCTGTAGGAAGTGATCTTTGATAAGGCATGTATGCAGCATCTCGTTCCAATTTCGCCCAGACTGTTTCAGGCCGTAAATGGATTTTTCCAGCTTACACACTAGCTTCTCTCCTTCCTTTTCGTAACCCTCATTCCATAATATATATATTAGAGCTGGGCCGTTAACGGCGTTAACGTGCTGCGTTAACGCTATACTAGTATCGCGCGATAATATAATTAACGCATTAATCTAAAAAACATTTTTTTGTTTTTTTTTTTTTTTCTACCTTTATTTACCCAGGGTAGGTTCGCTGAGCACAGATGTTCTTTTCCATTCACACCTGGGAGCTGCCCAGTACAACCACAGTTGACACCATTGGCCACTGAGCAACTCCACTGGAGCAGTTGATTCAAGCCATGTCACATAGTTCAAGTTTGAAATGATTCTTTCTGTTTTGCTCCTGAGAGTGTGCTAGATACTGTACTGTACTGGTAATATTATGTATTTGTGTTAACTTCTGAATAAAACAACTTATTAAACACAAGTACATCTTATTGAACATTATTTTGATATTTCATTACCAATTATCATAGCAAAACAGCTTTTTCAAACAGTCTGTAATGCATTTTGGAAATGGGAGATGGGCTCATGGTGTAATGGGCCAACTGGCCTGAGAAACATAAGGAGGAAAGAAAAAGTAAGGACTTACTTCTGGTCATTATTTGGGTAGAACACACATATTTTGAATGCCTTCGGCAGGTTTTTTTTTTTTTTTGAGCCATTTTAATCTAGATTAATCTAGATTAAATCCAGGATTGCAGATAGATTAATCTAGATTAAAAAAATGTATCTATGCCCACCTCTAATATATATATAATAATATATCTCCCTATCTATGGGTGCGTGCAGATAGGCTGTCTTCACATCCATCTGATGTAGAATCAGATTGTCCTCAGCTGCTTTCTGAACCACTATCTTACACTGGTCAGATTGGCTGTGGGGGAGAATGTTTCACCATAGTCTATCCCCTCCCTCTGACTGAAACCCTTAGCTACAAACCTAGCTTTGTACTTATCGTGGCCATCAATTTCCTCCTTCCACTGTCTGTCTGCCCTCTGGTAAGAGGTTAGAGTGAAGGTGTGGTTGTCCTCTAGGGACCTCATCTCCTCGTCCATCGCTCTCTCCCATTTACTTGATTCAGGGGACACTATGGCCTTTTAAAGGTCTGAGGGACCCCACTAACTACCCTGTAGCAGTAATCAACGGTGATGGGTGTACTGTCCTCCTCGTCACTCCCTTTCCGAGCATAGTCTGTCAGATACTTTGGGGGTCTGTGTTCCCTCGAGGGGTACCTCCCACTGCTTGGGGCACTCGACGTCACCCTCGGGTGCTCCTCATCACCGCCCTCTGGGGGTGGCTGACTGTCTGCCTGCACAACCGTGCCAAGTACACTGGGCTGATGTGTCTCTGTTTCTACACACCTTACTCTGGAGTCCAGCTCTGGCTCCTCTGTCTGTGTCTCGCCCTCACATGTTGTCTTTGTGACAAACTTGACTAGTTAACAAACACTAATAAAGACCGTTAACCACTGTTTGGCGTTGGTGTCATTAATAATAACCGTGCTGGAATATGAATGACCTTTTTCGCTTCGTTCTTTTAAAGTTCGATTACCCAGTGATTAAAGTTCCCCCGTCAATTTGATTCCGAATCGCGACGGATTTTCCATAATTTTCTACCTGCATGGTTTAATATCATTTGTAGAGGCATACAATCTATTTTGATGTCGGTATTACGTATAGCCTATATAAATTATATATGCATAGCCTACATTATGCAACAGTCATTTGAGCATAACGCGTGCAGCATGGCACAGACATGTCACACGGAGTCCCGCGCCTGCATACAGTAAACTAACTTGATCGTTAATATAACTGTTGTCCTTGTATCTTTACGCTTATGAAAACATTAAATAATATGTATAGGCTATAGGCCGTCGTTTTGCCTTAATAGCCTATATTCTCAAATGGCATTTAATGGCTATATCTGCTGTGGGCTATCTCCTCGCTGACGGACCAGTATACCTTTATATCATATCATATTCCTATGTCTCCAAGGAATCGTGGGGCTCTGGGGAATAAAGGTTGGGAACCCCTGCTATAGCCTATCCTAGGCTATTTTATTTACAGTAGTCTATTTATGATTTGTTTCCATAGCCGATCTCAGTTATGCTGTGGCTGAGATGGGTCGGGACTCTGGATTAATGAAGCTGATAGGAGACTGCTTCTCGGCTATACGAATTAAAGCCACGATTGAAAATAATGTACTTCCTTCTTGACAATAGCATATACTATAACAATAATACAAGAGTAGAACAATGAATATCACTGCCATGTAGCCTATGTATAGCCTGCCTATGTGATCAATAAAAACGCAAACATGAATTCCATCATCATATTTATATGTTGTGTCTGTCCAATATGTTTGTTACTTTGTTCTTTTTTCCCCTATGTAAAGCGACCTTGGGTCTCTTGAAAGGCGCTATATAAAATAAAGCTATTATTATTATTATTACATCTGTGTGGGAGCTCACAAATAGACTGTCTTAGGGCCCTTTCTCACTCACGTTTGGGGATCGAATCACTGCTCCCGGGAACGGGGGGGAGTGTTCTCACTCACCCCTTTTGGGATGCGAAACGGCGCTGATTCGTTTTACCCCCCGCTGAACGGGATCAGTTGGATTAGGTGGTCTCGGAATCGGGCCGTGCGGGTGCGGGGGGCTTGACACACACAACGTTGTTACTGTCATGCTTGCTTGAATTTTGGGCAGATAGCACCACACAGCAACAACTGGAGAATACCCACAAAAACGATATTTATGGGCAATTTGAGAGTTCAGACCTCAACCAAAAAGAAGTGGATGAAAACATGAAGCCATGTTACAAACGCACAGCACTTCCCTGGCTCGCATTAGGCCTGGCAATTTTTGTTTGCCATGCTATTTTCTATACATTAGTTTCTTGTTTGAATGCATTTATTTCTATTAGACCAGTGGTGCCCAACCAGTCGGCCGTGGTCGACCAGTAGATCAATGACATGTAATATAATTGCCACGAACGATGGGATAATGTTAGCTGCTGGACACGCTAAGCTAACTAGCGTTAGCTGTTAGCTTAGCGTTAACGTTAACCCTGCAAAACGCTCAAAAGCTGACTCTACAACAGAGTTCCATTCGTGAGAAAAGAGGCAGAACACACAGTGAATGTATCCGTTTTGTTTATTGCACGTTCTTTGCTGAAAAGAAAAAGTGCTACAGGCTATACTAGACTAGGCTAAGCTAACTAGCGTTAACCGCTAGCTTAGCGTTAGCCCTGGGAAACGCTCAAAAGCAAACTCTACAACACCATCCATTCGTGATAAAATGGGGTGGGTTATATTGACAAGGCTTGACAACAGAGGTTCAAATATAACTTCATATTTATTGCTTATTTATTCATTTTATATCAGCATCCAGCCTCCAGCGCCATGTTAACACTTCCTGTGTTTACATTTTCGAACGTGACATCATCGCCTACGGCAAGCGTAAACGCTCAAAAGGCAAACCGTAAACAGAACCCGGAACGAACCAAGACTGCAGTGTGTACGCAAACTAGAGGGGGGAGAGGGGGGGGGGGAGTTCGCATCAGATCTCGGAACGGGCCAGAACGGAACAGAATAGAAACGAATAGGGTGAGTGAGAAAGGGCCCTTAGTCTCAGTGAAGTTTCAACGGAGGTCATCTATTCTAACCAACAAATTTAAGTAGAAAGCATTTCGTTGTGAGTCTTGGGACCAATCTTATTTGGAAACATGACACACAAAATAATAGTATTTAGCTTTTTATTTTAAACAATATTTAATCGCGTTTGGAGGTGGGTGTTCTAAATTGAGCCAATCAGAGGCGTCAAATATCATGAAAAATGGCATTTTCTTCCTATACCGCGGCCGCGCCAAGCAGAGTCATTGGCGAGCAATAATGGCAGGACGCAGCGACTCGAGAGACTGGATTGCGCTAATAGTTCGTCGTTGCAAATGTATAATAATTGCAAGATACATTCAGACAGTGTTGTATAAATGGATTTATGGACACATTTATGCCCGGACCACAAAGCTTATTGAAGGGTTAGCGGCGGCGTGACGGCTCTACCGGTGAGTCTCAGCCTGTTGTTATGATATGAAAATGTAATTGTAGTGCTGTCAGACCCTGATACGGGTTGTCTTTTCCTTTTAGCTAACGCTATTAAATAAAGATATACAGTGGAGGTTAAAATAAGAATGACTTTGCCTGAAAAAAAAGTTCAGTCAGGAGATGTTTTGACGGAGATGACGCACCCCCGCGGGAATCGACTTTACCATAAATTTACCATAAATCATAGCTATCTATACGCTACATTCTCTTTAAACATAAATGTTACAGGACAAAAGTAATAGATTTAATCACTTTTATTCTTTTAAACTTGGTCTGACCGACCTTCAGCATACATAGACCATGAAGAGGCAGTAGATCCAGTAGTAGAAAATAGTGCTGTCAATAGATTACTTTTTTTTACTAATTAATCTCACAATTTTCTGTAATTAATCTAGATTAATCTAGATTAAAAATAGCATTTTTCGATTTAAGACCGAAGCTTGTAACAGATATTTACTTGAGTAAAATCATGGAATTAATGTAAAATCAACACAAATAAAGTATATTTAGATTCAAAGACTATTTTAATAGCTTTCTTTGAATACAGTTTCTCTCCTGTGAAATACAAATGTTCAACAAAACCATCAACATTGACTCAGCTAGACCTCTTTCTTATATCCGCGGCACAAACAGAAATAAAAATAACCCAGGCCTATGTTAAAGTGCAGATTTATGGCTCATATTAACAACAAAAATGTGTTCCAACTTCATGTCAGATGATTTTCAAAAAGGTGCATGAGTCGATGCAAAAAAAGAACAAGCAAATATACTGCTGAAAGTTCAGAACGTTGGAGATTTTTCACTCCATAGATTAATCTAGATTAATTTATTTTAATGCTTTAAATCATTTTAATTAATCTCCAAAGTTAAAGCATACATTTTGACAGCCCTAGTAGAAACGCATGTCAGAAAACATGAGTGCTCCTATTGTCCTAAATGTTACAGGACAGTTTTAAAATGCTATTGTTTTACTGTATTTGCCCTATACACAATACATAATGTCAACTATACACAATACATAATTTGAACTATACACAATACATAATTTGAACTATACACAATACATCATTTGAACTATAGTGTGATGTACGTGGGTTGGTCATTATCATTGTTACTGTATTAGGAGGCCATATGAACATCAGATTAGTATCCTGAGTGGGCTATGTTGTTCTTGGTGGTGTGATGTGTCATCTTCTAATGCTGTTCCTTCTCTTTCCCAGAGACCACTCATCCTCCTGATTGAGCTGATTGCACCTGCTTGAGTACACCTGTGGGCAGTTAGTTGGATGAGTGAATATAAGCGGAAAGATGACACACACACGGGAGTCTCGTGGCTGGAGTCACCTGCCTTGTGGTACAGTGGGGAGGCTGCTGTCTAGCTTACCTATGGCCTGAGCACAATACTGTGTGGCACGGTGCTGTCTTGTTTGCATGGAGTGTGGGTTAGACTCCACAGCTGTGGTGGCCGGAGATGGGCCTAAGGTAGTATTGTGAATACTAAGTGTTTGTTGAGTTATCTCATATGTATGTCTTGTCTGTCCTCCCATCCCTTTTTCCCCATTTGTGTGTGTGTGGGTTGAAATCCCCACCGACGACATCCCCTTTTCCCTTGGGAAAAGGGCCGTGGGTTGAAACCCCCACTATACAATAAAACCTGATTTACCATTTGAAAACGTCTTTGTTTACTATCTGCCTACCCGGGACTGTTTGAGAAGCATTTTTCTACTGAGGAGGTTGTTTTTTGCTCATGTACCACCTGCCCAGTTACTACCTTGTATGGTCGATAGACCTCTGTACATGACATGGGGGCTCGTTAGTTTGCACAATTGTATAGTTCCTTGTTGTTATGTGACATGTGGACTTGTCGATTGGAGCGTGTCAGGTAGGTGGCGTTTTGTTCATTTGGTAAGTTATATTATTATATATCCATTTTTCCGTGCTGCACACTTGACTGTTGTAAACCATTGTTGTGAGTTATGCTCTTAACCATTCTATTTTTTTCCACATAGGTAAAGGGTGGATCACCTGCTTGTTAGGGGGTGGGGGGCACGCGTCGTCTATTCCGGTGGAGTGCGCAATGAAATCGGTAAGCGACTGAAGATAGGTGTAGTCTTCATTCCGCTAGGGAAGTAGTTTAGACGGGGTAGTTAGTGTTACCCAGTGTGATCCTAATTAGGTGGTTAGAACCGACATTTATTGTTTTCATGAATGTTAGATGTGGATATTGAATCGAATTGGTCAGGTTGTCATACTGCATAATGTGGCCATTGAGTGTTGCACAGGGACATTATTGAGTACCATAGGTGAGTGGCTATTTTGTGGGGCTTATTGAAGTCTGATTCGGTGTAGTAATGGGGTAGTATTGTGTGTTGCTACGGGAGTATATTTTCTTTCATAACTATATTCTGCAGGGTGCAGAGTACAGAGTACAAAGTACAGAGTGCATCCTGGCTGATGTCTTGCCGCTAAATGAAGACTCTTACTGTCAGTCTAGTGCGATGGTAAGAGGTATAGAAATGAGGTGTATGCGCATGCCCTTACATAGGATACATGTGCAATCAGATTTAGTCACAGGTTGTTTTTCCGTGGCGGTTCGTCCCTCTTTTCCCGTGGCGGGGATTAATTTGATCATGGGGAATGATATAGCGGGGGGAAAGGTAATTCCTGTTCTGAAGGTGGTGAACGCCCCAGTGGCTGAGGGTCTGTGCGATGCATTGAGTAAAAGTTACCCGCATGTTTTTCCTGTTTGTGCTGTCACTAGAGCTAAGGAGAGGGAGCGGCTTCAAGCAGTATCGCTGGGTGATTCTATCTGTGGCGAGGCTCTGGCTGGGGACAGGTGGCCATCTAGTGGCGCGATGGGGGAGAGTGTGAGTGGTGTTCAGAGGACACGGGTGGAGTCAAAATTCCCTGACGTGCCCTTGCCACTTACACGTCAGGCATTGATTGATGCCCAGCGGAATGATCCCTCACTAACAAGCTGTTTCGCGGCAGTAGCCAGTACTGCTGGTAGTAAGAAGCACACCTTTTTGATGGAAGAGGGAGTGTTGATGCGCACCTGGGTAGCTAGGCCAGGTGTGACGGGCTTGCAGTCTGGAGAAGACTGGAATATGGTGCATCAAGTGGTGTTGCCAGTAGAGAGTAGGCGTCAGGTCTTGATGCTGGCCCATGAGCATATCTGGTCGGGGCATTTGGGTATATCTAAAACCTATGACAAGATACTGCAGAATTTTTTTTGGCCCGGCTTGAAGGCCGATGTGGTAGACTTTTGTGGTACATGCAGTACATGTCAAATAGTGGGGAAACCAAATCAGGGGGTTCCTCCAGCTCCTCTACACCCTGTTCCAGCGATTAGGGAACCTTTTGAGCATGTGATCATAGACTGTGTGGGCCCTTTACCTAGAACAAAGGCGGGAAACCAGTATATGTTAACTATTATGTGTCTTGCCACCCGTTTTCCTGAGGCCATACCTTTGAGGACGATTACGGCCCCTGTAATTACCAGAGCATTAAACAGATTTTTTGCTACTTTCGGGCTGCCAAAAACTGTACAAAGCGATCAAGGCACCAATTTCATGGCTAAAACATTTAATCAGTCATTACAGGCTTTGGGTATCAGTCACACAGTTTCAAGTGCATATCATCCTGAATCGCAGGGGGCGCTAGAGCGCTGGCACCAGACGCTGAAGGCGATGCTAAAAAAATACTGTATTGATACAGGTTGTGGCTGGGACGAGGGAGTGCCATTTGTACTGTTTGCCATTAGGGACGCTAAGCAGGAGTCGCTTGGGTTTAGTCCTGCCGAGCTGGTGTTTGGTCGCAGTGTGCGTGGGCCATTGAAGATGCTCAAGGAGAAAATGTTGTCTGTTTCCGTTCCCACGTCGAACGTGTGTGATTTTGTCTCCCGCTGTAAGGAGCGGCTCCACGGTGCGTCCTCGTTGGCTAGGGTGGCCCTTGCCTCTGCCCAGGGGGAGATGAAGGTGAGGTTTGACAGGAAGGCGGTGGCGCGGCGGTTCGAGGCTGGCGATGAGGTGCTGGTGTTGCTGCCCACGCCTGGGTCAGCGCTCTCTGCCCGGTTTTCGGGGCCCTATAGAGTGGAGAAAAAGATATCAGACACCAATTATGTGATATGTACGCCCGAGAGGCGCAGAAAGAAGCGGTTATGTCATATAAACATGTTAAAAAAATATCTCACCCGAACAGGTGGGGGTACGCAGGAGGGGCAGTCTGGGAGCCCGGGAGTTGTTCCGGCTGTTGTCTTGTCATGTGTGCACCCCCCGCCGGACGATGATTTAAAGGTATTGTCTGAGGGTCAGCAGACAGGGCGGTTGACTAACTCAGAATTCATGAGTGTCGTCACAGCTCGTCTATTGTACCTGCCCGAGGCACAGGGGGGTGATGTGGGGAAACTGTTGTTGACGTATCCAGTGTTGTTTTCTGATGTGCCGTCTAGGACTTCTGTCCTGGAGCACGACATTGACGTTGGGGGTGCGACTCCCATCAAACAGCATGCGTATCGTTGTCCAATGGCGAAGAGGGATGTGATGAGAAAGGAGGCTCTGTATCTTCTTGAAAATGGGATGGCTAAATCTAGCCGTAGTCCATGGAGCTCCCCTTGCCTTTTGGCTCCGAAGGCTGATGGCTCTCCCCGTTTTTGTACAGACTACCGGAAGGTGAACGCGGTGACGGTGCCTGACTCATTCCCGTTGCCCAGGATGGATGACTGCATAGATAGTATTGGGCCCGCGGTATTTATCACGAAGCTCGATCTTCTGAAGGGGTACTGGCAGGTTCCCCTGACGGAGCGGGCCTCGGATATTTCGGCGTTTGTTACCCCTGATCATTTTATGCAGTACACCGTCATGGCCTTCGGGATGAGAAATGCTCCGGCCACGTTTCAGCGTCTGATGCACATGGTGTTGGGAGGGGTGCCTAAATGCAATGTGTATTTGGATGACGTGGTGGTGTACTCTGACACGTGGGAGGAACACATTGCGAATTTGGGGGTGGTGTTTGCATGCTTAGCTGAGGCATCTCTGACCTTGAACCTCGCTAAGTGTGAGTTCGGTAAGGCTATTGTAACTTACTTGGGCAAGCAGGTGGGGCATGGGCAGGTTCGTCCGGTGGACGCTGAGGTCTCGGCGATCCTCGCATATCCGGCCCCTTCTACGCGGCGCGAGTTACGTCGCTTCCTAGGGATGGCGGGTTATTACCGTTGTTTTTGTAGTAATTTTTCGGTGGTGGTTGCCCCTCTCACCTCTTTATGCAGTCCCATTGTGCCTTTCGTGTGGTCCGCGGAATGTCGGTGCGCCTTCGAGGCTGCTAAGTCCCTCTTGTGCAGTGCTCCTGTTCTGGCGGCTCCTGACTTTGCTTCTCCTTTTCAGTTGGAGGTCGACGCGAGTGCTGCTGGGGCTGGGGCTGTGCTGTTGCAGGAGGGGGAGGGCGGTGTGCGTCACCCGGTGTGTTACTTCTCGGTGAAATTCAAGCAACATCAGTTGAATTATTCAACCATTGAGAAGGAGACGCTGGCGATGCTCCTCGCCCTCCAGCACTTTGAGGTGTATGTGGGGTCTAGCTCTCTTCCAGTGCTGATATACACGGACCACAATCCCCTTGTGTTTCTAGCTTAGATGTACAACCACAACCAACGGTTGATGCGTTGGGCCCTGCTGGTACAGGGCTATAATATTGTCATTCGTCACAGGAAGGGCGTAGACAATGTTGTGGCTGATGCCTTGTCCAGGGGGTAGGTCTGGGGTAGATCTGGGGGTGGGGCTAGTTGGTTTTGTGGTGTAGGCTGCTGTTTTGTCTGTGGACTTTTCTATTTTATTTTTTATTTTTTTCTGTGATGCTAATCGGATGTTGGTTGATAACAGGTGATAATGTTTTGCTAACCCTGCGGGTTCGCTCTTATGGGGGGAGGTGTGATGTACGTGGGTTGGTCATTATCATTGTTACTGTATTAGGAGGCCATATGAACATCAGATTAGTATCCTGAGTGGGCTATGTTGTTCTTGGTGGTGTGATGTGTCATCTTCTAATGCTGTTCCTTCTCTTTCCCAGAGACCACTCATCCTCCTGATTGAGCTGATTGCACCTGCTTGAGTACACCTGTGGGCAGTTAGTTGGATGAGTGAATATAAGCGGAAAGATGACACACACACGGGAGTCTCGTGGCTGGAGTCACCTGCCTTGTGGTACAGTGGGGAGGCTGCTGTCTAGCTTACCTATGGCCTGAGCACAATACTGTGTGGCACGGTGCTGTCTTGTTTGCATGGAGTGTGGGTTAGACTCCACAGCTGTGGTGGCCAGAGATGGGCCTAAGGTAGTATTGTGAATACTAAGTGTTTGTTGAGTTATCTCATATGTATGTCTTGTCTGTCCTCCCATCCCGTTTTCCCCTTTGTGTGTGTGTGGGTTGAAATCCCCACCGACGACATCCCCTTTTCCCTTGGGAAAAGGGCCGTGGGTTGAAACCCCCACTATACAATAAAACCTGATTTACCATTTGAAAACGTCTTTGTTTACTATCTGCCTACCCGGGACTGTTTGAGAAGCATTTTTCTACTGAGGAGGTTGTTTTTTGCTCATGTACCACCTGCCCAGTTACTACCTTGTATGGTCGATAGACCTCTGTACATGACATATAGACAATACATAATTTGAACTATACAATAATGCTGAATTTGAACTATACACAATACATAATTTGAACTATACATAATTTGAACTATACACAATACATAATTTGAACTATATAGAATACATAATTTGAACTATATATAATTTGAACTATACACAATACATAATTTGAACTATATACAATACTGAATTTGAACAATACTGAAAACGCATGTCAGAAAACATATCCTGCATTATGCCTTCTCCACTCCTGGAGTCAGAGCCACTACACCTGCTACAGCCTCAAAATCCTCCGCTCCTGGAGTCAGAGCCACTACACCTGCTACAGCCTCAAAATCCTCCACTCCTGGAGTCAGAACCACTACACCTGCTACAGCCTCAAAATCCTCCACCCCTGGAGTCAGAGCCACTACACCTGCTACAGCCTCAAAATCCTCCACTCCTGGAGTCAGAACCACTACACCTGCTACAGCCTCAAAATCCTCCACTCCTGGAGTCAGAGCCACTACACCTGCTACAGCCTCAAAATCCTCCACTCCTGGGCCCTCATTCATCAACGTGACGTAGAAAATGTTCTATTTCCACACGTAAGCACAGAATTTAGAATGCGTGCACGCACAAAAGAAACGGGATTTACCACACGTGCGTACGCAGGTTCTACGCACACCTGTCATGATAAATATCACCTTGGCCCTGCGCCGAGGCTCGTGCACACTTTCACGTACACGTATTTGCATACCAAAACCGCCCCGATTAACCATATACGGTAATGGACACCCCCATGAAATGTGGAAGAATGGACTAAACCGAGGGTGTTGTACACTGTCGGATATTATATCTATTAACTTCCTAAAAGACCATTGCTGCCTGGACACCGCAAACACTAATAAAGACCATTAACCACTGTTTTGCCGTTGCCCGTTAGTGTCATTAATGCATGCTGGAATAAGAATGCCTTTCTTAATTTATTTTTAATATTAATAATTATTATAATACAATAAAAGACAGCTCCGTCTTTTAATACACATATATTATACAGTAACGTCAAATAAATACTACAGTCCCCGCTGAAATAAAGGTTCTGCACGCACATACCAGCAGTGATCTACAGCATAAAAGATAGCCACTTTATAATACTATTCTGAGTAGATAATTCATCTGTATCGCATCAGAGTCATGGATCTGGTCGGGGCAGGTAGCATTATGTCGGGAAAATCCTTATGAAATAAACAAAAGTGAATTAAAGAATTTAAAAACAAAGTTTAGCATATTAAATAGTTTTATAAGCTTTCTGAGTAGATAATTCATCTGTATCGCAACAGAATCACGGATCTGGTCGGGGAAGGTAGCATTATGTCGGGAAAATCTTTATGAAATAAACAAAAGTGAATTAAGGAATTTAAAACGAAGTTTAGCATACTAAATCGTTTTATAAGCTTATAGCTTTTTTCATGCTGATTTGAGAATGGTCCAGCTGCAGAGCCGGAGAGCAACTCTCAGGGCCAAGATAGCACTTATACTATTTTGAGAGAGACAGCAGAGAGACAGACAGCAGAGAGACAGACAGACAGACAGACACTGTTCCACAGTGTGTGTGTGTGTGTGTGTGTGTGTGTGTGTGTGTGTGTGTGTGTGTGTGTGTGTGTGTGTGTGTGTGTGTGTGTGTGTGTGTGTGTGTGTGTGTGTGTGCGTGCGTGTGTGTGACTACTAGTCTAATAGTAGAGACTCAGCCCCCCCCCCCCCCCCCTCTGGACCACCTCCTAGTAGAGACTTCTCTAGGAAGAAGACGAAGATGAGGATTAAGGCGAGACACTGCAGGTGAATAGGCAAATATACTTTTTTTGTTGATTTTGAGATTTTGTTATATTTTGCTTCCTAAACATGTCTTCTATGAAACTAGTGACAATAAAACGTCAATAACACACATTTAGTTGTTCATTTTACTTCATTTTGCCTTATTGCATCCATAAATGTCCACATATTTAATGGGGAAGTGCCTCATTTGCATATATAAACATACATGTCAGAAAACTTGTCTCTACTAGGAGGTGGTCCAGAGGGGGGGGGGGGGGGGGTCTCTACTGGGAGGTGGTCCAGAGGGGGGGGGGGGTCTCTACTAGGAGACTAGTGGTCAGTGGTGCAGTCGTGGTCACACGCGGTTACACGCCGTGTTACCAGATCACTGAGGCAGAAGTACGCGCGATCGCGCACGGATGTGTACGCGCGTGTACGCGCACACAAAGATGCGCTGTATCCATTCGTTGTGACTAAGTACCCGGCCACCGTTTTACATAACAAAAAGCGCAGGTAGACTAAGTGTCTGGGTGTTGGCTATCTGAATGCATCTCCCCCTTCATTCTGTGTGACACAGGCAGTGGAGGTGAATACTAATGTGGCTCGGAATTCGTGATGGGGGTCTACCTGCTTATGATATTGAATCAAGCGTCTGTGCTGCGCGCCAGCTTTCCACACGCACATTCACACAAATAGAGAGCAAGAAGAGCTTGTATGATAGAAAGATTGCACTTGCGTATATGCGCTTGTGTGTGTGTGTGTGTGCGTGTGTGTGTGCGTGCGTGTGTGTGTATAAATCAGTTCTGTGCGCATGCACGTACTCGCGCGCGCGTGCACGCGCCTGCACGTGGCGTGGCGTGTTACCAGTTCCCATATTACGACTGCACCACTGCTAGTGGTCACACACACACACTGTGGAACAGTGTCTATCTGTCTGTCTGTCTGTCTCTCTGCTGTCTGTCTCTCCGGCTCTGCAGCTGGACCTTCTCAAATAAGCACGGAAAAGCTTTTAAGCTCATAGCTCCAATTTGGGTGCCAAATTGCGGTACAAATGAAGGAGGTGTCTCGGGTAGTGGACTCTAGTTAATATTATGTTCTCTCTGCAATTAGACTGCCCCTCATTCATTCATTCATCCCTATCTGATGCTATCTCTGAAAACAGTTCCTGCGAGCGCAGTCAGTGCACCCGATAACGCTATATATATAAACCTGCATTCATTCGGAGAGAAAGACCTATTCCACATGCTATTTAGGGTTTGACAATAATTACACTAATATCGCTATTTCACAATGAACTATAATGAATTACGGGGGTCATACAGAACAAGCCTATTTCCGCGTTGAAACTAATGCATGCAACTGATCTATGCCGTCCGTCTGCAGTCCCCATATTCTACCACTGGGCGTCAGCTACGCATGCTCCGAGCTGTGCGTAAATATAAGCACGAAGTCAAGTTCAAGTTGAAATTGATGAATCCCACACTTTGCTTAGAAATGGTCGTACGCACAGGTTAAGCCCATATCTGTGCGTAAGTCACGTTGATGAATGAGGGCCCTGGAGTCAGAGCCACTACACCTGCTACAGCCTCAAAATCCTCCACTCCTGGAGTCAGAGCCACTACACCTGCTACAGCCGCAAAATCCTTCTTCTCCACTCCTGGAGTCAGAGCCACTACACCTGTTACATTTGAACTATACACAATACATAATTTGCATTCAACACCTTAGCCAAGTCCTTGCCAAATGCAGTGAAATCTGAGGAGCTTGGTCAACTGAATGAAGAGGTGCAAGCCTACCAGATTTAGGAGCACAGGCCAAACACTTTGAGGAGAATACTGAACGAATCGATGTTGACTGGTGGAGTAACATCTTGGCCATGAAGACGCCAGAAGGAGGGATGATATTCCCCATATTAGCAGTGGCGAATCCTTATGGAAGCCAACGGAAGCCATGCCTCCCTATTAAAATATGAATTAATATCAAATATGAAATATGAAAAAAATAAAAATAAAAAATATAGTTTTTTTTTAATATAGTTTACATTCTTTTTCATCTGTGCATCTGTGTTATAATTTTCAATTTTTTTTTTTTAAATGTCTCCCTCTTCTCCTTCTCACTCCCTCTAACACACTGTCAGACTCACTGTGCTCACTGCAGCTAGAGGAGAGGAGGCAGGGGGTAGGTCTCTTTCTCCAGCCTCAACCATGTGATTCATGTATCTAGAGTCCAAAACCGATCCTAGCCAATCAGATTCGAGCTGACTGCCACACCTTAAAAGTTTAAAACGGGGCTTTGAGAAGAATCCAGAGTGTGGCCTCCCCTCTGCACACTGCACACTCTGGAGGCGGGGCAGGTCAGAACGTTTCCACCTGACTACCTAACGTGACAACCATTGGTAGTATCTGTCGTCACTCAGTCTACTACAGTGCCATTGTAAGAAAAAACACGTCTGAACGTCATCCCCTCGCGGGATTGATTGATTGAACATTTTATTAACAGAGCGGGCACGGTCGAATCCTCTATTAGTGTATCTAACATTTAGCACTTTAATAGCAACTTATTTTCGCCGGAGGGACATTTACTGAGGACCAGCAGAGCACACCACTGTGGATATTATGATTTAACAAATCTATCTGGCAAGAGGAGGACCACATTATTGACCAGGTAAGCACTGAGCAGCCTGGCTAACTAACGTTATCAGGCAAGCTTGTAGACCCTTTCATGACTGCAATGCAAGCCAGGGGCTGGAATACGCAGTCACTTATTCCTCCGTAGTAGCCAGGTTAATGTGCACCATTAAGCACTGCTTAAAAGCTAGCAGTGGGTCCAAAATATATCGGATATAAATGTCAAAGGTACCCAGCGTTCCATTAGGGTTTCACACACAGATGCGGCGGGGTTTGAAAGCTCGGCGTTGCTAATAAACATTTTAAATCATTTTTATAAATGAGTAAAACTGAGGCTGAAATGGCTGCTTCCGCATTTTACAGTAGGAGCGCTCTGATGGCTGGGCGCGCCGCGCAACAGACACGTGAATGAATGAATGAATGAATGAAAACTTTATTTAACAGATTGCAGAATGGGTACAATACAGTACGGTTCAATACACACAATTGTTAAGGGGATGCAGACCAGAGAAATATGTTTGTCTTGTATTGTTTGTCTAGACTCTAGACGTTTGTCTAATAGACAGTCATATTCTCTCCCGGCTGTATGTATATTTCTCTCCCACCCACCCACCCCCTCCTAATGTACAGTCCCCTCCCCATCATATGTATATACTCTGTCAGGATCTAGGGGTAACAGTACTGTATATTTGAATATCGTATATGTCACAAATGTAACCATACTAAATACCTGTATGTCATGTATGTCCCTATGCCATAAATGTCATGTATGTTGTGTATGTCCCTATGCCATAAATGTCATGATGTCTTGTATGTCATAAATGTCACTATGAATTGAAAATGGGGACCCTGATGTAAACAAGACAAACGTCTTTCTCTGGTCTGCATCCCCTTATAAAATTGTGTGTATTGAGCCGTACTGTATTGAGAAAAACGCCTCCAAAATGGAAATCAGCCCTGCACTGAGGAGCATGAGCATGTGCCTGTCTTCTTATGAGAGATACCAAAGTCATCTGAAGAAGGGAATCGACTTTACCATAAATCATAGGCTGATATACGCTACATTCTCTTTAAAGGGGAACTATCTTATAAATGGCCTTTTTGAGTGTTTAGCATTGTTTCCTAGCTATGTGAACTTATATGATCTATGTCTCAAAAATCTCATATTTTTTGATTTGTTTATTTGTATGACAAAGTCAGTCAACCCTTGCAATCAGTTTCATTTGATTTGATTTTATTTTATTAGAGATCCCCATTAGCTGGTGCGATAGCAACCAGCTTGTCTTCCTGGGGTCCACACACAAAAAAACATACAAAAACAATCACTATTGCAAAAAACTAAATTATTAAAAGTCAGTACACACAATGCATAATGAACCTACTGTAACAATTAAGATAGCTAAAATTACATTAGTGTAAAACAAAAACAAAAAATTACTTTACAGTGTTAAAAACAATTTAAAAACAATTTAAGATTCTTTTTAATGATGAATCTACTGTAAATGCAGCAGAGAATTGAAAACAGCATTGATATACGTAAAAGCAAACTGGCAATAGAAAAGATGTTCAAAATGATCTAGTTCCCTTAAAACGCTAACACTATAAAATAAATATATATAGTGGTTAAAATAAGAATATGACTTGGCCTGGAAAAAAGTTCAGTCAGGAGATATTTTTTTGCTTTAATCCCTGTCGAGGTGTTGAGCAGGAGGTATTTGGATGAGCACCACCTCAATGCTCTGTCCACCTCCTGCCGGTAAATGGACTCATCATTGTTGGAGATGAGGCCCAGGATGGTGGTGTCGTCGGCGTATTTGAAGGCCTTGACTGAACTGTCCAGGGGGGTGAATTTGTTGGTGTAGAGGGAGAAGAGCCAAGGAGAAAGGACGCAGCCCTGGGGGGCTCGTGAATTTTTCTCCAGGAGGGTCGATCGATACCAAAAATGTACATGTACCAAGGTAGCACAATGCCACACACTGCACACAAACACGCGCGTGCGCACGCATCGCGAAACCACACACTCCTGTGTGCGTCAGAGAGCGTCGGTGAAACCAAAAGCATACGGATATTTAAGAAGGTACAGTTAAAGTACAACTATCACCATTGCCATCAATCAATATGATCACAGAGTCCATGCAGCTATGTTTCCAAACACTCACACCCCCGATCTCAACTCTCTCTCTCTCTCTCTCTCTCTCTCTCTCTCTCTCTCTCTCTCTCTCTCTCTCTCTCTCTCTCTCTCTCTCTCTCTATCTCTCTCTCTCTCTCTCTCTCTCTCTCTCT